>NC_086241.1:11520000-11870833 GCF_036321145.2 Pelmatolapia mariae | reverse complement strand
TGTTGGGGTGTGCAGAAGTTTAATCCTAGCAGATGGAGGAGGATTGGTATCCAAGACAATACTGGCAGAAGGAACGCTATAGGGAGTGAGATGGGAGTAAGGACGCTGTCCTTCAAAGGTTGAAGAAAACGGATTCTAATATGAACACATTGTTGTATCAGGACAGAGCCGTCTCCGCGTAGCCCACAAAACACAACCCTTTCATTCACTTGAGCTAATTATCTCAAGCAGAATTTGGCCTGGACTCTTATGTTGCAACACCATGAAATGAGTTTATTATTACAGTACAATTAGTGATCAAGTGCTTCACAGGAGGTTTTTCTTTCCTTTTTCCCCCCCTGTGGAAACAATAGATTTTTCACATATGAAGCCAAAACAGCTTTTCAGTTTGAGTTTAGTTGGAGATAACATGCATATGATCATTATTTTACATATTTATTTATTTTGCGTATTATAAAATCATAAAGGAGTGCAGAAGTAAATATAATTAGATTAGTTATGGATTCATATTCATTAAATTTCAAGTACATGAATCATCGGGGCAGTTTTAAACATTTACGGCCAACTCCTTGAATGTCTCCAAAACACAGTCGAGGCCGTGTGTGTGTGTGTGCATATGCATGTGTGTGTGAGAGAGGGAGCAGAAAGAAAAAAGCAAAAGGAGAGAGAGGAAACTTTCTTTCTGAGTTTCAGAAAGAAAGTTTCTGTCAGCATGTTTGGATTTTTGTGTCTCCTCGTGACAAAACCTCAATGCCATCAAGGAGACCACGTTGTTTCCTCGCTCTCTAATTACCGGCTCTTATGGTCTAGCCTTGTTTAGTTGTCCTACAGTAAATAAACCCTTATGTCAGACTGTTTAGTTTCGAGCAATTCTTTAGCTAAATATGCTGCCAGGTAGGACTGAGTTTTTGTGTACATTCTTTTAGAGGAAAAAAGTATCCACATCTATGTCAATGTGTTCCTTGTTGCTAACGTATACGGTAGACATACGTGAGTAAGGCTGTTAGCTGTAGCAAATTCATGACGGATTTGCTTTCCCAAGGGAGAATCCTCAGGCATGTGGGAAGTTATGTGTTTGTCATTTTGCTAGTTAATTAGTTTGAAATGGTCTGTACGCAACAGCAACACAAGCCGCTCTCTGACAGTTTACGTCTGTATAAAACTTAATTGCATCAGCAAATTATTTTGAGGGAAACCAATTACTTTTTTAATGAATCTAATAACAAAATGCTTTTAACTAACATTTTCATAAAGCCACACATATGCATCAGTAATATATTAATTGAAAATATCTCTTTTTACATTTGTAGCAACTTAAGAAAAACCGAATATATTTGAAATCTTTTGTCATCTTTTAGCTTGGTTAAACTGTGAGAAAGATGTTTATATTGATATTTAAGATTACATTTATTTTCTTAAACATAAAGTGTTTTTGTCTTGCAAACCTAACCACAGAGGGAACTCCCAGGTTTCCTTGTTTGGTGAGAGTTGTGCAACTTGTGCACACCTGACATCCACTCCTTATCACCCCCTGCTGACAACATAAGCCATGCCAATACATTCATTCACATAACAAGGTTAACCAGCCAGCAATTATGTTGCAACCAAATGTAATCATAAGTGAAAAAAAAAAGAAAACAAAAAGTAGGGAACAGGTTTGACCAACAATACCCACTTTGGCTAAGTAGTCAGAGAAAAGAGGCGAGAAAGAAGAGGAAAGACAGAGAGAGGCGGGGAATAAAAATAAACCATTTCCACACTGTTTCATTTACAAGTAACTGTTTTTTTAAATTAAAAAAGTTAAAAACTAGCAGAAATTCCTTGTCTCAATAAAAGGTAATTGAAATGTCATGTCTCAAAATACAGAAGGAAAGACAGAAAGAAAGGAAACTTTTGCACATGTTTACTTTATATGGGATTAAAAAATGCATAAGTGCTTCAGAGGGGGAAAGACGCCAGTTCTTTCTGTCTTCTTTCTGTTTTTTTTTTTTTGGCATCATTCTGTAACTGATCTCAAACCAGGAACATCCCCTGGACAGTCCAAAGCATTTGCTTGCAGCAATTTTACTAGAATGGGCTGGAAATTGTTTATATGTCTTAAGCAATACTTTGAATAGAGCAACATAGCGTTGCACTGCAGTATTGGTCCTTTGATTTTAGTTAAAGACTTTTTGTCTAGCACTGGTTTTGTGCTACATGAGTGGACACAGATTTAACCGATACTTGTGCCATAGCAGAAACAAGCCAGTCAAGAGTCATGCAGGAAAACATAGGAAATTAATGATAAACTGAAGAGCATGCCGATTTCTGCAGCAGCTCCATACAGTTTGAGGTTTTGTTGATGGGAACCGTTTATTGACAGTGTTAACAGAGAACAATAGTCACATTTAACAACCAGTCTTATAAAACAACTGAAAAATCTGCCCCAACATGATTTATAAATTTGGCCTTGTCACCCCCACCCACTAAAGTGTGACAGTATGAGAGGACATGATCATGAGTGGATGTGGAAAGACGCCTTGCTCTGCTTCACTCTGTCATGGCTGGTCATTCAGACTTATCAGAGCCATCTCTCTCTAAGGGTAAGAGTGGGGGGATTTACCACATGAACCATAACCCAATTATTCATTGGTGCAAATCCAGGAAATGGAGGGGCAGTTGGGTTTTTGTTTAGTTGTGTAGTTAGACACACTCAACTGAACACATTCTTCATATGATAAGAGTGAATGCTCCATGTGTGATGCTGTAATTAACGTCTTTTCCCAGCATAAAGATTTCCTTTCCTTGATCTTAGATCACAGACGTTCACGGGGAATTGGTTGCATCTGTGAAAAACACGAAGGTTTTTGTAATCAGATGCTTCGACTCCCTTTAATCAACTTTTAATCAATTTGACACCATCAGCAAATTCAAGACAGGGAATATATAATCCTGTCTATACTACGTTGTTTTCAGTACATTCAAAGAAATATTGCACCTCCATTCAATTTCTGGTAGCAAGCTGACACATGGTACTGTCGAACAAATGTTACTTTAAAAAAGAATATTAGTATTTCTCTTTAATGGATGCATAAAAAATGTTAGTTGTGTTCTTCTAGTCCACATGAGTATAATATTGTGAATAATCCTTCTAAGAAAATAAAAGGATGGGGGGAAAGGGTGAAAAGTTGTGGTGCTGGCAATGGTAAGAAAGCCTCCGTGGTATGATGTTTGGTGTGGGGGGGATAGTGTTACATGCCAGCAGCCTGCTGGCTTCTCCTCCTGCTGTACGCTGTGCGTATGGAGGAATGTGCCGTCTGAGAACCACAGGGAGGAAGAGAGTACTGACAGCAAGCAATAATCACAGTCAGCTTTTCTGTTTGTTTGTTTGTTTGCATGTATGTTACTGCATAAGAAGGCCAAGTCTTGGAGGCTTCAAAGCTGCTTCTAAAAAACATCTGTTCTATGAGTTTGGAACGCTATAACAGTCTTGTCAGAACACATGATGACTTACAATTGCGGCTTTAAATCAATATTTTCCTCCATCTCATACTGGATTGTTCCACTGGCAAGAGTTCAAGATGGACAAGCGCTCATTGAGAAGAGGGGGGAAAAATGCTGGAGTGGATAGATGGGAGGCACCCATTGCATTCTTCCAATTCACCACAATCAGAAACAGATTTCCAGCAATTAGTCTGAACTAACTTGCAGGTTTATTGACTAAAAACATAGTGACAGTGCCTCTCAGACGACCAAATGAAAACGATAACTACTAATTATGTTTGACTGTCAGAATGAAGATCCTTTAAATGCCAAGTTATAATCTTAGTCACTTATATTGAGAACTTGAATTTGTTCACATTCTTTTCATTCTAATGGGAGTTTGCCATTTTTAATTGTGCTCTTTTGTGGCAGCAGTGACTTTGGTGTCTAAAAGAAATAAAATCCTTTCCAGATTTGAGTTTAATTCTTCTAATATTCTACAAACATGCAGAATGAAAAAAAATAAAAGGAGATTCTGCCGTGAAGCTAAAGCCTGTAAACTGTGAGCCCAGAATGACCATCCTTTGAATTGATTGCTAGCTGTGGGGCCTCTTGTATTAATCTCTTTCAGTGTGTAATAAGTGAATTAGTGGGATGTAGAAGATGATGTATGACAAAGGCTGGCATGTCTAAAACCTGCTGTAAATCCACATGCCACAGTCACTTAATAATGCAGTCAGAGACCTCCTGGCATCATTCTTCACTGTATCCATTGACAACCTGAAGCTCATAAATTTCTCTGGTGGTTTTTTAAGCTGACTGCTAACTTATTATTTTTTCTAATATTTAGGTTAAATATACTGGAAACTAACAACTGATTTACAGAAGGATGGTTTAACATCCTACAAGCTACATAACTCACTGAGCTCGACAGATGGCGAAATTAAAACTGCTTTCCTTGATTTGCAGGATTGTGTTATATATGCAATAACTGAATGGAGTAAATGTTATTCTAAAGCTGTGAAATCTATAGGTTTGTTCACATCACATTTAGCTGTGTGTTCAGTGGTTTGTTTTAAAGTTTAGTTTAATTCAGTGACTCCATATTATTATCATTACTTAAACTGGGTACTATATTCCTTAGCAGCCTTATTTATAAATTAAACCTTCAATAGAGGGTAAAACGATATTTATTTTTATTTGATTTAAGATGGTTGTATGACAGGATAAAAGATATTTCATCAGTAAACTGATAAAATGATTTATATTCAGGAGCAGATATTTCAAATCCAAGTGAAGCGGCATTGTTTCTCTGTGTGTGCTATGTCCTTTAACTTTTCCCATACATCACAAGCCTTCAACCCCCCACCACAACAGCTGGCGTCTCAGCAAGTGCCATGACGTTACACTGCCACCCCAGCCTTTCAGTATACATCAAGTATTGTGGTGTCAGGGGCCCCTAATGGCCTTCAAAGTAAAATGCAGACAGTAGAATGAAATACACGTACAACATATGTCCTTCAGCACAAAGATAAATAAAACTTCATCCTACTGTGGGTGAGTATTACAACATGGAAAACAGTATAAACAAATAGGTATTTTGGTTCTTCAGAATTATATGTTTATATAGTATGAATAATAGGTTAAACATCGCTATATAACATAAATTTGTCAATGTTATATTACAAAACAGCCGCATAATATGACAAAACTGTTGTTTTGGAACCTTATTTAATAATCCTGTGTGACTCACTGTTCTTTTGCACTTTTGCAGTGCTTTACAGTTTTTGCCAAAGCAGGATTGACACCATAACATCATACTGTTGTCTGCCCCAGTATCCAGTTTAAAAACAAGAGGTCACTAAAAGTCAAAGCTTAAACCAAAACGAATAAATAAATTAAAGTAGGGCCTTTAACCACAGACATTATGTTATGTTATGTTATTTATTTAATAAATAAAGTTTCTCATGGTGCTTATGTGGCTTTGTTTAAACACGGGCTCACGCTGAATTTTCATTCATAATAGTAACTGAGCCAAATGTAATCCATTATGACCAGATATTTTGGGAGAGCATAAACACTCTTTAAGTGTAAGGAAAGATTTGGTAAAAGAAAACATAGTGCAGACTGTTGTTTCTAGATAAACCCATAACGTTTATCTCAGCCCCTGCTCTCCATTCGAAGTGATTCATGTTACAGATTTCGGTGAAATAGACGATAAAATACGCTGAACTGCTGAATTCGTCATTCTCTTTTTTTCTTTTTTCTTTTTTTCTTTTTTAAAGACGCCTGTGGTAGAAATTCTAAAATGACCTGTGATGAACTTGAACGCTGTTTTGATGTCTGTTAAGACTCTGTAGGACCCAGCGGAAAACTCCTCCAACCGGAGGGAGACGGAGCAAGAGAGAGTGAGAAAGCTGAGTGGGGAGAAGACGTTCCCAGATTAGTCAGTGGCTTCATGGAGTTATGTGTCTCTGATCCGCCGCCATGGATTGCAATCCGCGATCACTCCTTTTCGTTTTACTTCTTTTGCTGTCCTGCGTTATCCCCGCGTTTCCCGTCTTCTATCCCCCCAATGAAGGTAAGGGAACTCAGGCTGCGGACATGTGTGTTTGTGTGTATGTGCGCACTTGTGTTTATGTATGAATGGTGCGCTACGGCACGTATCGCGGTCAGAGCTGTGCGCTCGTCGAGGGCTTACTGTCTAAATTATAGTCTCAAAAATCAAAGGACTATCTAGAGCGAATCACGGTGACACCGGACATCACCGACAAACTGGATCAGATCGCCAGCAGATAGTAATAATCAGAGAGTAAACTTGAATCCAAATCCGAACAAGCCAGACAAGGTAGCGCGATCTCCGATCATTTGGCTAAGAGGTCTTAATAGTTTTCAAATAGAGATGAATAAACTAAGTGATGTCGAGACAGCTCCCAAAGAAGCGTGAATATGGGACGAATGGATGTGAAGAAACTCCGATATTTGTATTTATATGAGATGTGCGTGTCTGTCTGTTTTACCCAAGAATCCATTTGGGGTAGACGCCCCAGTTACTGGGTAACTGTGAGCTTAACTCAGTTTTAAGGCAATAAATAGAATATGAGAATATTCGCATAGTGCGTAAAAACGTGGCTGCTTTTTTAAATGGTTTCGACTCGAATAAAGACTTAAAGTCTACCGTTGTGATCATGTAAATTTGCAGTTTCACGACTTTTTAAAAAGTTGCATTTAAAGCCGATTTCATGATAAATGAGCGACAAAGACGTTGCACTTTATCTCTCTTTAGGTCTTGGTCGCTTTCTAGGTGAATATAAGCTTGTGGCAGTATTTTGAAGCCGGGGCAGAAACAGGCTACGGTAGGCACGTCCACTCTCAGCACAGTCATTTATTTAAACATATGAAACTAAACTACAAACAATAAAGAAAGGGGAAAAAAACTTTACACAATAGAGGGAGGTTTGGTTTGAACTTTGTAAATTATTGGTTTACATCCTGACATCTTTAAAACTTTAACGTGTTCGGGTCAAAGTGTGTGCATGTGTGTGTGTTAAGCAGGGGCAGTAAATGCAAATGCACTCTGAGGATGAGCTCCAACCCTTAGCACTCCACAAGAGACAGAAAAAATGTAATTGAGTTTAGTTTTAATGTCCAGTTCTCTGTGGTTTATGTCACATCAAGTAAGGGATAATGTTTAAAGTTATTCTGGGTAAAAGTCCGAAAGAAAAAATGAAAAATGAGTCTGTAAATGTGAATAGAACCTATTAACACGATAGCCATCTAAATGGTGCTTTATGTGAATTATCAGCACACGCCAGCTCAAAGGTCTCAGTTTAGGATACCCAACAGTTTAAACCTTAATGGCGATAAAGTAATGGAATCCGTCCGTATACTGTAGATGTTGCAGTTTACACCACAGTAATTGAATGTTCAGAGACAAACCCACCCCGTGTAAACTTCCAGATTAAGGCTGATGTTGTTGGAGAAGTTTGGAAAGTTTTGGACGTTAGTTTGTAGGTCACGCCAAAGGATCTGTTTTATAATCCAACAATTATCAAACAAAAAGTTTCACTTGTCGCGCACTTAATAAATGAATTAATTAATCAGGCCAGTCACGTTTCAGTGGATTTTCTTCTGACCCTATAAGTTTTGTGATTTCTTTTAAGCCATCAAGCCTAAAATCGATGTTTTCTTAACGAAAAATGTTTGTGGAATGTAAACCATTCATTTAATGCTAAAAAAAAGACAGTGTCCCCCTTTTTTACGCACAGCATTTGGTGTCTGGGAAATATATCTCTTTAGTTGTTAACGCAATGCAAGAGAGCATACGATTTAATTTATGGTGTTTGACACGAAGGCATGGGTCGGGAAAATGTGCAGTTCTGTGGTGAAGCAAAAAAAATTAGAAAAGAGTCAAAGCCACCCAGGCCTAATGCAAATCCACATATAAGCATTTGATTGAAAAATAAGACTGGTGAAGTTTTAGTTTGGCTCACGATGGTAAAAAAATAAGCAAATACACATTGACCCTAAAAAAATACACAAAATTCCACTGGTACGAGTGTGCTAGTATTTTATTGTGCGTTTGGAGGAAAGGGAGAAAGTGAGACGACACAGAACGCGGAGTGAGTGGGGCGGGGGGATAGTTTAAGAGTTTAGGATAAACGTGTAATTTATACAAGTGAATATCAGAGAGAAAAGAAACGATGAGAAGACACACACACACACACATACACAAACAGATAAACTGACTAAACAGTTTGCATGTTAGTTGGAACAGGGAAAGTGTCAATACAATGAAGAAATCAGGCAATTACGTTCGCCCTCCAGAGTCATAAATCAGCCAGAGAGTGTCAGTATCGAGCTGCCTCGTCTATACAGCACATTGTATAGAAATTCATATAGACTTGTACACCACAAATATGAAGACGACAAAGACGTTTTGAATCACTTGAGCGCTGTTTCTCCGGTTCGGGTTAAAAGTTAAACAGATGGAAACACACGTCTGTTTTGGTCGACTTTGACAGTCCTCACGATGAAAGAGAACTCATATCGATCCTTCACCGGCATTAATTTCTACAAGTAACAAAGTAGAAAAAAACATAGTAATTTACTACAAACCTTAGAATGAGGTCCACACACATTTTTTTCCGTGACACAAAAGAAAATCAGAGGTATCATCACAGAGTATATATGCACTTAAAGGGCTTTCTTGGATCTTTCTTAATCTTTATTTAGATCATAAACTTTTTGCTTTAAAAATAAAGCAGACAATAAACACGCTGGAAAGCTGTACCAATTTTGAAAATACTGATTTTAATAAACATAATGTGACAAATCCGAAGACATTCTTTTTTCATCGTCTTTTACGTTGAACTGTAGGTCACTGTTTACACGACCGAAACATAACGTCACTTTTACTGGCTTTATTTTTTATTTCACGCCAATAAGTTGAAGGTGATAAAATCTACCCTGGCGCAGAGATTATAAAACAGTCCACTTGACCGTGGGGGGCTGTTTGTGCATTTAAAACTCGATGGCCATAAAAACATCTTCTGTGACTTCGTTGACGTCTTACTGTAGTTTATATAAGCTATCAGTAAATTAGGAAATGAATCAAGTGCGTTATAACAAGTAAAGAAAAAAAAAATCAGTAGAAAAGAAACCTCAAGTTTAAAAGGATTACGACAAACTTATGATGTTTTCCTCGCGTCTGTACTTCGTTGAATTTTCCGTCTCCGCACCGCACCTCAGCAAGCATTTTTATTTAATTTTACTGTGTGGTTTTCATTAGGTCTTAATGATCCCGTAAAACTTTAGGGAAAAGTTTAAGGAAATACAGAGAAACGCCTCAGTAATAGATTTCAGCGGAGAGGATTCATTTTCACTTTAAGAAGCCTTTGAGGAGACTTTGTGCTGATATTAGCTATCCGATATCGTTTAAATTCCCCATAATTAGAAGAAAAAATATCTAAAGTTTCGAAAGTCATTAGTTTCTATGCTGTGGTGCAGCATGTCCTTCTAGGTGGTGTAATGCTGGCTCGCTGCGGGACGTCCGGAGGCCTCTGGTATTTTTAGTCGGCGTTAGGGAGGCTTGGCCCGGAGAGCCCGGCTCAGCAGTCCCGCTGGGGCTGATGTGCGTCTCAGAGCGATAGTACTTTTCAGAGGGGATGGAAATGTGCGCAGACGCAAAATACCCCTCACTCCCGTCCCCATGTATTCTAAATGCCTATATTTATATGTGTATGCTGACCGAAGGGTGTCATCCTCATTTTAACGTTTCATCTTCAGAGTTAGGCGAAAAAATTCTGTATTTAGGGAGGCTACATGTGTAGAGATACAGTACGTGGTCATGGTGTGCAGGAGTGCTCTATGCCTTTATGTGTGTAAATTATATGAGAAAGAAAGAAAGAAAGAATGAAACGAAAGAAAGAAAGAGAGAAATGGGAGCAGAGGGGCTGGGCAAGCAGCAGCAACATCAGACAGAGCGACTCTGCTCTTGAATAATTCATAATGGGAGGTGAACACTTCACCCTTTAACACAGACACAAGTCGCCTTGCTTTGCCTGCACTGCGGCCTGCCAACCTTCAGATGCATGGAACCAGGCTGCAAAGCATCATCCACTCTGTCAAATGGCAGATATTGATAGATAAGGACATGTGTTCTATTCTATTCTATTATGGAGGAAGCTGATTCTTTGGTCATGCCCCTCTCTTTAGTCTCTGACTGACTGACTCTTCTTTCTCCCCTCTAACATCAGCTGTGAAATATGTGGCTGAAGTGGAGGACTATTTCATGAGATTTTGTGTTGTACAGTTATTATTTTCATCTGAGCCGTTACTCATGGTAACACTGGCATCAGAAAAAGTACCCTTTCTTGCTTTCTTTGCTACAGTGTTCAACACACAATATGCCAAGCGATATAGGTCACCAGCAAGTGAAAAAAGGATGTCTTCCATTCCTCGGGGCTAGGGTTATGAGTGTGGGCGTTTGATGGTGACCTTAGTTTGCTTTATATATTGATTCACCTGTTTCTACCTCTGTGATGTTTTGCTCCCTCCCAGACAGGCTGGCTGAGTTTGCTATTAATACTCGTAGTTCCCGTTTAGAGGCACTCCCTGTTGGGGCAGGGGCTATATGCTTGGCTGACGCTAGCTTGCTAACTGACTGTGTGTGTGTGTGTGTGAGAGAGAGAGAGAGATTGAGCGAGAGAGTAAAAAGACTGTCAGCAAATGTTGGTGTGTGCACTTGTGTTTGCTTGAATGCGCATGTGTGAGAAAAACTGCACGTTTTGGTCAGGTTCTACAAAAAATGAATGCATACAGTAGATGTGCATGTCCATGTCCAACTACATCATGTGCTTGCAAACGCTTTCCTTTGGAGGATTTCATGTGTTGGCATCATTTGACTACCTCTCAGTATATAGCTTTTTTTGTGTTTCAGAGTATCTCAGTTCTTCTTGCTTCTTAGTTGAGGATGCGTCCTTTGTGTTTGTTGTGCTTTGCATGTATTTGTGAGTGTACATGCATTTGTGCGCATGTGTGGGTTCTGATTTCTTCAGCCAAGTGCAGCTGGAGGGGGCTTTTTACTCCTGCGATACGAGAGCTGTCTAATTTTCTGCTCTCAAATTCCCTCACTCGGCTCAATTTGAGTGTTGGGCTCGGCTCGTTGAGAAATGTAAATTGGAAGCAATGGCCCTGGATGCTGAGCTGCTATTATCTGACATGAACAGATAGCTTCATTAGACTCTAATATGAATGTGTCCACTGCCACTCAACTGGCTCAGCAGTTTAGCATGACTGCAGCTCAGGTGAACATCTATTGTGTTTTGAGTCCAGAATAATAAATCTAGGTGTTTGTGTCTTCCTTTCTATGCTTCATTTTTAAGGTCCTTTTATGCCACATTGGCTGATGTTTACCTGATAAGTCTGAAACAAAGAATCACTTCCTTCTCAAACCTTTTCTGTAGTACAAAACAACGATTCATTCACAGAGAAGTGAGATCGCTTCTTCTTGCAAATTTAGATCCCGGTGCTTGACAGGGGTAGATTGTGTTTGACTTAAAAGGCTTCCCTGTGAGCCAGCGGTCCATCATGACTTGATACATACTTGATATGTGGACATTCTTGCTTACTGAAGCCTTGCACAGGAGAATGAAGGAAGAATGCATTCTTCATATTCTCACAGTGAATAGAGTTACAGCTGTAGGGCCTCTACTGCACTGCTGCTTCACTTTGCTGTATGTGTCCACTTGCATTGCTAAGTGTTTGCTACTTGTTTGAGTGTTCAGAGCTGTCGACTGCTTTGCTCTCAACGGGATAAGTAAAAAGAGGCTGAGTCAGTGTTGCTGGAACTGATGAAGTGTATTGCTCTTTTTTTCTTTATAATAAATGGTTGTCTGTCCTTTACTTTTTTACCCAATTCACATAATCCTAAGCTACATTTTCTATTGCGCAGTAACATATTAAAAGTATAATGTGTCCCAATTTAGCCCACTGTAGGTTTATGTGCTTTTTTTCTCCACCATACCATTGCTTGTCATAAACATTATATTTAAGCATCCTATTTTTCCTCGGTACTGTTTGAAAAACAGGACTAAAAGGGATTAACTGTAAATAATTTACGTCATGAACAACACCAAAATCTTTTTGTGTATTTTATTCTAACTACATAAATCGTTGTTTGAGGTGAGAGCACTCAAAAGCTTTATTAGCTATTGTCTGAGCTTTGTGTCGCTAGACAGAATCTATTGCCAAATTGCTCGTGACAGTTTGGTTGCTGAAGTGGGGCATCCTTTGAGCATAAAGCTGCCTTCACATTCCTCACTCCATGTGTCATGACCCATGCTGACAGTTGTATTCAATGACAATTATTCACTCCACAGCCAAGTGTATACACTAAGAATAGAAAATGCTTCAGCTCCTTTTAAGATACTCTGTGTCAGAGTCAATTTGGCCATCACATCTACTATTCGCAAGTGTACTTCTAATTATGGTCTGTGGAGGTAGGCAATGAAAGCGCTTTCACAAGTAATTTGTGACTTCAAAACTGCTGCACAACTGACATAGTTATTAGTTCGGTCCCTTAAATTCCATAATTTGAATCCTGTTTTGCTAAGCCAGAGCCTGCACTTGCATGATTAAACCACTGAAGCTCCTTGTCTTATTTGTCCTCAGTCATATTTCCTCTATTAGACATGGATCCCCTTCTGCTGCTTGATGTCTGTTTGAAAAGAACAAATTTCTGGCAGTAGACACACTTAAAACTGTTTTTTCCATTCATTCTGGATTGGATTTATATTTTGATTTCAGTGTGGCCAATTGAATTTCGGACCACCTCTGAAACCGGTGATTGCATTTGAATTTAGATCCAATAGAGTTTTGCTTCACCTGGTTACACTCTATTTTCCATGGATATGTGTGTGGGTCGGTAGAATGGGGGTCAGACGGGTCAAAAGAAAAGTCTTTAAAAAAAGAAAGGGAAAAAAAGGAAAAAAGACATCTGGTGCTTTTTGAAAAACTGACTGTACTTTAGTTCAGTACCTTTTCAGGATATTTTCATTGTTTGCCCAGTGAAGTTTTGCTTTGATGCCATACAAAGCAAGGATACAAAGCCTACTTTATTCACTTACCTTCAGAACAAGGATGTGTTGGAAAAGTGAGGGCATTTTGACCAGTCTTTACTTTCTCCTCTCTTCCAAGAGCCCCTTAAGTGTTAAGACTTAGTTTTAGAGTTAAACCGGTGTAGGGACGGGTAGGCTAAGGGTCTGGGGAATGGGTTATATCAATGAATGTCCTCACAAAGACATCAGTACAAGTACTTGTGGTTGTGTGTATGTGCATATGTCTGTGTGTGCGTGGGGGGGCAGCTGAGTAAATAGAGTCATGATCAGTGCTTGAGGTTGGTGAATCCTCCTGTGGGATTAGATAAAGGCTAATTGGGGCTAACAAGGGCTAGACACTCATGTGTTTTCTTTGTTTTTTCTCTCTCTTCCTCACCACAGTCAACCTGTTAGACTCAAAAGCAAGCCAAGGGGAGTTAGGATGGATTTCCTACCCATCGCATGGGGTGAGTATCTTCCATCTCTATATTTACCCACATCATGCCTGAATATGTTTGCATTTAGGAGACAGATCCAATAACATGAATTGAATGTCAGCTTCAACCGTGAAATCAGCTTTTTCAGATTTTTGTGGTTCTCACTATGCCATGTTGAAACAATCATCCAATGAAGATTAACCCACTTTTTAGGCATTTTGTTCATTTTTTTATCTAGCAGGTTAAAGTATTCAGAGCTTACCATACAATCATACTGCCTGTATATGTGTTTGTGTTTTTGAATATATGTATGTATAAGTAAAGATTAAACATAAAAAAGCATACATTTTGGACTTTTGGTCCAAAAACATCTGCATAAGAATTCCAGATTTACTTCCAGCTTCCCATTAACAACTCAGATAGCGTTTAACAGGAAATTCCATCAAAAGTTGACTTGTTGCACAATGTGATATTGCCATGTTAGTATTGTTCCTACAGTATCTTAAATAATGGTGTTAAATGGCCATCACTGACTAGACACACTGTTCTCATGTCATTCTTTTGTTACCTTTGTTCCAGAAATCATTTATAACATTGGTTAACCTTGCAAAGGGGTTTATATTAACCCAAATCGTGTTTTTTGTTTCCTTAACCTCAAGTAGTTTTGGTGATTAAACCAAACAAATTATATCTCAGTTAGCAGGCCTAAACACTGGTCAATGACCCCATGATAACTAGCGGTCACTTGGAAAAAATGTTCATTCCCTGACTGACTGGCGAACGGTTGTGAGATGTAGCTTTGTGTTGTTTTGTGAAATTGGTCATGAACAGTGATGCACTGAAAAGGTTCTTGTGATTGCTTTGATCGCTACCACATTGGCGCGGATGCCAGTAGTTTCTTTGGAAGATGATGAGTTGTCTGCAAAAAATGCACCAATTGCTTGCTGAGAGGTTATGGAATTGTGAACAGTGCAACTTAATCGAAAATGGAGATGGTGTTCTCTGTTTCCAGTTTGTGTTGCACTTTTTTATGTCTCACTATCACTCTGTGGTTACTTAGTGAGTGTTTGCGGACAAGTTTCAAGTTTCGTTGCAAACGATGGGCAGTTGTGTCATACTGCTAGTCACTAAAGCAATCGCAAGGAAGTTTTTAGAGCACCCTTTTTGCGACCGATTTCAATCAGTCAGCAACTGCTTGCCATCCGGTCGGGGAATATATATTTATCCATAGTGACCTGCAGGTTGACAAAGGGGTCATGTATCAACCTCTAGGCCTGTGTTGCTGAAGCCTACACAAGTATTGTGTAAAATTAACAGAATGTGACTGAAAACAAGCAAAAACATTAACTTTATCTAAAAATATTAACTCAACTTTGACTTTCATAAACACATCTAGTGATAGTCCTGTGTTTTCATCTATTCATTTACCACAATGTCAACTCTATGTATTTTCTTCTATTGATAATACTTCTGCCCCACATGGCTAATGGTGCTAGTGTTTTATGGCCTTATTCTCAGAGTAGCACAGCTAGGAAATCACAGCAAGCTGATAGGTCAGTTCAATCAGTCGCCATGGACCAACATTAATTTATAGTCGTATAAACAACACCCACCCACATGGCAATATCAAGTAAACCTTTGATTTGCTAATCCATAATATGCAACACTTCATTTTGTCTGTCTTTCATTATATTACAGAAACTACTGTAACCTTTTATCAAGCATTTTTCCAAGTTTGTTTTATCCATTAATGCAATTGAAATTAACAGGAGCACAAAGAGGAATCATATTAATATTGTTTTTAGTATTAGTATTATTTCATTGGATGTAAAAAAAAAGCTCATATATCAGTCTCTGCTTCTAAAATCCTCCAATGGGCTCTCGTTCAGTGTTTATTTCTCCAACTAGTTAGACTTCTGTGCCTCTGAGCAAGCCCACTGTCTCTCTCACACACACACACACACACTCATTCACACATGCACACACACACTTCCTTCTTTCTCCTTTATTAAGTGTTAGAATTACTCCTTGGCAGTGGCTTAAGGTAATCCAGTCATTTGTTCCATTGAGCTGCCAAACCTTGTTTCTCTCGGCCATATACAGAGCTGGCACCAACAGAGCACTCGGTTTTTTCACGAGGTTCAACCACAATGAAAAAATTACCCAAAGGAAAAACTTAAGGTCCTTAAAATGTGTTTAGTCGAAAGACAATTGCAACCTACACAACAACTGCATGACCAGCTGACAGGCCAGATTGATGTTGTGTTGATAGAAATTATTCACATGTGAGCAGCTAGGGAAATACTCATTGATACGGCTATTTGATCCAGCGCTGGACACCAGAATTTTTGACAGAGGTTAGGCAATTTGTGCAACCATGTCTGTTTTACTTCAAGTTTTTTGCTTTGACCAAGTTCAGATGAAGAGCGTGTGGTTATATAATTCATAAAAATGCTGCAGGAATGTGAGTCAATGTCATTGTTAAATGAGAATAACTCCAGAGAGATAGAGAAGGGAATGGGGGGAGGATCAAAAAGAAGGAGACTGATAGAGGCAAAAGGGATGAAGAGCGAGGGGTGGGGAGAGGGAGACGGAAGCAGGGAGAGGAAAGGACAGGAAGGAATGAGGGAGAGAGAGTCACACACAGAGAGATATTGCTGATGATCAAGTCCTCAAGGTGAATCATCTGTAATTACTCACGTCATCCACTGACTGCGCTCCGATAAGCAGAGTGCCCTGAGAGACTCCTGCTCACAAATGATTTCTCATAATGTGGCAGTGGCACTGAGCCCTCACTCCCTCCCTTTCTCACGCACACACACATACACAGACAAACACTCATTCACATTGATGGAGAGGCCGTGGCTATTGGCCTACCGAGACACAACGTGCTCCGGTCAGAACAAATTAAGAGCTTAGCCTCCCCAGGATGTTCACTCCAGAGCCACCGACTGGACTGATGAGTGCATGAGTGTGTGTGTGCAAGTGTGTCTGTGTGCGTGTGATCCAGATATACAGTTATCTGTCTTGGAAGCTGGCTGATTGCTTAGCAGTGTCCAGGGGGCTTAGCCCATCACTAAAGAGTGTTAAAGATTACATTCTTGCATGCTTTGAAAGCATTCTTCAGCAACAAACCAACACCCTAGACACTGGCTGTGCATACAAAATAGAATTAATGGATAATTACAAACTAAAGTCCATTCTTCATAAGAAGGAAGAATACAATGTCCTTTCTGGTTGTACTTGGAACTTAGATTCATTGTTTTTCAAATAAATAAAGTCGCTGCAGCATTTAGACCCAAAGTGTTTACTACAAGTTATAGCTTAACTCTAGTTTGATTTTTTTCGGATCAAATGCCAAGTTTATGTCAGTTATTTGCTACATACTACATTTTTTATTATCAATGTGATATGAAACTAATCAGCAAAAAATAAAAAAGTTTAAAAACTATCTTTACAGTAAAACCGTTGCCTTGTAATTGTTTTTACATGGGTTCAACAGTCTACATTACTGTGTCAGACTTTAGTAAAAGCGCAGTAACATTTGTATTGTTGACGATAAAGAAGCTTGACATCTGTAGAATAAAAAGCCAGTGCTCACAGTATGTGAACTTTGCTTATAGTGTCTGGACTTGCACAAAAATTGAACCAAAACCCATTCACACCTCACATTCCAATTCTCAGGTCTGGAATGAGAGGGTGAGGTGACAGGCAAATAATAGCAGGGCTGATTATGCTTTGGGATCAGGCCCACCAGTCAGCCTACTCTTTCTCTCTCTCTATCTGTCTTCTTTCGTTTTTTGACAACTGCTGTTTCAGCTTCTTTAATCATCCAAGTGCTTAAAAGCCCCCGCGAACTGCGTCTACTTCATGTGCAAAATCAGCCTGACCAGATAAACTGCTTTAAAGAGAGAAAGAGAGCGAACCTATCCCTAAACAAGGATTAGTTTGGTAATGCAAGAGACCAGAGGTGAGGAGGAAGGGGGAGGGTAAAATGAGTTATTGTTACTTTCGTGTTCCTGAGATAAGTTGGCACAAATCCTGAGGAGTTTATGTTATTACATCCTATTAAAAATTGTATGCATTATACAACTGTACTGATAAGCACAGTCAAATTTTGTACTAAAGCTCCCTAAACTATGAAAATCTTAGACCTCAGTGTTACGAAAAAGCATTAGTAACAAGTAAACATATATTTTACCAGTGCAGTGAAGATCATGACATTTTTAAGACAAGCGTGTCTTAAAAAATGAAAAAAGTAAAGAAAAAGAACATTAAGAACTTTGAGAATTACAGTACTTGCATTTTTCTTTCTTGAGTACTGTTTAAATATAAATGAACAGCATTTGTGATTCAAGCATCCCCAAACAATTGCCATCAGCTAGTCTGTCCTTGAACAAAAAACAAACAATGATTAGTCAGGCAAAGCTCAGGGTTGCACATAAACAAGAGATGGGATGAAGACAAGGAGGGATAACATAAACATTCAGGTTTTCCTTTGGCCGGACAGAGTGATGAAATATCCTCTATTTGATCTGTTGCAGTTGTTGAGCCTGTAACCCCAAAGACCTCTGTGCTCTAAGCTTCTGGCCCAGCATTTGTTGCAGACACTCCGGCTTTTAGGATCACCCTCTCCAGCTGTAGAGATTTAACAGAACGTTGTAATTATTATTGTTTTTTTTTCCGTTCAGTAATCCAATATTACAAAATCACAAATAGCCAATTTTGGCAGATGAATAAATAAAGAGCTTATTTTAAAAGTAAAAACCAAAATGTGAACCATTCTGGTTTTGATTTTAACACCAAGTAATCGTTTTTCTCTCCCAAATTAAGTTGAAATAATTATCAAAATCTTTAAATAAAAAAATGTATTTTACATAACTTGATTAAACTGAATTCTGCACTATGTTATAAATTATCTAAACTATAACATAATGAAACATTTGCTATGTTAAGCTCTTGTTGAGCAAGTTAGACTTGTGATAAGAGCATGATTGAGCTTGTTTTCTTACACTTAACAAGACTTGCTTTTAATGTATTGCTGCCCTTTACAAGTCCATATACTGGCCCATTAACTACCATTGACTTGAGTGTCTTTGAAGTGGATAAACTGGTGTGCTGAGTCTGTGACTCAGAGATGTGCCTGTTGCTGTAGGTATGTCCAGAGCAGATCAAGTTACCACACTTCATTTTACTGTCCCTTTAGCTACTTCACCTACAGCACAGATCAGAGAAACCAGGGGCAAGATTACACTGAACTTTGTCCCAGCTGTGACCATCAGGGGTCAGGGTCAAAGGTCACGTGGACTGCTGTAGGGTCCTAGTGTTGTTATATATCAATTAGAGGGCAGGGGGATGGGAGTTACACCCTCAACCACTTGGAGAGAAACAAGGGTATAGCTGCTGACTTTAGATCTTTTTTTATCCTGACTGACATTCAGCGTTTCTTGTGTAGGTGGAAGAGCTTTCATGTATTGCAATGAGTGATTAATAGCAATATTAGTGGAAATGTTGGGTCTAGAAAAAAATTTAAGTAAATAATCTCAAGTTCTGCTTATTCATCCAAGATTGGAGTCTTGAACTTTGATCATCTGTCTCTGGTTTGCAACTTCCTTCTGGTCACTGTTGAAACTCATGGGTGCTGTGGTACACCTCCACTGAACCACACAGAATGTAACAATCAACTAAATACGGATAATGATGTTAACATATTCTCTATTTCTTCTTATTTCTTTTTTACTTCTGGTCTAAAGGACAGAGAGTTGTAACTTAGAAATAAAGTGAAGTGATTTAAGGTTAGACAAGTTAACTCCTATGATGTAATGATTAGGGACAATGATGGGGAGACATTTTTATCCCTCTCATTTACTTTGGCAGAAAGTTGCTGAAGCTGAGTCATATTCTCATATAGCCTACTTAATGCACACATGCGCAGGCACATACAGATATATACTGGATTTGATTTGAAAACCTTTCTGTGTTTGTGTTTGGCAAGCTTCTCAGTAAGACAGCTTACAGACTGCCATCAGTCATAGTTGCTTTAGATTAAGCCCAGTTTGGAGCATACTGGTCGAGTATAAAAAGGAATGACACAAAGCTAGTAGCTCACACTGAGATCTGCACTATTGAGAATAAACAGGATTCACACAAAGGCTGTCTCACTCCAAACTCATTACACAAAGAACTGATAGTTGAACAGGGCAGTCTGTTACCTCATTGTAAAGTACAGTAGGTAGTACCCCTACCTGAAGGGGTACTCTATGAGCCTAACTTGAAGAAGAAGTACAATGTCTCACTGGACTTGTCACCTGTTAAAAAAAAAGGAAAATGGAGGAGAAGGCTGTTTGCAGAATGGTAGAAGTTCATAAACTGCTATATTTCATTCCTGTTAAGTTCAATTTTATTTATATTAATGCCAAACCACAACAACAGTCACCCCAAGGGACTTTATATTGTAGGGTAAAGACCCTCCATTAATAGAAAGGAAACCCCAACAATTAGACGACCCCCTATGAGCAAGAAGTTGACGACAGTGGGAAGGCAAAACTCCCTTTTAACAGGAACAAACCTCTGGCAGAACCAGACTCAGGGAGGGATTGCCATCTGCTGCAACCTGTTAGGTGCGATGGGAGGGAGGACAAAAGACCCACTGAGAAAGAAATCCTGAGATTAATAGTAACCAATCTGGTATATTAAGTTGTGATAAAGACATAGTGAGTGAAAATAGGTGAGTAAAGAACAAACACTAGGCCTATTGCAGCGTAACATAGAACATTCAGGGTCACCTGATACAGCCCGAACTATAACCTTTATCCACAGTATGATCCTTTGTTAATCCTAAAAAAATGTATTTAAGGTATAAAAATTGAATAAACAACAACTGAAAAAATGTTGATGTTTTACATGACAAAACTGTAGTTTTTCATCCAATTTTTGGAAAATAACTGTTCTTCCACTGTAATATTGAATGATATATGCTGTATTATGGGATTAATATGCTACAATTTACTCATATGCAGTATGGTTCTATCCTCAGCTTTAATCTTTTTTGTTGCCGTTCTTAGCACCTTCACTAGCACAAGTCACCCAATTTCATGTATTTTTAGACAGAACGCAAACATCTGTCACTTCTCTTTAAAGCAGGTCGCCACAAAAAAAAGTTAAATTACTGGTTGAACTCTCCTGGCAGAAACACGTTGCTTTAACCATGACAAAAAGCACACATCTATATAAAGGACAAGCATAATAGGATATATTATTATTCTTATGTTCACGGAAGTCTATTATCTTGTAAAATTTAATGTCAGCAAAATCATTAATCAAAGTGGCAGTCCTTGCCTTCACTTTACTTTTTGTTATGTCAAAGTCTTTCAACATAGCTTTTTGCATGTCATCACATCATTTTTATGCTTCTGTTTAAAGTCGTGCTCTTACACCTTTGAGTAAAGCAAGGTGAAATGTTAAGTTTAGCTTTACCTCTCTATATTTAGTCCCACTCACTCCTGCAGACATTTCCCTGTTATTGTTAGACCTCCAAAGAGCTAGGACTACTGGCTGATGAATGACGTGATACCAAAGACAGGGTGATGGGGGAGACTAAACACCAAAGGAGTATCGGCCCTCAGTTTTCATTTCACTTTATCTCCTGCTTTCTTCTTTTTCCTTTTTTTTAGCGCTTTCCTTTATTTCCTCTTGTTTTCTCTCCCCTGTCCTCCTCATTCTCTCGCTCTCAGGGGTGTTTCATTAACTTTGCCGTGAGATGAAAAGTGAGTGGCTATCCCTCAGCCTGAGAGCCTCTTGAACATCAGACATTCATACATATGCTTTACACCCGCAAACCCCCACACACAGGCAGACAAAAACATGTAACAGAGAACCAACTCCTTCTTAGCTCGTCATTAATTTCTGAGTTCAGCTGAAGGCACCTGCTGTGTTTGCCTGCTATGAGACTTTAAACACTTCACATGAACTTTATGTGAGTGCGTGTGTGGGTTTATGTTACCATTAATGCTTGTGTGTGAAAGGAGCAATAATTTAGGTTCCAGTTACCACAAAATTCTTTCTCTGTATATCTCTCTGTCTCTGAAGAAAGTGCTGCTCATTTAGACACACATGCATTCTGGATTTCACCATGAGAAAATATACACAAAAGCATCCATTTACGCCCATTTGTTCTAATGACTGCCATTTCAGCCACTATGAGCCCGCTATTTCAGGTGTTTGTCCATTCATCATCACTCCGATTCAGCGTTGATTTGCCGGGACAGCAAAGCCAAAGCACATGATCAATGAGTCTACCCGCTGTGTTGAATTCAAAAGGAATGACCCCACTTTCTTTTTCTCCTCTCCTCTCTCTTTGCTTTCTCCCAGTGGAGGGAAAATGTAAGATAGACACAAACGTTCCTGGTATACACTCTCATCTGTCTATACGTCGTAGCTCCTTTTGTTTCATAGTGGATTCAGCACGTTTCCTTTAGTAGAAGTAGTACTGTGATGCAAATAACCAAGACTGCAGCTTGAAAGTCCTCACTTTTAGAGAAAAACATTTTAGTATAAGGGTGGAAAAAAGAAACACTATGAGATTTTGTTAATATTTAACATTTATTAAGCTGCCTCACACAAATTTAAAAAAGATTGAAGATCACATTTTCTAGCTTTTTTTCTTGACGATATTTTCAGAGCCTTCTAATGTAGAAAATTTGGCAAAGCCAGCAAGTTTGCTTTTAATTAATTTCAACAATTTACAAGAGATCTGGTAGTGTGATTTTTCACCCTTAAGTGTTTATTAGATGCTTAGTATTCAGCAAGAATGTTTCTGGATCTAAATAATTCATCCCTAAATGCTTACAGGGTGGAGATAACTTTATTTTTTCTCTGCTATCTTCCCCTCCTTTCCTCTTATTCCTCCTTCTTTGACTGCAAATTCTCACTTTCCTCATTTGTTCTGTCTTTAACTCACCCCATTCCCTTTACTCCCTTTGCTTCTCTTTTGACCCCAAACTTCCCAATCCCCTTGCTTTCCTTTTTTAAATCTAATATATTTTCACTTGATCCTTTTCATTCCTCATAAAAAAAAATCTGTCTTTCCTGTATCTACGCTTCTTCTACTTTTCCTTCTGTTGCATCCATTCCTTGTTATTTATCGCGCTCAATCTTTAAATCTACCTCCTCCCCTTTTTTCTGTATTTGGTCTCTCTTGTCTATTACTCTTCCTTGTCTTCCTCTGTTTCTCCCTTCGACCTTTCCTTGTCTCTATTTTTTCCAGTGGGAGGAGATCAGTGGGGTGGATGAGCACTACACTCCCATCAGGACCTTTCAGGTCTGCAATGTGATGGACTACAGCCAGAACAACTGGCTTCGGACCAACTGGATCCCTCGCCAATCTGCTCAGAAGATCTATGTGGAGCTGAAGTTCACACTGAGGGACTGCAACTCAATCCCGTTGGTACTGGGCACCTGCAAGGAGACATTCAACCTCCTCTACCTAGAGGCAGATGATGACCAGGGCAGCCACTTCCAAGAGCATCAGTTCTCCAAGATTGATACCATTGCTGCTGATGAGAGTTTTACTCAAACTGACCTTGGAGATCGCATTCTCAAGCTCAATACTGAGGTACGCGAGGTGGGTCCCATGACCAAGAAGGGTTTCTACCTCGCATTCCAGGACGTGGGCGCCTGTGTAGCTTTAGTGTCAGTAAGGGTTTACTTCAAGAAGTGCCCACACACTGTGAGGAATCTTGCCTCTTTCCCTGATACTGTGCCCATGGACTCCCAGTCACTGGTGGAAGTCAAAGGCTCATGCGTCAATCACTCCAAAGAGGAAGAGCCTCCTCGAATGTACTGTAGCACAGAAGGGGAGTGGCTTGTGCCTATTGGGAAGTGTCTGTGTAACCCAGGATATGAGGAGAGAAGCAGCACCTGCCAAAGTAAGAAACATATTTTTTTTGCAACTATTTCTCAACAGTACTCTCACACATGCCTTGCCATGCATTGATTCTGCATGTATAAATGCACGTGTCACTTCTCTTGTACACATATCCCTTATTTGAACCTTTGGCCTAAACAAGCAGATTTTTTTAAAGCTGTAAAAGTAAACAGTGTGGTATCAGGACTCTCACGCTTCATATCTGTCAGCCCAGAAGGTTTAATGTCAAATGCACTCTCTGTGTGCATGTGTGTATGCATTGTTTATGTGAGCTCTTCAAACTAACCCCAAATTCCCAGGGTGCTAGGTGATTGGTCGGTAGTTATACGTGCATATTCCCATACATGTGAGTAGAGTGTTGTCCAGGTCCAGGGTGCAGCATATAGAGGTTCAATAGTAATTTTCTCTGTGACACATCATTAGCTATGGGAAGATTTTAACCAGAGCAGAAAGATGGGACTGATAACACAGAAGAAAGGAGTGGGCTGGAGTGGATGGTGAATGATGGGATAGCTGCGGTGATGGTTGTGGGTGTTGGTGAAGGTAGCAATGAGTAGTCATTTGATGTGGTTTCAAAAGTATGCAAATCCGCATGCCTAAAATTGCCTTTCATGTCCTGACCAACAGGACTGGTCTTCCGTACTATCGTCACACATGTTATGCAGGGGACTATTTTTTGTTGCTGCTGGATGGTTTTTAAAGTGAGCTTGTCAGAATGATTGCAGTGATACTTTGGCTGCTAGAGTTAAAGAGCTGTGCTTGGCCAGTGGGGTGACACCTTGCTCTGCAACACATCTCTACATGAGAGTTTAAAGTATAGTAGACAACATGTAAAATGCCTCTGATTGTTGTCGTTCCTCCTCACATCATTTTGCCTAAACAACTTTGTCAAAAGAAGTAAAGTTATCCATTTTGGGATAAAAAGGGATTAGCATAAAAAAATGAAAATAACAAAGTCTTCAATATCCATGGTGTAATGCATCATAAACTTCCCAAACATATATATTTGGATCTGGGTTTTAAATCTCGTAGACATGTACACAGATAGGACATCATTACACCACTTTACACAAAATTAAATTTCCTCTGTTTTGCTTCTGTGGCTGCTATAACAGCTTTCATCAATTACACTCACAGTACTTCATCGGTGTTTCCATGCATAAAAAAAAGAAGAAGTAGAAAGTGGTCTCTGGTGTGAACAATACAATGCAGATGTGTTCAGTTCATATAAATGTAAATGCCACTATGGATATGATTACATTATATTACATTTATACATTTTTGTTTGACCATACAAAATATAAAACTGTTCATAGTGGCAAACAAGACCAAAGTTAGCTGAAGGTTGCTCTATGATGCTCTATATCTGCTCCTCTTTACTTATTTTCTGTGAGATCTTCTCTGCTTAAGAAGCCAGACACAGCATCCATCTGAAAGCAGCCACCCCTGCACTGCGGCTGTCCCAGAATGACTTTAAAGTTAAAACGGTGTTGAAGTTTCTGAAAAGGAAATCCGTCTTTAGCATTCTAGGTTATTATAGCGGGTCCCAAATGGTCCCTTGTTCATCAGTTCTCTCTTTTCCAGAGCCATGCCCAGTGTTAATTAAAGATCAAAGATGGTCTCCCAGGTCAAGCCCCTGCTGTCAGGGCCAGGGGGAAGTGCTTTTTTTTTTCTGTTGCTGTGAACTCCAGGCCAACCTGTCTAACTGTACAGATAGGAGGGAAAACTTTTTCCACACTTGTCAGTATATTTTTCTGAATTTACTAGTTAAAAGCCAATGGTATCTACTGCTGAACCCCTTTGTCCCCAGTGATTAACATCTTCAGAGTGATTAGAATTTCTCCCAAGTGTCACCTGTGATTTTCATTTTTGCATTCCATTTATTTTGGTTTTGTTTTTCCAGCTGTCATTTTTAAATTACACGGAAAAAGTGTAATTTTTCATTTATACCTTTCTTATTTTTCTGCTTCTTGTCCCTATATTTGAAAGAGTACGACATGTCATTTCAAGAATGGGACATTGTACAGACAAATGGCTCACCCCCCCCCCCCCCGCTCCCCCCTCCCCCCTCCCCCCGCTCCCCCCTCCTCTCACTTCCTGCCTCTGTGAATTGTGTGAATGTTTAGATGTATTTGACAATCTCTTATTAGTTTCAGAGTGGTCTAATGGACTCTAATAAGGTCTTATGTTACCATGGAGTGGGACAGCTGCACCAACAGGCCCCCACAATCCCTGCATGCAGCCGTTGGGGGCCCCATCATGCAGCTTGCTCTCCAGGCCTTCTGTGTTAACAGATAGATGGCTGAATGGGGTTAGGTCATCCCAAACTGATAGCAAAAAGAAAAAAAGACATATTTACAGTGCTACGAACAACAAGCCACAACATTTTCTGGGAAAAAGAAAATGGAGAAGTGGAGAATAAGTAGCACTGTATATTGTAGAGAGATACTTCAGTGATATTAATTATAGACAAAGAAAACTCTTCTGTTGGTAAACTCTTCAGAGGCACCCCAGTGTCCTGAGAAATTTCCGTTGCTATTTGACAAAAATAAACAAATATGTTATTAAGATGCTTAAAAACACAGACAAACATTGAACTGATGAAACATTTATTTTTTCTGGCAGGAATAATAAGGTGGATTTAAAGACAAAAATGCTTGGACTAAGTATTGTTGACTTTGACAGTGAAGATTAAGCACCTTTACTGAATACTTTATGCTTTGTTTTCTTTGATGAGATGCCTTGTTGCAGCACCTCCTCTCCTCCTTCTCTACTTTGTTAGTCTGTCTGTCTGTTTTTGATCGAGCGAAGGGGGAAGAGAAAGAGTTCGCAAGCAGTTGCTTTTGTTTACACAGACTCCAAAGTGTGTTTAAGGGCTTTAATAGAGTAGACTCTAGCATTAAACCATCATTATCTTTCTGGACTGTGTATGTGTGTATGTGCGTGTTTGTGTCCATAGTCAGCGATGTTTGTCAAAGCAAGGATGTTGTTTCAGTGGCGCCTTCAAAGGAGCATGTGAATTCTGTCTGGCTTAAGCAAAGGGACATGGCAGTTATGCAAGCATGTGCATGCTCTTTTGTGCATCTGAGTCAGACTGTGTGTCAATATAAACTTTACAATATTCCGCTATATATATATTTATATGTCTATGGTTTGAATCCATGTCAGAGCAGCGACTTTTATCCAATTTTTGTTACGATGAAACTCTGTGAAAAGATAAGATGAAGATTATAATACAGTACAATGCGAATGGATGTGTCGCTGATCGCCCGGATTACTGTATGTTTTGTGAGCAGCCTTCAGCCTTTCCACACAGAGAATGTGAGGCCAGATTTAATCTCGCTAAGTCAGTCTTTCATCTGTCATTAGAACAGACTGGAGCAGGTGAACCAACTCCTATCTACCATCAGTGTGAAATTCCTGCAACCTTAATTTGATCCTAAAACAGCAAACGCATGCCAGTTTGTGTACGCGTGTGTGACTGTGTGTTTGCGCGTGCACGTTGCAAATGCAAGCAGCTGTTCGCTCATACGTTGACGAGAGACCTAAGTTTACATTCTTGCTGGATTTATCAAGACACACAATCCTGAAACCTTCCAGTAACGTAAAGCTTATTACAATTACACAGACAAAGTGTCACACATAAGCCTCAGTTGTTACTCGCCAGCATTGCTTACCATATGCTTTCACGATAAGAGGAGGAAGGCGAGCTGTTTTAAAAGTGGTTTTAACTTCTCTTTTTAAAATCATTTGCCACTGGCGACTGGACCAACACCAAATAAAAGTTCATTTTCCCTTTCTGTTTCCTTCCTCTCCATTCATCCCAGCGCCCGATCGACTTGGCTGCCGGATCAAAGCCCGTCGTCCATCTCATGTCAAATGTTTTATTTCACTCTCCACTCTTTCACTTAAGTGATTTAGCTGCTGCCCTCGTGCACTGAACTGCATGGCTTTCAAGCAGACATTCTGGACTCACATTATACATCTTTCACTGACACTGTCACGCAAACCTGCAACAGCTTGGTCAAAGAAATACTCAAGTTTAGCCTGAAGATATTCAACACCGACTTTAGCCTCTTATAAGACGATTATGTATAGAAAGACAAGAAATTAACTTCTTCCCTGAAACACTTATTTGTTGTTTATTCCCAATCTACTGACTCGCTATCATGCAATTTGGATGGCCCATATATTATCACCATAACAGGAAAATATATGGCCAATCCAATTTGCATGAAGCTGGTTGTAAGAGCTAAATGCCAGCATGGATTCACTGTTGTTCTTTTTGTGACAAATGTGCATCTATTTTTGTTTTGGAGTCTCCCTGCCCCCTAGTGATCAGAAATCCTTTAATGCAACTACATGTTTCATATAAAAACCCTGGATTTATAAAAAAAAATATTAAATTGTCAATGGCCCATGTATTTTATGCACACACACGTGAGAAAAATACTCTTAATATCACTGCAGAGCTCCTACAGTTATGCTTAATATTTTTCGTGTGTGTGTGTGTTTTTTCCATGCTGTTGCTGTAGTGTCTTTGTTGTATACTTTTCTGTCAGACTGTTAAAGTTGAGTGCTGTGAATTCATGGAGCTGCTGGCTCTCCTCTGGTGCTTTGGAAGGACTCTGTTTGTTTGTGTTGGCCATTATATAACTGCCCAGCTCTCACAAAACTTGTCACTTGTACCCGCAAATTTACACAAACCCACAAACCAATTGAAATGCACATATACGTAGCACTGCATTCAAAACTGCATTTATTATTTCTAATCCACGACAAAACTAAAATTTATCATGCCTTCTTTTCTGTATTCAGGTACATTTTTACACATCTGTCTGTTGTAGCACTTATGTGTCCAGTTCACTGAGTGGTGTGGTGGGACATTATTCAGTTTTCCAGCAGCATCCTCCTGCACTTCATATACCGTCCTGCCCACATTCATAATGAAGAAAGCAGCCTAGCTCAGTATAGCAATAGCCTGTACTATTCCGCATTCGGTTCTTTGATGAAGGGCACCTCTGCTCTTTGTGGTTGAGAATGGAGGTCTTTTTTAGACTATTGCCACACACAAATTTAAAAATCTAATCCAGGCAATCACATCAGTTAAATCTGTCCCATGTGTCACTGTGTGTGTTTGCGTGTGTGTGTTTGGATGGGTGAATTGAGCATTATACAGTACACGGCTCTGTTCTAACACTGGTGTTCCATTGCATCGGTCTCCTCATCTCTTGTCAGTTTAGCTTAGTGGGGATGCTTTTTCTGCTGCAGCGTTTTGGCTGTGTGCTGCCTGGCGTGTAGCCGCTTTGGAGCTGAAAAGAAGAAAAGAGGCTAGAGAAGAAAGACAAGGGGTGGATTGAGTGCTTCGGAGAGAAAGGTTCAAGATCATGATGCTAACTCTACATTATATGTAGTTACACAAAATTTACACCCCACCCTGATGTAGATCAAAATTCATTTTACACAGTCTTTGTTAAAAATAGGTTAAAAAAAATATCGGGGGGATTCATATCAACCACCCTGCCACCCTTATACTAACTCTCATTTCACAGCAGCTAGGAGACTATACTGTATGTGTGAATTATGTGTGTGTTTGTGTGTTCAAGCAGGTAAAAAGGAAAAACACAAAACAGCGATATAATTATAGATTTTATTGATCTGTAGTGTAAGTGGACGAAAAACCTCTTGAATATGCTTGATCTTGAATATGCTTATTTACAGTAGGGTGTATATGGTGTATATGAGACAAAGAGAGAGAGAGACCACATTCATCCACTGATCCATGTGCAGCCTGAAATATAGCAGTCTCAGTTCATCTTTAAATCACTGTGTACTTCCTTATCTCTTTGTGTAGTCTTATAGTATATTGATGCATCGTTTGTGTGTGTAGGTGTGTGTGTGTGCATATGTGGCTGGCATTCAGGAAGCAGTAGCCAAGGAAGCAGGAAAGGTTTGCTCATTCTTGGTATTATTGCCTGTTTACTTTTCTCTCTATGGGCCTTCCAGTGCAGGCTGGGGGTAGCGGGTAAGCCTGTCAACCCAGAGCACTGGTGCTGTTGGGACTTCAAAGCTTTTGGTAACCACAGGCTCAGGAATTCAAGTTAACACACAGTCACAGACAAATATACACAAATGCACACACAAAACCGTGCCTGTAGCAGAAACAAGAGGGATAGATAGATGGGCTGTTTATTTGTTGGAGAGGCCCCTGCCAGTTGACCGAACCTCTTCACAGCGACCAGTCTTTGTGTATGTGTGTAATGCATGTGGGTGTTTGTGCCTGATCTGTTCACAGAGATAGAGTGTACAGGCAGTATATGTGTCCAGACAGAAAACAAATACACAAAAGAAAAGAACAGCATATGTATAGATGGACATGCATAGCTGTGATTTTGGTGTTACGGCCATATCCACAGATGCAGCCCATGGGCGTAGCTTAATACTGATGGATGATAACAGTGGATTTAGCAATACATTTTAATCTCAGGGCATCTAGTACTCCCATTTTGCCAAAAGCTGCTCTATCATAGACATATGCTCAAAGTGTCTGTTTGGCTTCAGTGCCTTGATACATCAGCCAAAGTTTATCACTTTGTGAAAGTTTGGAAGTTTTGTGTTTTGTACTTTGCTTTGTTTGGCTTTCACCTGACAATAAATTTCATCTTCATTTGCTTTTAGTGCTTGTACAAGTATGTGGTTAAGTTTAGGAAAATAAGCTTTGGGGAAAAAAAGTTTTAGGCTACTTAGGCATAGACAAAACATTTAAATATGAAGCCGAGGGGGCCTAAACAACAGTTATATGTTGATTCATAATTAGGATCTTCCTTACCATTACCAAAAAAACCCCCATCATAATATTGTCACCAAATCCGCGACTGCAACAGGTTTGGCATCAGTATTTGACCACTCCAAGAATGCATGTGAGCATTTGTGTCATTGTTTCAGTGGAAAGTCAAGGACTGAAGGATGGACACCAGAGGAAACATCCTGTGTGATGAAGTAAATGTTTAGTATATATGTAATGTAACACAGGAGGGAAACGGTGCAGTACAACACGGCAGTCACTCCATCATTTCTGATAGATGAGAAGCAAGTAGTTGGAAAGAGCTGGAGGAGGAGATGGGGAGGTGAAGGCAAGGAAGAAAGAAAGCAGCTGTCACTGGGATGTAGACCCCCGCTGATAACTGGTACTGAATGTCGGTTTTATGATTTGTGATGTCACCGGCATTAATTTGACATCTGCGTCATTCTTTCTGCTTTGCTCCACAAATTGTTTTCCACTTGTGCTATTTTGAAATATTTCTGCATGTTAGCCCATGAGGTGATTATCCACGATAGTTTAAAACAGGCAGGTGTGTCACAAGATGAAATGACTATGTGTGACATTTACAAAGGTCAGTGCATATTTAGTTTTTCTTTGGAACTGCTTTACTTATTGTAATTTAACCTATCACCTTAACATATTCTACTCAGTTGTATGTTCACTTTTTATTTAAAAAAAGACGAATCAAAGGAAAACACAATATTATTACAAAATCTTTCTTGATAAGGAATTCCAGAAACACCATTAGTAAGCAAGCCTTTTATATATATATATATATATATATATATATATATATATATATATATATATATATATATATATATATATATATATATATATATAAATTCTTTCTTGGGAAACTGGATGCAACATAATCAGAAGCTCATTTGTATTTCAAATTATTTCTCCACTTTCTGCAATGACTTTTTTTTGTATATCTGTGCAACCATAACCAAGCCCCATTACCACTTTCAGTCGGTAATGGAGCTGACTGACTGCACAAAAGACATATTAGAGGACCATATAATGTCAGAAAATACTATAATGAAACATTCATTAGAATGCTACTACTACCAATAATATGGCTACTTATACTAGAAATTGATATTCAGCGTATGCTTATATCACATTCTTAATTAAAGTTATGAATAAAAGAGGCCTAATAATGTAAATCTATTTTATGTGATCTCTGCTGTCCTTGGTGCTGAAGCTGCAACCTCAGACACTTCTAGAGGCTGCGACTGTCAAGTGTCTCACTTATCTAAGCCCACACTGCAGGCATGTATAGTGACACTGAGTAGTTGTCAGAAGCATCATCTTATTGTATAGATGAGATGCGTTCAGTGGAGAGAGGCCTCTCAGTGTCATTTCAGTTGAAAAACCCTAGCGTCACCACATAAATGTCTGTCTTCGAGCAGCTGTCTGATCTTGCTGTGCTGCTGCATCACAGATGTCAGCATAACAACCTTTCCGTTTTAACAAACGCTACATTCTTTAATGTCAGCCAAGCAAAAAGGAAAAAAAGGAAAAAAGAAAACAAAAGGCAGTGTCTGTTTTAAAACTTCTGAAGGTTAGGGCACAGCATGGAAGTCTGGTGGTAATTCTGCAGTGAGGCCTGAGTCAGTTAATGTAGAGACAGTTACCGTTGATGTGATGGCACATTAGAACTGATGTACTTATTTGTCAGATACCTCTCTTGCTACAGAAGCCTCCTAGACATTCAGATGTTTTATTATAGCTGATATTTTTTTCTTTTCTGCATTCATATGCTGCTCTAGTGCTAAGTTATGTGACACATATCAATACATCATAATCAGTATTATCTAAAACCTTGTCAGACTGACTTTGTTGTGGAAGGTTGTTGTGTAAGATAACAGTATTTTAGACTTGGCTATAGCCAGTTTAAGTCAATTATTTGTACTGCGCAATATACAAACAGGGAAACTCTATATGCTATATATGGTAAAGCAGGTAAACATCATAGAGGTAAGACTTAATTAGCATACTATAATACAATTGACGGCTAATTTGACACAGCAGCCTACAGTCTGCAAAAGCAACCACAAATGATCTGCAAGGGCAACAAGGACGGCACAATGTCCACCTAGCCCAATTCCTTGTTACACAAAGTCAAATCAAGTTTATTGTTTTATTTAGCCCAGTTTTGATTTAACCCTGTGTATCCCATAGCACCTGAGGGCAGCTCTTCTAAATTCATACAATTCATTGTTTTTCTGTTGCGTAGTTTCTATGATTGTCTATGTATGAAAACGTTGTTATACAGACTGTTTTTTAATCTATGTGAATAATATCAATTCTCATATGTCAATTACATATTTTCGCAGTATTTTTCAGTTTTTCCTCCTGAGTCACCTCAAATGCCTTGATGGCATTCGTCTGTAGTAAGAATAGCCTGTCAGTGTGTCATGTCTATTTACTCTTCAAGAAGCTGAAAATCTTTGTGAAAGGAGTCCAAGGAAAGGCAATGAGTCAATGGAGCGTCAATTCTGTTCAGTGACAGTGATACTGAGGTGATACTTTACTGCCTTAGGTGCTTTTTTTTGTCAGTGTTAGCTAATGACTGCCATTGGTGTTAGGAATTGTTAGCCTCTGTTAGGTGGTGTTACTGAAGTGTTATTTGAAGTAAAGCTAATCCTCTCAGCAGCTGGTTTCTATGAAATTAAACTGTTCAGTGCAGGGAAAGTATGCTCTTTTTTTTAGGATACTTGAGTCCAAATTATGGTCCTGGTATAATTTTAGCTTATAAACTGGTGTTGTTGTTGTTGCTATAGTTGCTAATGGTCAGCTGTCCGGAGACGATTTACTTTCCTCTGCAGGAGAGTTTCACATCTCATCTGCTAACAATAACTTAGCTAAATGCAACAATGCTGTTTATGTATGGGGGTTTTTTTTATGCTAAAGTATTGATTGTAGTTCAGGACATGAGGCTTTAAGTAAGGAGGATGGAATGAGATGAGGGAGGAGAGTGCCTACATAGAGGAAGGAGGAGAAGATGACAGAGTGAGCAGGGACTATTCATCCCAGGGTCCAGTTGCCTAGGTAACCCTCTAATTTATTTACTACTCTGCCATTAGTCAGTCACCAACAGCTGCGCTGGATACTTAAATCACTCACTTCGAAGTTGAGAAAAGTTTAGTGGGACGTGCTCACAGTTTTTTTTTAAATGATATATATATAATTTTTTTTTTCACATTCAGTCCTCGAATGTCTATGGTCTCTGGTCCCTGTATATCTAAGCGTGGGGCTTTCTTTTATTCCTTCTTTACCCTCTTTTGTATATTTGAATGTGCTTGTTTCCTTCTACGTGTGTTTGCTTGTCAGTCATTGACCTTACTACGTTGACCTTGATGCTAATATTGTTTGCGTCTTCCATCTTAATCACTTCTGAAAGATGTGGGGCTTCACAGTTCCTCTGGGATCTATATGTGCTTATGTGAATAAGAGTGAGAATTAGCACGTGACGTACAGTAAGCCTTTTAGTGTTACAGCGATCATTAGAGAGAAGGTGCTTACTATGACAGCAACTACTGACACATGTCGATACACACACATATTCTGATACCAAATCTGAGTCTGTTTTTACTGGTGGAGTATTATTTATTTTTTGTGTCTATTCATTCTTTTATTACATCCTTTTTGTTTTTAAATGGATGCCATAAATGACTGTCCGCTTTATGTTTTAAATAAACCCCAGCAGAAGTTGTTTTAATACAGCACTTCTAGCCTTTAAAAAGATTTTGTTTTTGAGTTTCCAGATCCAATTTCTGTATTTCTATGCCTAAGGGGCAGTTAGTTGTATGTAATAACAGAATACGTTGCCTTTGAGAGTAGGATTAAGGCTTTGATAAAGACGTGCCTTACTTTTCTGTATGTTGAGCTGTGCTTTTAGTTAAAGAGGCCATGATTGGATTGGTTTCCATTTTGAGGCTGTACAGGAAATTGACTGAACCAGTGCCTGCTGCCCTGAATTTAGGTGTACTTTGATTTTGTTTACAAGTGTGGATGAAAAACATGATGGGAATATGTCTGTGGTTTTATATGTATATATATTGTGCATCTGTGGTTAAGAGAAAAAAATGACTTCCATGTGTTTTTGTTTTGACCCACAATCTTAAGTTTGCTCCTGGAAAATTATAGAATTATGACGACAAGCACTGTGGAGACAACAGTTGAAGTTGAACTTTAGGCTCCTTTAGTTGGTGTAAGAGCTCAATGAAGGTGGCAAACCTGGTAATAATGTCAGATATGTCACGACCAGGAGGTCGAACGCTGGAAAGTGGACTCAAATACAGACACCATACGGAGGCTTGGAGGTATAGTGAAAAAAAAACAAACATTTATTTTGGCACGTGAAAATGGCACATGCAAACAAAAATACTAAACATGAATTAAGGGCGAGAGGGAAAACACTAAACCTCTGAGTTTGCTCAATTACAATACTAACGTAAAGCTTCACACCAGGGGACTAAGAACCTGTAACAGACACTGACTGGCAAGAACTTCAAAATCACTAAATACTACACAAAAGTACTCTATGAGATGCTGTGATGTAAGCAAAACTACGAAGCACTAGTCTTGGCTAGAGCAATCTCAACGATAATCAAACATGTAAACAAGAATCACATCGCGAGTACGGCAGCAGAGTCCAAAAGAAAAGGTCGCTCTTAATGAACTGGGGAAAAACAGCCTGGGCTCGATACTGGGTATTTTCCGGAGCAGGCACACTTAGGTGGAAGATTACAGGGCAACACTCACAGAGTCACTGAAACAAAGGAGAGCAAAGTCGAAGCGAGCCCCAGCAGCAGTCCGGGGAGTGAAGGCTAAAATGCATTAGTCTTACTTTTCTAGGTGGAGGTGAGGCTTGGGGGGGAAGAAAGGTCCGGGTGAGGCTAAAACAGTTCACGTCACTCACGATGAGGTGCTGGGCAGGGAGGCAGGCATGTGAGTACGCCAAGAACAGAAAACAAACCAGCGACTGAGAGTTGAGCAGGTTTATGATGGCAAGATCCAAATTTCCCTGAAGCTGCAGAGGGCGAGAAGACAAGATAGCTCCAGAAGACACACTAAAACAGGATTTACATGACTGTGACTTTCACTGATGAGGGTTAGCTGACATTCCCACAACGAATGTTTGAGAACGCTGGTCTTAAGAGCCTGCCAGCTGATTACACACAAGTGCAACAAACGAGGAGGTGTGGTGACCCCTGCCCACTGATGGATTCACTGGCATGCTGGAAAATCCCGCACTCACCCGGACCATGACAAAATTGGCCGAAATGAGTGGTACTTCAAGGTAGATCTGAAATTTACCTGAAAAGGTTTATTTTATCTCTTTATTTTTGGTTTTTATTTAGTTTTTCTGACAGTCCATTTTGCTGAAAAAAATCAGCGAATGTCACAGACAAATAAGTGTACTTTACTTACTCATTCCTCTGTGCATTGCCTTCTTCTTTATGTAAATAAAGTAAGCAGAGGATAATATATATCTGTTTTGGTGCCCCTGCAGAAGTTTCTGATGTCCCAGACATTACTGTCTTCCTGAAATGATCCATAGACTCAGACGCCACGCATCCTTGCTTCTTCCTCCTCCAACAGTTGATAGAGATAAAGTAAAAGGTCTCTGCACTCATTTAATGCATACTCTAGCCATCCCCATCCATGCGCACGAAGAAGAGTGGTGACATTTTACCTTCATCAGTGGCGGTTAAGTTAAAAATGGTGTCAAATGGAACGACATGCCCTGCGGTGTAAATGTGCATGCATCTGTGTGTGTGGAAAAGTGTTCATCTGTGAGAGAGGAATGGGTCATTTGTGTGTGAGAAATATGCTGCTGCTGTGTATGCATGTGAGTGCATGCACAGTTTTTGGTGCTGATTAAAGGCAGTCAGGCCTCAGTGATCAGGCCTTCTGCTTGCACTTCGAATGCCAAACACAACCAAGGATTCCCAGTGCAGTCAAGCATAGAGTTTGCAATGCTAGACCACACTGGACAACCTTAAAGGCCTGCAGCTGTGTGCATGTTTTTCATCTTTTTATTCTCCTTTATGCTCTTCACAGACAACATAAAGCTATATAGATGGGGAAAAAAAGTTTTCAAAAAGCCATTTTTTCTCCATCTTCCAATTTTTGGCATCTAAACAAAGCACTACTGAGTGTGCGAGTCTTAGTGTATATGTATTTCTTCCTAAGCTTTAACTCTGATTTGTCAAGCAAACTTTTAAGCCATTCATGCTGTACGAGCAAAAGTTAGACTATGGGAGTTTCGACGCCACAATTCATCACCCTGACATTTAAAGGAAACGTCTGTTCCAAGAACTTGGTCAATATTAATGTTTTTGTGTTGCAAGTTCTTGCAGACTTATTGAGCCATCACAATAATATCATGATAAGATGCATGATGCAACACCTATTTCAAAATCATTCGTACAGACCTTTCTTTTTTCTTTTTTTTCAGCATAGCCCCATAATGCTGTCTTTTATTAATCCAGGATTTGTGTGCCAGGAAGTGTTTGCACTGCCAAAAATGTTAAACGCCACTTCCCTCAAAACAGAGGTGTCTCTGTGTGCCTTTCTCTCAGCCTCTCCTCTTCTAGAGGCTTGAGTGAAGTGTCACTTATACCAGGACAAAGAATCCAACCTTTAAAGGTTGAGGGATATTGCAGAGATGACCTTTCTTACAATTACACACACTCACTACACACACACACGCACAAATATGCATGGAAGGTTGGGGGGGCAGTGTGAAGATGAGCAAAGTAAAATGGCAGACAGCAATGTCCAACAAGATTACTGTACTCATCATCCACAGATTTCCAACCTCCACCAATTCATTTCCTTCCGCCTCTGTCTGTTCAAATGGATGGCACCAGACATTTGTCAAGGTGAAGGTAGAGCGCCCCATGCCTAGCAATACAACCAACCAATTTTTCCATTCTTCCGCTCTGCTAGTCTTTTGCTATTAAGTGTTCAATTTCAGCACCTGGAGGCAATGCCAAAGAGCAAAGCCTCCAGGAATGTTAGAGAAATCTCACTGATTAATGCAACACCCCTGCACTCACTCCTGCCTGTTTCTAGTGGCTTTGTACTGCTGTTGATGCAAATGCCTACAGTGATGTGCACTGTGCTGATACTTGTGTTGCACAAAAATCTGTTTTGTTTTGTCCTGTCCATCTAATACATAAATTTCATAAACACATAAACAGGAAAGCTGATTCCCTAAATTGAGTTAGAAATTAATTATGCAGTGTGACACTGCAATATTTTTCTTGTGTATGTGTGTGTGTGCATTTAGTATTATCAGATGTCAATACAATATGACAGAAAAGCTCTCCAGTGAGCATGTGACAAATATGAATTAGTAGAATAATAGCAGCATTCAGATAATGGACAATAATAGAACAATAATGATAATAATAAGAAGAAGATATTAAAGAAATTTCCACTTTTCAGACTATTTATTTTCATTCTTGGTGAATTGCAATTTCCTGGTCAAAGAGCCTCACTCGTTGCTATGCATGTGTGTGTGTGTCAGTGGGGGTGGGCTGAGGATGACAGCTCAGTGCCAGAGGTAATTTAGGTGTATTGTATTGATGAGACCTCAACTCTAATGAGCTTTAGCCAATTAATCCATCGATTTACATGTAAATGGCTCCTGAAAGGTTACTGGCTGTGGCTGCCATCTGCATGTACTTACCATGCTAATGTTGTGCTGAGTGACACTCAACGCGAATGCAGAAATTTAGGAGCTGAGAGACTAAAAGTGTCTCAGGGAGAGAGAGAGACATGACTGCTTGATCTTTGATAGATTGCGCCACATCCCATTATCTGCAAAATAGGGTGTTAATTGCAATGCCATACATCAACTATGGGTGCACACACCTTTTAATTAAGAAACAAACATCTTTGATCTGTCAATCTCCCACTAGACCCATGCACATGAGTCTGTAGGAGGTTTTTTTTATGTAGGGTCAATATTTTTTTTACTTCATTGATATTCATAATTTGAGTTTGAGCAATGTAATTCAAAAAAGAAAACAAATTAAAACTCTTTTCCTCTTGAGATTGATATATTTATAAGGAAAATGGTCAGTTATTTGTGTTTTTGTCTCAAAAGCTAGAAATAGTCATAAAATTTATAATGATAAGAAATAATCTTACCATTCTGTACTCTGTTATATCTGTGATCATGAAAGTGTCATTTGGGTACGACATGATAAACAATTATTCTGCATTCCTCTCTTGCAAACCTATTCTAGTTTTACAGTAATTGATATTTCAAGTATCATTTTTAAGTTTCCTTCAAGTGTGAAGAATAGCTCATCCTAGCTGGCAGAAAATGCGATCTGGAAGTCTTTCACCTCAAATGCTGTGCTCTTCCCGAGTCTTGCTATCAGCTAGCTTACTGGCTGAGGTTCAGTGTTAATTACGAATGTGCTCAGCTTAACTGAGATACTCAGTAAATTGTCCCCAGGTGGGGAAAGAATAGGCTCTATCGTCATTTCTCATAACTGCAGTTGAGCTAATTATGATGGTGAGTGTGTGCAAGCGGGTTGTGCTGGCAAAGCCTTTTCTGTCATCTGTGTATGTTTAGGGCCACTTGAGAGTGGTAGCTTCTACATGCATTTGTATGTGTATGATTTGGTGTGCACTGTGTGTGTGTATGTCTGTGTATATGTTTATGTATATCTGTTTGGAGGGTGTGTGTGCGAGTGGATATGATGCTTTGAAGCACTTTGTCTTTCTGTGTGTGTGTGTGTGTGTGTGTGTGTGGGTGGGTGGGTGTGTTTGTACATTCAAGCATGGCGAGACTACAATTGGCACATGCTAAAACACGAAACTTCCAAAGCCAACAGTTCTGTTAAGTGAGATGTGCTGTGTTATAATGATGCCATCTATCATTCCTTTCATCTCTCCATTCCTTTATCCCCTCACTCCTCCATCACTGTCTCTGTGGCCTCATTAATTTAGCCCGGACTATTTATGGACCTATAAAAACAATAAGGAAAGAGAGTAAGGGTTTTACTGGCAAAAAAAGATACTTCCAAAGCATGGGAAAGATGAGGAAGCCTGTCAAATTAGATGGAGCATACCACATAATTTTCAGTTAATTGCACTTGACCCTTAACATCTGGTTAACATTGGACAATGGTTACAAATACCCAGTATTCATTTGAAAAATTAAAAGTACTTTAGTCAATATTTCATACAAAAACTAAAATAAATAAATGGGAATTTACTCTGGCTATGCAGACAGATTTTTAGAAAACCAAACACAGACTACAATGCAATAATTTGAGGTTAGAATTCATTAATATTGAAGGTAGCATTGTAGGACAATTAGAGCACATTCTTAAACTTTCACAAACTGTTGAACTGTAAAACTTCATATCAATTTTAATATGAGCAGCCATGCCTCAGGTGGTAGAGCAGGTTATCCTGACATTAGTGGTTTGATCCATGACACTCCACTTAAATGTCTTTGATCAAAACCCTCAACCCCAAATAGCTCATGATGGCAGGAAAGCTCAATCATCTTTAGCATGTCCGTGAAACAAAGTAATTGAGAAGCTATTTTTTACTGTTTGTAAAAAGCACATATTTAAATTGTGTTACTGTGGTCATTTGTGTATGTTTACCCTTACATATACAAGTTTGTACTGGGTGCACTTACTTCACCTCTGTCACAAGTATGATGTAAGTTTAACATGCTATAATTTGTCTTTAGAAGCTGATGCCTCACTTTGTATATTTGCTGCACCCATAACCATATCAACCCAATAGGCCTCTATTGTTTCTTCATGTCTCAAGTTCAATAAACTTCAGCAGTGAGATGTAGAACATCTGCAGCAGCCTTATCTCTGTTTTCCAGCTGAAAAAATAAAGGATTGTTTCAAGAGAACTGTCAACAACAACAGATAGACAAAAGTCTGGTACTGTGCTTCTTGATGATGCCAATCTGGAATTGTGTGATCAAAATAAAAGACATTAGTGTGCGAGTAAGACAGTGTTTAAAATACATCTGGGTTTCTGATTACATGAACATGACTGTTGCTTATTTTTATTTGTAATCTGTCAGTGGAAAGCTGATTGACAGCTGAATTAAATTATATTATAACTCACTGTTAAAAACACAGTATGATCAGAATTAGATATGTGGGGACAAAAATAAGGTCATAGTTAGCCTGGCTGACAACTGTGCAGTTATTCCTTACCCATACCCTGTAGTCCTGGGAATGTTCTCCCTACCATTTGAGGTCCAGTGTCTTTAAACTGCAAGACTTTCTGTCAGCCAGTGAACCTGGGTAACCTGTAGTGACTAACAATGAAGTGTAAAATGCACTAAAGATTAGTCTGTGAGGGATTGTAACATGCTTGCTGGGTCTTTTAAAGCTTAAAAAAATGGGCTTACATGAGAATACATAGAACTAAGGGTAGGCCTAACAGGAGGCCGCTCACATGTACTGTTGTCAGATACACTGGAAGGATGATTTTATGTTTGCTTAAGCAGCAGAGTACTCTGAAGGTTTGAAAGGAGATCTGAGAATATCATCATAACTCAGAAAATCCCTCGTTGGTGCAACTAATCAATTATCTAAAACGAAATAAAGAGTGTGATGAGTTCAGGAGATAACGTGTAAAGATCCTGAAGTTGTTTTCATGTTTCTATGCATTCTGCATCTGCCTGAGATGACAATCGTTTACCAAGTTTCTTTTTAATGATGGATTACCCTGAGTAGCTGTTTTTGGGAAGAGTGGGGTTATCACCCTGCTGTAGAGTGAAATACCATGTGCTCGCCCAGCAGGATAACATTCCTGCTGGCCCCACGATTTCCTCAGGTCATTCATGCAGTTCTCATCCCCACTGTAATGGCATTGTACTGGGGCTCATCTGCCCCACTAGGCCCCCCACGCTTCCCCCTTTGGCCTCCCTGACAGCACTGCCCTTCAGCTGCGTGTCAACCACACCAAGTCCACGATGGTTGATGGGAGATCATTGGGAGAATGGGGTCAAGGATGGGGTTAATATAGCTTTTAGTTAGCTTGAATTATTTTTTTTAAATGTTGTTTACATGCATTTTTTTTTCACCACAAGTATTACTTTCATAAGTTTCTGGCAAAATTTGAATTGCTTATCACAAGTGCATATGAGGCGTGAAGTATAATTCATAAACTAAAACGTGAGGGGAAAAGTTAGTGGCAAAGAAGAAAATCAATTGCCTTAAACTACACTTCGCTCTCGATTTGTCTCTTGATTTCATCTCTGTCTCAGCTTAACATGAAATATATGTATTAAAGTGGCAGGCACATAATAAAGGAAATCCAAACCGCCTGGTATTTTCTGAGTTAAATGCTATTTGATCTCTTTACATACAAAAGATAATTTCATGACGTTGCCTGAGCAAAGCAGAAGAATTCACAGCATCTGCTGCATTGACAAAGTGGATGTGTGGAGTGAAAGCAGAGCAAGAAGAACAACATCTGCCACTACTTATAAATTCAACAACGAGTATGCGTCACACATCTTTTCTCAAAGATTCTCCTTTTTTCCGGCATTGTGTGTGTACAAAGAGGGCTGTTCATCATTATTCAAGGACAGAGCTGATTAAAGGTGATTAAGCCCTTCCCATCCATCACTCTTGCCTTTCAGCCTGTCACTAGCCCCAGTATTAAGGGGGGACACCAGCGTATGTATGTGTGATTGTCTCTGGGTGTGTGAAATGGGGGAAACAGACAATGTCCATCCAGCTATGTGTTTTCCTAAATATTCGCCATTACCCTAATTGCAGGCCATTTCTCAAGTAGAAAGAAACAATATACATGGATCCTTAATAATGTTGCTTAATGCTAAAATAATACACAAAAGGTTTCAAATTGTGGTTTCAGCTTAAATGGCCCATGGAAGCACATTCTTTACAAGACTCTTTAGCAACCCTATGATGAATGTCCTCTTTCTCCCTTGATGAATGATGCCAGTGAGAACCTTTCTGGCTCCTGCCATTCCTCATAATAACAACTTTAAGTAATGCTAACTAATATTTTTAAGAAGGGAAATTTTCAGGAGGAAGGATTAATTAATTGATTTACTGTTGTGGTTTCTGGTTCCTATGGAAAATACAAGAGAATTAGTAATGCCGTCAATTAAATGTTCCACAAACAGTATAGACTGTGGGAAAAGAGGAGCTTAACTAAGTTGATGCTGTCCTTGGCAGATTGTCATTGTATTCATTAATTTCACATAAGGCACTCGGGATAAGACCTTAAAACTGGATTTATTTGTGTCTGCAACATGTAACTGTTCCCATGGCAGGTAAAACTTCTGAAACAGTTTTTAGACTATCATAACGTACTATAAGTTTCGAGCTTTTTGAGATAGAGTGAGGGAAGTTTTACACAGTGTGAAGTTCATTGTTGATTGTGTATATGCATTCATGTACAATATGTTTGTGTCACTAGATTGTATTTGTAGGGATGCAAAAATGATATAAGTGGTGTCTGGAAATGTTGTATTTCTTGTCTCAGTTTCCAGTTCCATCAGCGTGACTAACTGGCGACACAATATACATGATTGAGTTTATCAGTTAGTGTGCAAGGTTTGTATGAATGCCTGTAAGAATGTAGGACCCAGAGCAGAGCATATTTTGTAATTGTCATTTAACATTTGTTTCCCACTGCAATGTGCTGGAGCTTCACAATCTCCCACTAACATTAGCTCTGCAGGGCGCCACATTAGAAATACACTTTTGCTGAACCTGCACTTCTCCAAGTATCTCAGCCTCACTATCACCAAACATCATCTTCTCTGCATCCCAAGGCCACAGAAAGTCACAGAAATAAAAGTTTAGGAAGGCATGATTGTGTCAGTTCTGAATAAATGAAGGTGATAAGCTTTTCAGATTTTTGATTTATTAGCATTGTTTAGGATAACTCTTTAGTCTTGGATACTTTTATACCCATATAAAGCACACATTAATTACATTTGATATAATAATGCTCTATGATACAGCTTACAGTTTTTTTCATTCTGCTTTATCTTCAGTAATCTATGGCTCCGCCTTGGTAATTAAGTCCACATTCCCCATGAACCTACCAGGTATTGCAGCTATATGACAATGACATCATAGTTAAAATATGCTAGTGTAGCTCTTCTTTCATATTTATAAACTGCATATATTGTTCCTCATCCTAAACAGTCTTTGCACGTTTAATAATTAAGGTTTTGCCATTATTTCAATTTATCTTAATTTGTTTCCAGTGCATTGTTTCACAGGGCTTTTATTCATTCCCACAGCAACTGTGATTGTGTGCGGTTTTTCTGTATGCGTGTTCAAGGAGTTTGTTTTAAATGGACTCATGTGAATTCTATCTATGAGTCAGTGCTGACTCATTATCCCAAACCCACTTTGCACACAACATCTTGTTTACACACTCAGCAGGATTTTGTGTCTGTCGTTGTATGTTTGGACATGTGCCTTTAATTTGATTAAAGTGGGTGTGCGCTCATCTGAATACACATGCGCTCATAGGGATTAAATGTCACACACAGTAACACATAGGATGTCGTGTAATCACACCTGAAAATAATTACAAATGTATAAAAATAAGCATTACTCGCTGACATTAACTCACCTTACATGTGTGTACGCTGCGTCAGCCGAGGGTGATGGGAGACTGAGAGTAGGGGCAGAGAGAAGAGCTGGGAAGAAGAGGGTAAGACGAGAGTCCTGATGTGTATTTTGATCGTGCCAGGATGTCTGGCCCTGTCTGTGGTTCACCTGCGCTGGTCTGTCACTCACACAAGCCCACACACGCACACGTAACCTCATAACACTGATAGGAATAGTCAAAGCATAACATAAATACACACATCTCAATCAAAAGTTTCTGTTTCATAGGAAGGTTTTAGAGAGGTTTCTCCTCATTCTGTCTCTCTGTCTTTCTCTCTGTGTGACCCAGTAACCATTGCCCATGAGTTTTTCTCTCTGCCTCCCTCCCGCCGTCTCTCTCTCCCTCTCTCCTCTTTCCTAGCAGCAACACATGGTGGGACACCCGTGGTGAGGTGTGTCATTTGAGGAGTGATTTAGTGCTGTTCTACCCCAACCACTGCTGAGCCACCTGCCCCAGGAATCCTGCTGCATACACACACAGAGACACACATTTATACACAGAAACAAGCATATGATGGACATGTACTAACAAAGTGGTTAAGCACTACCAAAACCTCTAAATGCTCTGGTCTCTACAGCCTGATTAGACCCCATTGTGCTATTTTCACAAATTCTTACATACCAGCTCTGAGTGGATCATGAACTGAGGCATTCTTCTGTGTATTCCCCATTTTTCACTAACTAATTAATCTTTTACAAGGGGACCTGTAAGTGGCCACTGTCCAGTTTCAAAGATGTTGAAACACTGTTCACTAATTATATGGCAACAATTTATTCAAGCTCCTCTAAAAGTAATCCAAAATATGCAACAGCATTAGTATTTGACATTATTTCCTTGAGGAGATGTGTTTTTTTCCATTACAGCAGTATAATACAGTTACTGGCTGTAATGGACAGCATTAAAAAAAGCTGGATTTTGCACATTGTAGGACAGCAGATGTGTTTCTGTTTAGTTACGGTATATAATGGAATAAAGCATAAAACAACACTAATCTGAATGGTCAACACTGTAAGTAGAATGGGCTTCAACGTTGGTATAAAGCTGACAATTTCATTATTATTATGTTTATATGAAACCTTGATTAAATTGCCTGTTATATTCCCTGCTACATATGGGGAATCTTATTGGCCCCCTCACGCCTGCACTGTACAAATACATTCTGACCTTCCTGTCTCTGTCAGAAATTTATGTTGTGTTGTTCACTTTCAAGGTGAGAGCTAATGAGGTATGTGCAACATATCTGATTTAATGTGATTTTGTGAGATAACATTGCAATGCACTAGGGTAATTAAGTCTTTAAAATCAGGTGCATCCTAGCTTTAGATGAAGAACCTTTTTTTTTTACCATCTCTAAATACGTGAAAGCAACAGTTTTCTACTGAATTTAAATTTCAACACACATGGATGTTCATTTTCCTTCCAAAGTCCAAGACATGGCAAAACACACTCTTAGGAAGCATGATCTAAGAAGGCTCTCACTGAAGCCCAAGTGAAAAAACATTTTTAGCTTTACACAGTGGAAACTAAAAGTGGATAAAATTGCTTGAATTATATCCCTGTTTTTACAGTAGTTTATGTTGTTTCTCTTAGTAACAAATGAAAACCAGATGTTGGTGTGTCAGATTACAGAACGCCAGTGTTGTCGCTATTTGTTTTCAGAATGAAAGACTGCATAATTGACACATTATTAAAACAAGAAAGAGTGAATCGACACTAAGTGCTGATCAGTTTTTAAACTTATATGTGTTAATTCGGCAATGAAGCATATCAAAACTGAGAAAGCAACCCCCAGGATTTACCAGTTTCCAATAAATATTTCTCTCTTCTATTTAAATCGTTTCCCAACAACCCCTCGTCAGTACTGGTTACATAGATCCCATTGAGAGTAACACTGTGGGCTATATGAAAACCAGAGTGTCATATTGTCTGAAGTGAGAGGAGCCCAGGGGCTCTTTAGCATATGGCAGCAGCTACATTCTGAGGCTTGTGCCTGAGGTGCCTGTCAGCATAGTCATATGCGATGTGTGTTTATGTGCGTGTATTAGTATGCATCTGTCTGCATGTTTCCTTCAGCTGTTCTCAGGTGTTCTAGCAGTAAAGTGGTCTTTCCTCTAATTCCCCACACACGCACCTCAGCAGGCAGAGTAACATGTCCCCGACTGAGGCTCAGTGTCAGCAATCACATGGATGCCTATTAATCTGAATTACAGTACTGAGGGGACTTCAAACTGGAGTGAGAACGCATGAGCCATATTTATAAGACATCAAATAAATATAGATATAGATGTAATGTTGGGGAAGCCTTTAAAATAAAATTTGTATCATCATGAACAGAATGCCTCTTTGTAATCACTTCCAGTATACAGTGTTATAGTGTAATATGCATCATTATTGTAGTATTTCAATATTGTAGTCTTGTGTGCAGGCAATCATCACATCAATTACTACTAGTTGTTAAAGTATTGCCGACTGAGTGCATTCGGTGAAGTGGGTCACTGTCATTGCACTTTCATTGTGTGTGTGTGTCCAGCAGCAGTGCAGCTGACCTATTTTCTTTTAAAGAAGAGAGCATGTCCTCTGCGGCAATGGTCAATAAAACTGCCCTGTTGGAGCTTAACTCTAAAAACGGGGGGGGGGGCAAACAAGGATTTCTTCCCCTATACACACACACGCATACGCACACACATTATCCATTCTTTGTTATTGTCTTTATCTGTCTGCATCTTAAAAAATAAATTTTTCCTGTTAAGAACCCCCAATACGCATAAAACATACGAAAAAAAATTATCGTTCATTAAAAACAGTTTCCAGTTCTCGTATTCGCTCTTACAGTAAACGATTTCAAATGATAAATATGTTTGGCTTTGAAGTATTTCTTCAGAGAATAACAGCGACACAGAATGTTTGACATGCACTTAAAGAGAGGATGTTGTGAGTTTCATCATCTCGAATAATGGATTGCTTATGCTCAGTACTGTTATTATGAAGTTTTTTTCAATAGCGATATAAAAAAAAACTTTCTGGAAAAATAAACTAGAAAATAAAGCAAGAGATGGGAATCTGTCAACTACAGATCAGTTTCTCATAAACAAGCTTGCAAATAGTAATGCAGTTGCCATTTGTTACTATTGCCATAAATGGGTTTAGGGTACTATAGCCTGGCCAGCTAAATCAACAAGATGACGACATGTGTACATGACTGGTTATCGCTAGTGTTAACAGAAGCACAATAGCCCTGTAAAGGATGAGGGGAGGCAAATGGGTTTAAATGCTGATTGGGTTGACTGCTGTGTTGCCAGGGACTGTAAAAGTGGAATGTCTATATATGTGTGTGCACTTGCATTTGGGCAAGTACGAGGGCAATAACAATCAAACACAGTGACTGCATACAAACAGATAAACACCCCACATGTGTTGAATTTAAAAACAAGGACTGCTTTTTTTGTCTTGTGTGGTGGATAAAGGCAGAAAAGTTAATATGATGATAAAGAGTATGATATCTAGAAATGAGTTACTCACTTTTTATTGACAAGCAACATTTCTGCAGACATCGGGACAATGAAAAAAAAGGGCTTATGTAAAGTGTAGAAATTTCTTTTATGGGATCATTACAAATATAAGACCTAAAATCCATCTGTTAAATGTACACACTTAGTAGGTACACACTTTTTATTATTTGCAGCGAGCAAACTCAGTGATGTAGCATGTAGTTAAATAAATGGTGCACTGAATATAACCTGTATCATAAACGTGTAAACAAGAATTGAATCCAGGTTTTGGGGGGACGCTCAGCACTTTAGCAAAAGTCAACCCCTAAGAAATATTTTGAAAAGGTTTTCTAGAAACAAGCATTAACTATAAAGTAAAATGCCTATATTGTCTGGTAAATGCTCATAAAATGAGCTCAAAAGAGGTAAAAAAAAAAAAAAAAGGGGGGAGTAATTTGCTAATAACATTGTTACCCTAAGTTGTTCAGCTGATATCTGTCCACTCATTTTCAATAATTAGGGAAGGTGAAATCATTCGTGTCTTTGGAAATAGGTTAACCATAATTCATTGTTTATTGATATATAACAAGCATTTCCTTCCTTTAATGCTAGAGATGGAAAATTTAGTCCCCAGGGTCTATGTCTCTCACACTTTTATGCCTCGTAGTATGCGTGGCAGGTACAAATTAAAATCCTGAGCCAGTCGCAGAATAGAGACATCGCAAAATTTTTTCTTGGCAGAAAAACCAAAGTATATAGCAACGAAAAAAAGTGAGCAGAAAACTTGTTTCTTTCTTTCTATCTCTCCTCCTCTTTCTATTTTCTCCACTATCACTCCATCAAGTGCAAGGTTAAACTTCTGCCTCCTTACAGTCACATCACCCCTTTATTATTGAAATTAACATAACCTCACTGTGTGTGTGTGTGTGTGTGTGTGTGTGTGTGTGTGTGTGTGTGTGTGTGTGTGTGTGTGTGTGTGTGTGTGTGGGTGGGTGGGTGTGTGTGTGTGGGTGGGTGGGTGGGTGTGTAGGGGTGTGGGTGTATGAGGGTATGTGTGTGTATGTTTCTGAAGTTTGTTCCGGCTGGTGTGCCGGTTGCCCTGGATTTTCTTACTGACCTGGCTAATCTCTGGAGTGTGGAGTGTGTAGGAAACAGTTATTGCATCCTTGATGGATACAGCAGGGAGTTGATCCATGCCTCTGCATGTGTGGGGTTAGTAGAGTCCTTGCCCTGTTTTGTCCCAGTTTATTGTCCTTCACAGCAGCTTTGCACACATACATACGCACACATGCTATTTTAATAAAAGTGCCCTTGTCAAATCAAATGCAATGTGAAGTAATGTGACTTAGAGTAGCATTCATTGTATTTGCTAATAATAAAATGGAAAAAATAAATTAGCAAGACATTTTAAATTCCTGATGATGGGGAGATTTTTTTGACCTATAAAATTTGCGCAGATATAAACTGTGTTATGATTGTTTGCTAAAAAAGGATAAATTGAATATACAGTGCAAATGTATGAAAAGAACGACAAAAATGTGAAATTTACTATAAATATGAGATTCAAAACATGTCATGTTTTCATCTCAGTGCTTTTCTGATTTAAAAATGCTACGCTGATTTCACCGTGTAGCATCTCAGTAAACAATATATTCTAATTGGCATCTGTTCTGTTGATTTTGATCATTTTCTCTCAAACTGAAGCTTTTGTGAATTTGAATGGGAGAGGGGGGGAAAAAGGCTTGAGTTTCCTCTTTTTATTAAATCAAGAAGATTAGACTGATATATGAAGACCGATACTTGCTCCAATTAAAATCTAATATAGTGCAGTTAGCACACTGCTTGTTTTATGATTACATTACACTAATTAACATGATTTTAATTTGCTGGAATTAATGAAGTTTTATTTCAAAGGCTACATCTGGTGAATCTGCTTTTAGAAAACGCAAAGAATGATCCGTTACTTCACATAAACCCTGTATCATATAATTCGCTTTTATATATATTTAAAACAAGCACATATATAGTATTTGGTTTGTTACTATGATAATGTGCCTTTGAGTATCTAACTTCAAAAATATATGCTTTTTTTGCTTGTGTGTCAAAGTATCAGTAGTATAAACCGTCCCCCTCCTCTTCATCCTTTCTTCAACTCATCCTATCCTCCTCCTCCTCTTCCTCCTTTCATCCTCCTCTATTTCCTTTTGTCCTCCACTTACCCTCTCATCAGGCTGCTTTATTATGCAAATCAGTGTTGGACCGCATCACTTAATTAAGCTTTACTATGCCAGTTTGCGTGTGAAATCTAACACACATGTACAAAGCACACTCTCACGCACAATAACACATACTCATCCTAACTTTTAAACAAACATTAAAGGAACTGGTGGCGGTTGGGAGGTTTAATGATTGGTATTCGGACTCTGAAATCATGCTCACAAACACACAAGCAGTCCCTCTATGCAGCAGAAGCACCTCTTTGAGTGAGCGCAGATAAAAAGACTTGAATAGCAGGGTTTTCCCAAGTCATTAGCCTGCAGTTAGTATCTATACTCCAATCTGGCCCTCTGCTGCTCACCTTGCAATGCCAACTGCTTCATTCCTATTGCTCCTAAAAGTGCTACTTATGAGATTGTGGTGGTAAAACTAAATAGCATGGTCTGAAACTGATGTACCATGTATAGGTGCTCGTGACAGAGCTAGCTCATTAATTAATTTTAGTGAGGAATTTGAACTTAGTCTTAATTAAATACAGCAATACCAAAGTTTTTAGATACAGATTGGTTTATTTACTGGTATTAAAAAGTAGCAAACAAGTATTTATAGTTTAAATCTACAAACTAGCAAAAAAAAAAAAAAAGAGAGAAAATAAGAAACTGTAATAAACTTGTTGTCACTTCTACATCCCCTCTTCTTCTTGCAAGCTATTCTGTGCAAACAAGTGACCCAAACAAAAACAATAAAATGATCAAAAAATATGACCCTGAAAGTTTAGAGCCTAATAAAACCCTTCTTGTTATTTAATTTGCTTCAGTAGCTTTCATCCCATTTACAAAAAACCTGAATTGGAGGCACTGTTAAAATGAATTCTTGCTCCTGACCTTCTGGAGGATTGAAAATGTAGAGAATAACTTCTGCATTGGTCCACAATACTGACTACTGACATCTGAATATATTCTCATATGTCCCTGTAGTGATTAGCAGGGTAAATGACATGATAATTGAACATAAAAGAGATAAAAATGTGTAGTAATTTGCCTTGAGACACAGCCTATCAATTCTGATGATTGTTTTCATTTATATTTCTGACAAAATGAATTAGTTTTATTGGGTTACAGACATATTAACTTCAGCAAATTGATTGCAATTCAGCGTACTGGATATCCATGCTACTCTGTATATCAGAATTCTGAGTTATATATTCATAAATTAGTCTTTCTTACCTCAATAAGACTTTCTAGGGTATATTTTGCAGGTTTTTTTAAGGTAATAAAAATGGCAATATTAGTGTATTGTAGCCGCTTATATCTAACATTTCATGCCAAACTGAAGTGCATTGAAAAAACTTAAGATGGGAAATCATAAAATAACTGCAAAACTGCACTTTGAATATAAAAAAAAGCATGTGTATTTTTATGTGTTAGTCAACAGTTTGCTTAACATGTTTCTACATCAACACCATTATTAGGAAGACAAAAAAATCCCACCAAAATATGCCATGCTTTCATAAAAGACTTTGACCTTTCTGAGATTTCTGTAACTTGTTACTGGTTCTGCCTGAAGCAGGATTTCATGGCAGGGGGCAAGATGTTTACTGTTGCCATGTCTCCAGTAACATTACAAGTGGCTCCGGATAAGACCGCCAGCCAAATGCCTAAGCTGTCAAAGTAAATAACTTTTCTATTTCAAAGAGAGCTATTCCAATTAAGGAAAGAAAGTTGGAGCAAAAGAATGAGAAGGAAAAGCCGCAGAAAAGAACTCAAGGAGGGAGTGCAAGATGAAGGGGAGGCGGACATGGAGGGAAATGGAAGAGGAGGAGAGAAAGAGTGAAAGTCATTGCAATCTTATTGGAGTGAAAAAGAGAGGTGGTTTGGAAACAGGAAATCAATTGTTGGGCCTGCGTTTTGGTTTGGCTCTGTTTGCAGCTAGACTTAACCTTGAAGTGTGTGAATGGGAGAAAGCACTAGGCTGGGATCAAGACTGAAGCCTGATGAAATGATAGGGAGTCAAGGGCAGAGCACTTTCCCACTTTCCCACTGTAAATTGATTGGTGTAACACCAATCAATTTGCAAGTTATGTTCAGGGGTTAAGACACTGATCATGTGACAAGTAACATTCTGAATGTCATCACATTTTGATAAAATTATCACAAGGTAGTTTAATAAAATGAGCTTAATATCTTTTAATAGTGTAGTGATTTGGATTTTCCCAGTTCTTTACCTTGTTGCTGAGTTTTGGCAACCTTTCACAAACAGACTGCAGGTTCCACTTGAAAGCTGTATATCACAGATTTTCTACAAAAAAAAGTGAAACAGTATCAGCGTAACAGGATTTTTCTTCTCCTCGAGTGTCTTTAATGAAAGGTGATAAAAACATTGACCGGAAGTCTTGTACAAAATGAGACCTTCCATCCTAAACAGCAGTCAAATCATGTAGAATTGTTGAAGTACTGGACTGGACACCAAATTGTTGTTAATAATGATCACTACTGGTAATGGTCACTACAAGTAAAAAACAAGGAACTAGACCCACAGTCCAAAGACATGTAGTTAGTGGGGATAGGTTAACTGGAAATTCTAAATTGCCCATAGGTGTGAATGTGGGAGTGAATGTGAGCGTGAATGGTTGTCTGTGTCTATGTGTTAGCCCTGTGACAGACTGGCGACCTGTCCAGGGTGTAGCGGAAGTGGATGGATGGATGATGGCTAAACCATCTAGTACAGCAGTCCCCAACCTTTTTTCACGGACCAGTTTATGTCCGGCAATATTTTCACGGACCGGCCTTGCGGATAAATACAACAAAATAAAACCAATACTTGTACCAAATAAAAAGAAGATCTAACACACAGGAAAAGACCCAGGGAAACCGAGTTAACGATGAAAACGATAAAAAAAAAATAACACTAAAAACAGATAAAAACCCTGAAAACCATAAATTTCACACCCGAGCCTCACCCCAGGGGTTGGGGACCGCTGATCTAGCACTTATGCTAATTATTGGAAAGGAAGCCCCTTCTTGTTTGCAGTGGTCATGGATATGTTGATAAATGAGGTCAGGCAGGAGACTCCATGGACTGTGATGTTCGCAGACAACACTATGACCTGTAGTGAGTGTGAAGCGCAGGTGAAAGGGAGCCTGAACAGGTGGAGGTATGCTCTGGAATGAAAGTCAGTAGAAGTAATGCAGAAATCATGTGTGTGAATGAGATGAAGAGTGGTGTAACAGTGAAGATCCAAGAAATAGAGGTATTAAATGTACAGAAGATGAGATTAGATACCCAATGTCAACCAAATTTAAAGCAATGGACAATGCACAAGAAAGGTGAAGAAGAGAGTGGAATGGCTGGAGGTGAGTGTCAGAGGAAGTTTGTGTCAGAAGAACACCTGCAAGAGTGAAAGGGAAGGTTTACAAGATAATAGTTAGACCTGCTGTGATGTATGGTTTGGAAATGATGGCTTTAACAAGAAGACAGGAGGCTGAATCGTAGGGTAGCTGAGTTAAAAATGTTAAGGTTTTCATTGGAAGAGACCGGGATGGAAAAAAATTAGAAATGAGCATGTCAGAGGCACAGCTCAGGTTGAGCATTTTGAGACAGAGTTAGACAGGAAAGGCTGAGATGATATATTCGACAAACGATGTTGAAGATGTAGGCAGGACAAAAAGAGGAAGACCACAGAGAAGATTCATGGATTTAGTGAAGGAGGACATGCAGAGGGTTTGTATTACAGAGGAGGATGCTAGGGATAGGGTGAGATGGAGGCAGATGATCCGCTGTGGCGACCCCTAAAGGGACCAACTGAAACAAGAAGAGGAATATTGATTGAGCAGAATGCATTCCCAGTTATTTTTCAACCACCGTGTCATGTGGCTTCTGCAGCTGTGTATGTGTACATGTGTGTACATGTGTGTACTTCTGTGCGTGTATAACTGCTGTTTCAAAGTGTGTAAAAGGATTGTTCCATCTGCTGATATGTAGAAAGTAAAAAGACATCATGTTATACCTTTATGTGTGTGTGAGCATTTAAGACCATCAGTTGAATGGCTGTTTATATGGTTAAAGAAACGAGTACTTGTAGGAATAGTGACAGAGCCTTTGCATGCTATTGACTGCGAATAAATAAAAGATAATTAATGGTGGAAAACCTTCATATTTTTCTCTGAATGTCAGTGTAACACTTCCTGATTGGATGAGGAGTTAATCCCCTGGGTACAAATATGATTTTACCATCAGTCTCTTTTAGAGCGGCTTTTTATTCTGGCAGACCTGTATTATCCGTTTCCAGCAGTTGTAAAAATATGGTTGTGGTCATGAAAAAATCTGTACACTGACACATGAAAAATCTCATACTGTAAGTAGAGCTTTAGTTCTCTAAGATTCTCTCTGTATCCAATAAGTTTCATAGATGTGTTGAAAAGTCTTCAGTGTTGACTCGCCAGAGTCATTTAGTATGCCCTGCAATGGACTGGCCACCTTTACACGCTATGCCCCGCCTCTGGCCCTGTGACGAATGGGATAATGACACTGTAGCAGTTAAGAAAATGAATAAATGGATGGAAGATGTGAAGTTCATTTAGTAGGTGCAGAGGTTAATAAAGCTACTCAGTAATTTAATTTTAGTTCCACAAATTTATGAAATTTATAAATGAGCTCAAGTACTTAAGATGTGTATTAATCTATAGCTGGAAATAGTCCAAGCTAATTTGCAATGGCTTATTGTGCGAGCAAGCTTTGCTTAAAAAAAAATAATAAATACATGTATATATACATGCCTTTTTCGTCTATTTCTAACATGTATGCAGGGGGAAAAACAACTTGATTTACATTCTCTGGCAATATCCATGCAAAACTCTAAGCTATGATATAAATGACTTGGAAAAAAATCTGCCACATGTGAAAAATAACTTCTCCTATGAATATGCATGTGTCTGCATAAGTGATTTGTTTCTACCCTTGAGTGAAGTTGGTATAATACAGTACCTAAAAGAAAACAGATCTACTTGGACTTGAGCCCAGTGACTTAGCTGGCCAGTATATATGGTAAATGCATCTTTGTTTGGTGTTATCCAGTGGTGAATTGTTAGTGGCATACATACTCTATCAAAGTCTGCTCATGGCTAGACTAATCAGTCTCTCCCGCTAGTATGAGACTAATGCATTTTAACTCTTGCCTATTATCTATAATTCTCTTTTATATTCCACAATTCTGTTAACCCAGCAATTTCCTCTGCTTCTGTTATACGATTGGCTGTCAGGTGTAATTTCCTGGCGTGTCTTCCAATCAGGGTGGTCTGTTTTCTGTGTGTCAGCAAGTGTTGGGGTTGCCCTTCCATCAGTAGGATCATACTGGGGTGTTTGAATCAGCTTCACATTATATTACTCTCTCACACAAGCATGCATGTACCCTCTCTTACAGACTACCACATTGTGGAGGAGAGGTAGTATTTAGTGCAGCACAGGGACCTTGGTGTGGCAGTGTCAGTGATGGATATGGCAGTAGGATCAGCAGTGTTGGCTTTTGCAGAAGTGTGTTGTCCACCACTGGGATCTGTCAGATCTGTTCTGCTGAGCCCACACATTCTGCTGGCTGGCTGCTATTGCTGCTAGCTATTTCTTTAATCGTTTGTGTGTGTGTGTGTGTGTGTGTGTGTGTGTGTGTGTGTGTGTGTGTGTGTGTGAGAGAGAGAGAGAGAGAGACAGAGAGAGAGAGAGAGAGAGACAGAGCGCAAGCTTGTCTGAGTATGTGCACAACACTGGGTTTACAAGGAGCATATATTACAACTGCAATTGGTTATAAATCCAGCAGAAAATAAAAAAGGTCATCAAATACACCTTAATGGCCATAAAAAGACAAACACAGTAGCTGTTGGTTTAAACTTTTTCATAAAAAGTGAAAAATGCACAAAATAAACATTTAAACCTGATTACTTCCTTGCCTCGATCTTTCTGCACATGGACTCAGTCTTGGAATACATTATGCTCTTTTTTTCCTTCTAAACAAAGAAGACTTGCAAACTGAAATTGTCCTCTGAGACCTTGTTTTTTTATTTTTAATTTATAAGCTGTAAGAGATGAAGAATTAAAAGCAGTACTACGCTAAACAGACGATAAATATCTGTCTTCAAAGAGCTGGTGAAACACACGCCTAAGAGATCCATCCATAAAAGCATGCCATAAAGACACACCTATGAGCTGCCATAAGTAAAAATCGTACTATATTAACATTATATTAGACACATCCCAGCTAGACAGCTTATGCACACTTAGCTGAATTGATTTAATAATCACTTTGACTTTGACTTGCATATGTTTAAGAAAATGGATAGATGGATAGGACATTCATACAGTATTCCAATTCTAAGATATAAAATTTCTGCCATTTTTGTGGCAGGAACTGGAGGAATGGTTATAGGAGCTTGAATTTCCAGTTACTGTGTTTCGGCAGTGGAGATACCGCTCATGCTTGGAAATACAGTACTGTTGATGGTGAACTCTAAATGCAGTTGACCATCATGGAAAGAGACAGTTTGTATGCCTAAATGCTTTTTATCTCACTATAACTCTGGATAAGTTGACAGAGGTTTGAACCTTTGGTGGTGGGAGAAAAAGGGAGCACTGAATAAAGTAGAGTGGAACTAAATATGTAGAGAAAGGAAGAAGAACAGAAAAACACAAGGGAAAGTCTTTTTTTTAATCTTCCCCCCTTGATCTTCCATCCTACACAGAGAAACAGACACACATACAGTCTACTTTCACATGCAATATACTTTACACAGGTAGAGTGTCACCCTACTTGCACAGATTGCAACAGATTAGTGGTGAGTAGGAGTTAAAAGAGCTGCTGAGTGCACATTTAATACCACAGATATTTAAAGAGAACATCCCTTTTATCTGAGGGGACAATCTGCATTATTCATGTTGTGCCCTCTGAGAGTTGAAGGGAGGAGGAAATAGATGCAAAGACATTTCAGAGAATTATTGTTTTTACTAGCAACCAATGGATTCCTGTTACATTAACAGCAGATATACATTCTGTCTCCTTCCAGCACTTTGTTGGTGTCAGTGTGTCTGTGTGTTTGTGTGTGTGTGTGAGAGAGACAAAGAGAGTGCATTAAACATGTCCAATCTTTCATTTTTTGACTTGCAATTGTTGAAGGTGCTCTGAAGAAGAATGCAGCTATTACATAGCTGCCAATGTGCTGGTTCAGCACGATGCTCATGTATCTGTCTGTGTTGTTTTTGTTTTCAGTGTGCAGGGCAGGCTTCTACAAATCTACTCTCGGGAATATGGAGTGCTCAAAGTGTCCACCTCATAGTTTCTCTCACCATGAGGGGTCTCTGCACTGTGGCTGTGAGAAAAACTACTTCCGTGCTGAGGGAGACCCTGCTTCTATGGCCTGTACTCGTAAGTGTGCATTTTTCCCCTCAGTGTAAATAGCACTAATATTTCCTGGTGACCTATCACATAGTGAGTCAGTGAGTCTCATATGTTGCAGTGTGTATTTTGTGTCACTAATATAAAGGTTTCCAGACATTTTAAACAACTTATTGTTTTGCAGTCGTCTATGTTTGCCCATGAAAATAAACACCTTCAGCACAACATTGGAATTCCACAGATAACACACTGGGAAAACAGTGAATAAGTGGACACAGGAAGATAAAAATCCCTCATTTTTTTAAAAGGTCACATTTTCTACCACCTTTTGCACTTCCTGTGTGAATCTCTTTGCCTCCATCTCATGCAAATGGATTGCAGATGGAGACGACTCCTGCAAGTATTCAAAAATGCATTCTCTCTAAACCAATAAATCACTGCATTCCCTGATGTTAGGTTATTGATACATCCGTTACTAACGGGGCTAGGAAGAAAAAAAAACTGTGTGGGGAATGGTGGAAAATATAAATCAACGCCCGCAGCCACAGACAGAATGCTAATTAGAACGACAATCACAGCAGGTCCCTGTTGTGATTATCTCAACATCATCTTGTCAACTACGCAAATTTCATCTCATTGGGACAAACTGAGCAACGCTAGAGCTGAAAATGAATAGATAAGTTGTTAGGAGATAATGATCGTGATTATCTCAGGAGAGGTCTTTTACTGTTAGCGGTGTGATAAAGGTTGTTTCAAGCTGACTTTGGAAATTTGTTGGCAAGAAAATTTCAAAGGTCAGAGGGAAGGTTGAAGAAAAGGAGAAAATGTTTCTATTTTGTTCTTCATTCAGTATGAAACATTGCATTATTGCTATTATTAAAATGTAACAATGCAGTCCCTCCATGTCGCACAGTACCACTTACATATGACATTAAAAAATTACAGTACGTTGCTGTTCATCTTGCTGGTTATTGCAGTTAACTTGACTTTTCCACAACCGTGTTGTAATGTTGACCGACTAATAATTAAAGATTAGGGCCACTTTTTCCTGCTTTAGCTGGCCACTTCACACATTAGGGTTAGGCGTTTTGTACATGATCATGACCGTGCCATTGCCGATGACCGATAGCATTGCTGCAGGGCAGCAGAGGAAGTTAAACTGCACAATTATGGTAGCACCGTTCATGACACACAAAGTGTGGCCCAAATGTAAAAGGCGCAGAGATGAGAGCTGACCATAATTAGACAGATATCAGCTGAACAGCTAAAACTGTATTAATTCATCACATTTTCTGGCTTGTTACTTTTTTAAATTAGACCTATAGTATAGCTGTTCTACAGTTCTGTTTTTTTTTTGTTTGCTTGTTTGTTTAGGTGTTAAATATTTCATCTGTCTTCCCTTTGGTCTTCACCATGCGCTGCATACAAACAGTGGAGAAAAAAAAAGTTAACAAGATAAGCGAGCATCTGCAAATGAAAGTCACATAATGGGGTTATTTAAAAATCCATCCAGCAGTCAAAAGTATCTTCTTCTGTTTTCTCTCACTTGATGCTGATGATGGATTAGTGTAGCTGCTCCACGCTCATTAACTTCAAAGCATACAGAATTCTGGGTGTAAACTTGTGTTTGCATGCCCCTGCATGCCCAGACATGTCTTTTTTTACAAATATTGCTTATACAGTGGCTTGCAAAAGTATTCGGCCCCCTTGAACTTTTCCACATTTTGTCACATTACAGCCGCAAACATGAATCAATTTTATTGGAATTCCACATGAAAGACCAATACAAAGTGGTGTACACGTGAGAAGTGGAACGAAAATCATACATGATTCCAAACATTTTTTACAAATAAATAACTGCAAAGTGGGGTGTGCGTAATTATTCAGCCCCCTTTGGTCTGAGTGCAGTCAGTTGCCCATAGACATTGCCTGATGAGTGCTAATGACTAAATAGAGTGCACCTGTGTGTAATCTAATGTCAGTACAAATACAGCTGCTCTGTGACGGCCTCAGAGGTTGTCTAAGAGAATACTGGGAGCAACAACACCATGAAGTCCAAAGAACACACCACACAGGTCAGGGATAAAGTTATTGAGAAATTTAAAGCAGGCTTAGGCTACAAAAAGATTTCCCAAGCCTTGAACATCCCACGGAGCACTGTTCAAGCGATCATTCAGAAATGGAAGGAGTATGGCACAACTGTAAACCTACCAAGACAAGGCCGTCCACCTAAACTCACAGGCCGAACAAGGAGAGCGCTGATCAGAAATGCAGCTAAGAGGCCCATGGTGACTCTGGACGAGCTGCAGAGATCTACAGCTCAGGTGGGGGAATCTGTCCATAGGACAACTATTAGTCGTGCACTGCACAAAGTTGGCCTTTATGGAAGAGTGGCAAGAAGAAAGCCATTGTTAACAGAAAACCATAAGACGTCCTGTTTGCAGTTTGCCACAAGCCATGTGGGGGACACAGCAAACATGTGGAAGAAGGTGCTCTGGTCAGATGAGACCAAAATGGAACTTTTTGGGCAAAATGCAAAACGCTATGTGTGGCAGAAAACTAACACTGCACATCACTCTGAACACACCATCCCCACTGTCAAATATGGTGGTGGCAGCATCATGCTCTGGGGGTGCTTCTCTTCAGCAGGGACAGGGAAGCTGGTCAGAGTTGATGGGAAGATGGATGGAGCCAAATACAGGGCAATCTTAGAAGAAAACCTCTTGGAGTCTGCAAAAGACTTGAGACTGGGGCGGAGGTTCACCTTCCAGCAGGACAACGACCCTAAACATAAAGCCAGGGCAACAATGGAATGGTTTAAAACAAAACATATCCATGTGTTAGAATGGCCCAGTCAAAGTCCAGATCTAAATCCAATCGAGAATCTGTGGCAAGATATGAAAACTGCTGTTCACAAACGCTGTCCATCTAATCTGACTGAGCTGGAGCTGTTTTGCAAAGAAGAATGGGCAAGAATTTCAGTCTCTAGCTGTGCAAGCTGGTAGAGACATACCCTAAAAGACTGGCAGCTGTAATTGCAGCAAAAGGTGGTTCTACAAAGTATTGACTCAGGGGGCTGAATAATTACGCACACCCCACTTTGCAGTTATTTATTTGTAAAAAATGTTTGGAATCATGTATGATTTTCATTCCACTTCTCACGTGTACACCACTTTGTATTGGTCTTTCACGTGGAATTCCAATAAGATTGATTCATGTTTGCGGCTGTAATGTGACAAAATGTGGAAAAGTTCAAGGGGGCCGAATACTTTTGCAAGCCACTGTATGTGGAGGTGCTATTTGAAGTTTATTATGAACCTTATAATAATGATATTGACTGCATGCACCAATTGGTAAATGAAATAAAATTCACGTTGAGTTATGAGCTATTGCGCTTACTTCGATCATTGTTGATCCACGACATCGTCGCTCATCAGCACAACCCTATCACGCAGCACAGTTGCAGACAGGCAGGTACGCAGCCCCTCCCCTTGCTAGCAGGTAAGGTAGCTGACCTTCAGAATGATGAACAACACTTTGAGGGATTTGGAGAGGTCACTGATGCTCCAGTTTATACATCACGGAAGCATTAAATAGCACATGATAACATTTGTCATTTAACTAAGGTGTTTACTGCCTAGCAGCTATATATATAATAAAACAATAATGTTAATGGCACAGCCCAGTGCATCTGTAACATTAATAAACAGTGTTAGTTTAGTAGGATAACAAAATAATTTGTGTTGAAAAGCAGAGGCACCACTGTTACTGTATTTGTGCACAACTCTGAGTATTGATCTGAGTATTTGAGTATTGAGTATTTTCATGGGTGTTAATTCTGAGTTTGAAGTTCTAACTTGCAGTACATGCAGTACACAGCAAAAATGTACATTGCTGAAAGTAAATTGAGTTAACTGACTGTGGTGGGGCGTGGCCTTCGGTGCCGTGCAGGGAGGGGGGACGCACCTGCACGGCATCCTTAATCACGCCCGCCCAGTTAAAAACACGGGGACTCAGGTGTGTTGTGGTGTGGTGTGTTGTGGTGTGATGTAAATAAAATGGCTCAAAACACTGATCCCTGGACCCGCCGTGCCTTAATCACACCACACTGACTTCTTGGAGGAATTTAATTTTCAATGACGAATCCAAACTGTTAAAGTTAAAGAAAGTATAAGTGACTGAAACTTCTTCCACAGTAGTGTTACACCTTTAGCTTTAACACATTATGTTTGATTTCACGTGCCAGTCAAGATGTGTTCAATCATTTTGACTTTTACTTTAGCTTCCCTGTATGCATGCGCATACAAGCAGTGCAGTGCATATACATGTATGCACATATGTAAAAGCTAAGCTGAAATGCAGACTCAAAACTCTGATGTGGTCAGTGGATGTTATGTTAGTTGTACATTTTTTTACTGATGTTTCAGACCTGTTTTTACCATTTAGATATTTAAATGACTGACTTTTAGAAACTTCTTGTGTGCAACTGTATTTAGAGTTGAAAAGTTTGAATCATGTTTATTCTGCCCTCGCACTTAACTAGGCAGACAGACAACCATCATCCCATGTAGAAAAACCACACGGTTGTTCCTTTCTGGCGGATTTATTTGATTGGACGCATAGCATGGCTTTGTTGAAATACATGAACGGATGAATGGTAAAACTGTAAACAAACACAAAATATCACGTGTGAGCTGACATAAGCAAACACTCTTACAATTGGAAGATGCTAAGATCTGTTACTATGCAAAGCAAAGCAGAACGAAACAAGCTAACAAGCTAACGTTAGCGGTTAGCTAGCGCTAATTAGCGTCTAGGCTAATGACTAATAAATAACATCATTGAGTGAACTTACTCTGTCAAAATATCACAAACAACTCACGGCAGTTAGTGCTAAACATTCACTCGTAAAACACAACATTACTGCCAACTTACAGACTGTGCTGGCTTAAGAGGCAGCATAGGCAGGCACAGGAGTAGCAAACCGTCCTTCTCCCGTTAGACAGGAAGTAATGAGAAGTAGCACTTCCGGGAGGATGTCAAAATAAAATGAACAGTGTGCCAGAAACAAATAAACACTGCGTGAACTTATATAAGATTACATAACATGAGGGGCGACTCATAAGGAGCCAGAACACTCCCCGCCTGACATCAGTAAGATGTCACACTTGGACCCAAACTAAACTTGTTGCACAGCATCTGATACAAGAAGAACAACGTCCATGACTGGCCTAAAATAAACTTTTGCTTTACCATCTTTCACCACCTTGACTTCTACCTTCATTTAAAAAACCATTCAACTGCTGGCTTCGCGAGAGGCCGAACAGGAAGCTGGTGGCGTTCTCCATGCTCCCGCTCCGGTGCAAGTGGTGGGAGCAGTTGGTTGGAGCAGCGGGTGGCTTAGCGAAGCCGCTGGAGGCAGATGACACTGCTGGCTGCGGGCTGCCTGTCTCCTCCTTATCAGGGCTCTGCTCAGGTGAAACCTCCTTCACCGGAGAGAACTGGCAGGGTTTACCTGTTGCCTTTTGAAGGATGGCGGCTTGTAGAAGTCATTGCTGTCCCCCGACCCACTGTGAGGCACGAAAACTCGATGGGTGGCGCCCCCACCAGGCTCACCATATGACTTGATGTCCAAAGAGAAGGAGCGTTTCAACCGCATGCTGCCTTCTGAGCCGTCGGCGAGCTGCAGGCCACTCAGAGCCTGAGCCAGCAGGCACTCCTCGGGGGCATTGGCTAAAACGCACGGCAGGGTCAAAGGTTCCAGCAGTGTCATGCCAGGCGTTGGGACCGCATCTTCCGGCTGAGCACAGGCCTCGCTGCTGGGCTCCGGAGGATGGGGACACTTGGGTTTGGCGTCCGTACCAGGAGGACTTTTTATCTTCTTCTCAAAATCCAGCAGCTGACCCAGGAAGTTAAAGTTGGGCGAGATGGTCAGCCGCTTTTTCTTCACAAACCTGTACACCTCGTCCAGTGATATGTCCATCCTCTTCATGATGTAGGCGATGGCGATGGTGGCTGAGCGGGAGATTCCTGCCGGGCGGTGGACAAGGACTCGGGCGTTGGAGGCTTTGACCTTCTCTATGAACTCCACCAAGCGATCCAGCCACGGCAGGATCTTCTCACAGAACGAATTGTTGACGGGGACTCGGAGGAAGTGGGAGTCTGGGATCAAGTCCGGTTTGGGGCAGGTGTTGCTGGCGTTCAGGACGTAAGCAATGTCGTTCTGCTGCATCAGGTCCTTGTTGAGGACGTCCCTCTGGCAGCCCAGGTACAGGTGAGGCAGAATGCGCGTCGGCCCAATGTTGGTGACGGGCAGGCAGGGTTGAGAGATGCAGGAAGGAACCAGGGTGGACTTCCCCTCACAGGGACCAGGAAAAAGGTGAGAGAACTCGGAGAACCCACCTGAGAGCAGGTGTACAGAGGGGAAGCTCCTCTCCATCTCAGGGCGTTTATTTAATGTGCGGCGCAATGACTCTAAGCGGCTGAGTGCTTGGTTTCTGTTGTTTGGGAGGCGGGTTCTCGGTGTACGGAAAGGAAGTGGAGCTGTCCAGCTATTTGCATCGTCTTGGTAAAAGTCTCTTTCCATAATTTCCAGAAAGGCTTGGTCCTCATAGGAAGGGGCCAGCTCATCATCCTTTTCACTTTGCTGGAATATGTGTTTCCCTACTTGACATGAACTGTGAGTGTCCCAGGGTTTGTTGTGTGACTGTGGCTGCTCTTTGACATGAAAACTGTTCTGACAGGGTGTTAGGAGACTTGGACGCCCGTTCTCTAGAACACTCGTTCTGTATGTGCCTATGATGGCTGGCTTATGGGCTCCTCCTAGGCATACATCCCCTACAATAACCCACCCAAGTGCAAGTCTCTGGGCAAATGGAGCATTGACTGGTCCGTTTACTCGTTCATACACTTTGTGCACTTGTATTATGTCTCGGCCTAACAGCAACATAATCTCGGCCTCAGGGTCTAGGGGCTGCATATGACCTGCTAGGTGTTTGAGGTGCGGATGGGCTAGAGCAATCTCTTGCGTTGGGATTTCATTTTTATTGTCTGGGAGTGAGTCACACTCGAGCAAAGAAGGCAGAGGAGAGCTGAACTGGCCATCAACGGACTGTATAAAGAGGTTCTCAGCTAAGCAGCCATTTGTGGTGGAAACCCCTGTACATGTCTTAAGTGTATATGGCGCTAGGTTGCTCATTGGGATGCCAAAGGTGTCGAAAAGATTTGACTTCGCTAATGACCGATTGCTCTGGTCATCTATGATAGCGTAAACCTTGACTTTTTTGTCTGGATGCCTCTTTGGATAAATGTAGGCTTGACATATTTTTGAGCAGGAACGCCCCCCACCTAAGTCCCCACAAACTTGAGTGCATGCTGAGCTAGTCTCCAAGTCTAGGCTACTCTCCCCGCCATGCTCCTCCCTGTCCTGGTCTGGGGCAATGTTTTGAGCTTTTGTGTTTTGTGTCCATGGAGCTGGACCTGCATGCAGCGCTGCAACATGTTTGTTGCTGTTGCACTCTAGGCAAGTAATCTCTTCCTTACAGTCTTTAGCTTGGTGAGCTGAGGAATCGCAGCACCTAAAACAGATGTTGTGTTCTCTGAGGTATGCCTTACGCTCATCTAGTGTCTTTTCTCTGAAACCTCTACACTTCTTTAATGGGTGTGGTTTCTTGTGGATGGGACACAGTTTGTTTGTGAACTCACTCGTGCTTCCTAAGCTTGGTTTGTGAGTTTTGTTTACCTCTGTTTTGTGGACGGCAACAGGCGGTCTTGACTTGACAAATCTTGTATAGTGGTTGTCGTGAGTTGTTGGATAGGACGTGGGACCTGATACAATAGACTTAAAACTGGGGTCATTTCTCATTTTCGCTTCATCTTGTATGAAGCGACAGAAGAATGAGAATGGAGGGAAATATACATTATGTCTCTGCTTGTATTTAGTCCCCTCTGACATCCACCTGTCTTGAAGATTTGTTGGCAACTTATCAACTATCGGGGCAATGCCACGTGATGTGTCCAAATACACTAGCCCAAGTAAAGAGCCGTCTGATTTGGCTGCATCAATTTCAGAAAGTAGGTCGCCAAGTTCTCTGAGATTCTGGGGGTCTTTGTTTGACACTCTAGGAAAGCGTTCAAGTCTGTCAAGGAGCGACTTCTCAATAGCCTCAGAAGTGCCATAACATTCTTCTAGCCGTATCCAAACTCGACGTAGGCCCTCTGCTGGATTGTTGAGATGGACAGAGCGTATACGTTTGGCATGCTTAGACGACTCTTCTCCAAGCCACCGGGAGAGCAAATCTAACTGTTCGCTAGGCTTTAAGCTTAACCCTTCAATAGCGTTACAGAAAGAAGCTCTCCATGCCCAGTAGTCCTCTGCTCTGTCTGTAAACTTTGTCAGACCATCTGCCACCAATTCTCTTTTTGCCAGAAACTTAGCGAGATTAGCAAAGTCACTGTTCCCGTTGTTGAATTGCGTTGGCTGGAAAGGTGGAGTGTAAGGGGAAAAGCTCGTAGGTTGAGCTGTAGTACTTACATACCTTTGGCCACATTTTCCTTGGGTATCAGCAGCTGTTGTCAGATGGCTGCCAATCTCATCTTTGATGTCCTGTTGATTTACCTGCGGGATGTATTGAGGTGAAGTGGCTGGATCAGGAATTGGACTGATGTCACATTGTTTTATGGGCGTAAAGTGTTTAGGGTCCGGCAAGTCTTCTCTGCGATGCTCTGGTGAAGAATATCCAAGATAACTCTGCAGTCTGTATGACTGGGTTGAAGCTGGAAGCTGGCGTAGAGCGTGAGAGTTCAGCGCTGGTTGTGAGTTCTCTTGACTTGATTCCCCATATTGTTTTTCTGACACACGAGATGACCACTTTTCCCCGCTTACCTCCTCTGCTATTGCTGCTTCAAATACATTGGCTTCAGCAAGCGCAGCTTCTGCTTCCTTTTCTTCTTTTAGTGCTTCTAATGTAGCACTTAACTCTGCTTGCCTCATTTTCACCTCAATCTCCCGTCGTGTAAACTCTGCTCTGGCGCGTGCTGCTTCGGCCTTTGCCCGTGCTTCGACTGCTGCTTTGGCGAGTGAGCTGCGGGATCTGGATGTTGATCCAGAGCAGGTGGACCGGACCTCGAGCTGCTCCTCCTCTGCTGACAGCATAGTCACGTCTGGGTCAGATGTCTGGTAGACTGTGCCTCCTGAAGTAGCCGTTTCGCTAGTCTTTTTACTATTCTGCCCTCGCACTTAACTAGGCAGACAGACAACCATCATCCCATGTAGAAAAACCACACGGTTGTTCCTTTCTGGCGGATTTATTTGATTGGACGCATAGCATGGCTTTGTTGAAATACATGAACGGATGAATGGTAAAACTGTAAACAAACACAAAATATCACGTGTGAGCTGACATAAGCAAACACTCTTACAATTGGAAGATGCTAAGATCTGTTACTATGCAAAGCAAAGCAGAACGAAACAAGCTAACAAGCTAACGTTAGCGGTTAGCTAGCGCTAATTAGCGTCTAGGCTAATGACTAATAAATAACATCATTGAGTGAACTTACTCTGTCAAAATATCACAAACAACTCACGGCAGTTAGTGCTAAACATTCACTCGTAAAACACAACATTACTGCCAACTTACAGACTGTGCTGGCTTAAGAGGCAGCATAGGCAGGCACAGGAGTAGCAAACCGTCCTTCTCCCGTTAGACAGGAAGTAATGAGAAGTAGCACTTCCGGGAGGATGTCAAAATAAAATGAACAGTGTGCCAGAAACAAATAAACACTGCGTGAACTTATATAAGATTACATAACATGAGGGGCGACTCATAAGGAGCCAGAACAATGTTTTTTTTTGTAACTTGACATGTAATTTGACATGTCTTTCAAAGTTAGATTTATGAGACTTGCAGATATCCAAGTTATCAGAACTTCTTTGCAGTCAAATCGTGTGTGTATTTTTCTTTTGATTTCTCTGGCTCAAGCACATAAATATCTGCGATGCAGATAACTGAGACAGCCGCTGCGCATAGTTTGGGAGTGAAGTAAATTCAGCAAAACAAACTAAACAAAGCGTTTTATCTCAAGACACAATCCAGTAAGCCCATTTGAATCTTTTTTTTTCCTTCCTCTGCCCTCTCAGTTTCCCCCACTGAGCTATTTGGCAGTTTTGCTATGTCCCCCATGTAATTAGTCATAGTTTTTCATATGAGTATCTGGAAATCTGTTTGTAATAAGACAGATTTTATGTTAGTCTGAGTGAGTCAGACTCACTTGCTCCGACTGTGCCATACTCCTCTTATTTCTTACGGAATTTGAAAGTGAGATGTAAACACATACATACTGTAGTAGATTCACTGATTTATATGAACATAACCCTAGTATTACGACAACTCATTTATTGTATAGCACTCATAGTAAGAATTTTCTTCCATGAAGCTGTCCAAGTAGGCAAATAATGCATTGTGAAATATATATATTTTTGTCTTTTTGCCTTTTTGTGAATTGTCTTCCTTATGAAAGAAAAAGGAAAAACTTTGGGAAATTTAAGGAAGAATAAACACCAAATCCAGCTATAAATGGGTGATTTTTCACAACCCTGCTCCAATTCTCAAAGAGAAAGACATAACAGCAAAGAAGTAAAATGACCATATAGTTGGATTTAAAGTTCATGTTACATGTTCTGTGTACTATACTTAGCATATGACTTTGCTGTTAAATGTAATTCAATTTAATGCCAGTCTACTGACTGATGTTAATATTGCTTTTCATCTGTTATGCTGCTGCACTTTTCCTTTCTTTGTGTTCTTTCCTTTCAATCTGCCTTTTTATACTATACTAATCTTTTTTTTGTTTGTTTTTTATACTAATAAGCATTCTCTCCTTCTGTAAATCCAGTGACCTCCCTCTCGATCTCACCTCATCTCCTTCTGTCTACCAGGACCTCCTTCAGCTCCCCGGAACGTAATCTCTTCCATCAATGAGACTTCTGTTATCCTGGAATGGAGCTGGCCTGAGGACACCGGAGGGCGCAGGGATATCACCTTCACTGTCCTCTGCAAACGTTGCCGTGCTGTTGCTGCTAATGGCAGCAGCAGTGGGACCCAGCGCTGTGAACCTTGCCGGAGCAATGTTCGCTTTCTGCCAAGAGCCATGGGACTGCACAACACCACAGTGACAGTTGGCGACTTGTTAGCCCACACTAACTACACATTTGAGATTGAAGCACAGAACGGTGTGTCATCGCTGGCGCCAAAGATGAGACAGTACGCTGCCGTCACCATCACCACCAACCAAGCTGGTGAGATGTCATGATGTATGGGTGGCTAGCTAAAGATATGAGCTGAGATGATTGACTATACACAATCACAGCAATCATTTTGAATCATTTTGGATATTGATTGAAAGTTGTCTGCATATAATCAATAAAAAAAGATAGATCACTGATGTAAAAACATAGGCCCATTCTCCAACGACAAAGAAAAAATAGCCTCTGGCAGATCTTAGGTTAAGGAGGTTGGTCATCTCCTGCTGGTTGCAAGATTTTGCTTATCTCTATTTTTAGCTGGTCTGAGGACTGGGAACTATGGAGTGGCTGATTCATGCATGAAGAAAAGTGCATTTAATACAAGTGTATTATATATGTAATAACAAGTACTGTGTGTAAATTAAAAAAATAGCTACCATGTTGATAACATACACGAGCTTCTCCCCCTCCTCCCCCTGTGCTTCTGAATATTCTCATAACATAATACCCTAGCCTATGGTTTATATACCTCAAACATATGTACTACAACCATCAACCCTGGACATTTACAAGGCGATCCCAGGCCGCTATTCTCTTGTTTAACGACCAGGATCGAATGTCCTCCTCCTTTTCCAAAATATAACTCCTCCTTTTAACATACTCTCTTAACGTGAGGATGGGCTCCTAAAACTCCCATCAATCTTTTTATACAAATATCTCTCCACACATCCAGTTCTTACAAGAAAAAGACGGCAAAGGAAAGCAGTGCCGTGAAATTCCAAGGGTAAAATAAATCTAGCTGCAGCAGAAAGTGCCAAACCTCAGAAATCCATGACTCTAGCAAGGAATGCGCAAAGGTCCCAGTCTAGTTCATCAGCTTATTTTCTTCTTTTTGCCATTCCTTCAGTGTTCCCCTACACATTTTGCCTTTGTGTTTGGAAGCTCAGCATTTTTTTTCTCAAGCAGTGTGGTTCCCTACATCCCCCCCACCACCCTACCGACCTCCTTACTTCTACCTGTCATGTCCCAAACCAACCCCACACCCAGTTTTCTAATGTGTTCCTCTATTTTTCTGTATGGCTCTTCTTCTAAACCTTGAAGGTTGATTTAGCACCTGGAAGGGTGGTTTTTTTTTTTTTTTACAGACCAAACAGATGTGAATTTCTCTCATAAGCTGTCATACAGCAAGGTCAGACTCCATCACATCGATGATGATAGGCAGATGGCAAGAGCTATGAATTTAAACAGAGTCAGAGTAGAGATGCCTTCAAGCAAAATGCAATGAAACCTTTAGTACTTCAAGCCTTTTGCTTGTTTTAAAAGTTATATGCAAATATCGAGTCTTGGTGCCTCTGCTTTATGAATGAAAGAGACGCTTTCTCTCATATGTTACAGGGTGTACTGATTATTCTTAGTATCAGTATCAGTAATGTAGTCCCCTTGGAATTCACATGCCTGTAAATCAGGAAAGCTGTGTGGAGAAAAATGAAAATCAAGTAATGTAAAATGTTAAATATTATAACAACAGATCCAAAATTGTAAAAACAGCCTCACACCTGTGGGTACGCTCAACGGGAAATACCATGAGGGTTGGATTGTATTGGATAACTGATTCAGATCTTGCTACTTGCAGCAGTCTTTGTGAAATGTCGTGTTGGGCTGACTTGGTGACAGGCTGATTTTCTTGTGATAGAAAACATGCATGTACTACAGCATGTAGTTTAAGCTTCAGAGAGTTCCAGGAGGGAGACTCAAAAGAGGCACTGCATAGAGTAAACAGTGTACTTATGGAAACTTTTAAACTAGACACACAAATACAAACGCAGGAGCTTTGGTATATATAAATCACATACCATATAAAGAGTCTGCTGTGTGTGTGCCTTTTAAGTGACAAAATAGGGATAAGCGTTAAATGTAGATTTTAAGTGTCTTTCTGGGTGCTCGTATGTTTAAGTGCACATGCATCGAAAGTTCAGATTAAAGCAAAATTAAAAATACAAATTTGGATAAAAAGATAAAAAATAAGCACATTTTTAGTAAGCATTATAATGTAAGTGTGTGGTTAGTTAGTGGGATTCTCTCTGCAATCTGAATATATATTAGATTTGAAGAGGGCTTATCAACACTAAGAGGTCTGTGTGTGCACAGAATATCAAAAGCCATCTTAGTGCCTAAGTGATAATCAGATGAAATGAAACTCATCTTTACTTACCATTTATCAGTGTGCTCACATAGATGCAAGCAGATTTACACACCGAGAAGGACAACATACACACCTCAGTACTATACCCTCTGTCCCGGCTATACACACTTACAATCCCCTCTCTCTTTAACAAATATCTCAGCCTGCAGCTGCACACTCTCCATCAGCCCTCAGAGTTTACAAGGATTAAGTATGTCAGTGCACTTGCCCCACCCGTCTATATACTTTCCCTCGAATAAACACACATACTTACACACCAGCACACACGTATAGATGCCAAAGCTGTTAAAAGCTGGATTAAGTGTTTCCCTGGAAGGAGCAGTGTGTCCTGGTTGTGCTGTCAAGGTGCTGTCAGACAGTTCTCCTCCTCTCGCCTCCTTTGCCCTCCACTTATTTCATAACTATGCTAAGAACAGAGTAACTGTGATTCAGATGCAGAGTAATCTCTAGTTGCATATCTCTAGTGATATGATAATATGGTTGGTGATGATGGCCTTTAAATAATGAGAAAGTAAAGGCAAAGTTGTATATTTTCTCTCATTTGGGCAATGATTTTTGCCATTGAATAGCATCTTGTTTAATTTAATTTCCGATAATAATTACTTCTAACTGTGTGCCAGTGTTGTAGAGGTCACTGGTTCAACATCTGCAGCATGGCCCTCAAATTACAAGTGAATGACAAAGAAGGACAGTTTTTAACACCAGTACAGGCCTGGTATACTGTATCAGTTATGCCTCAGACAAAAAACAGAGTGACAGCAAATTAAGTGCTTAGCAGTAGACATGCCGAGGAAGATAGAAAGGGAAGCAAGGCAAAGGAAACAGAGGAGTAGAGGAACTTGAAGCTGCCTCTAAGCGACCCAGACACAGTAAATCATTACCACCATAAACCACAGAGCCAATAAAAAGCACAGCCTCACCCCACTATCAGAACCAGAGGGAGAGGAGAAGAGGAGGAGCAGGGGGTATAGAAACAGATTCTCCCCATCTGGATTCATTACAGGAGAAAAAATAACTTCCCGTGGAAATACACACGAGTAAATGTACACACACACTCAGACGCATTCTGCAGCCATATAATCACAATCAAGAAAGGCTTGAACATTTCAAAGACAAACATGTTTTTTCCTGTGGTCTAATAAAATTAAAAGTCGATGCCTCAGATGCCGAGCTGGCCCTGGAGCTGCCTGGCAATTAGAGAGCAGTAAAAAAGGGAAATGAGAAAGGGAGTGAAGAGAGAGACACAGAACGAGAGAGGGGTGCGAGTCTTGATAGAAGGAGAGATGTGCTGAATTACTAGATTGGGACCATGTGAACTCCCTGAGGCAAAGCGGTGCATGGGCGAAGGATTGGCGAGGAAGATTGGCGAGAGAGAAAGCGACTAACCAAAATGGATGAGGACAGCAGAGAGGAAATTGTTTATAGTGTTTTAAATATAAGTGATGGAGGACAAACTACTATACTCCGATCAGAAATAGCAGAAATTATCGTGCTTTTGCTTGTTTTTGGTAAACATGTAAATCTTACTGGTCCTAATCTTTACTTAAAATGACAAATATCGATACACATTTTGATAAATTTAAAACCAGTAGAAATTTCCGATATGTTGATCCAGTGCAGTTTCTTGTACATTACTTCACACGGTCTTGTTCCACTCACCACCCTGGGCCTTTGCCTTAGAACGCCACCCCACCAAGCAGCAAACTGAATTAGGCTAACAGGAACTATAGACAATTGCCAGGATTCAACACTGTGGACTGAACTTCCACTGAACCTTACACTAACGGAACTCACTCTCTGACTGTCTATGTCTCCTGCCCAGCTCCCTCTCCAGTAGCAGTGATCAAAAAGGAGAAGACAACTCGAAGCAGTGTCTCCCTGTCCTGGCAGGAGCCAGAAAGACCCAACGGTATCATCCTTGACTATGAGATCAAATACTACGAAAAGGTTGGTACAGCATATATCACTGTTAAAGTTTTCCTTGTGTGCATTTGCATCATAAAATGTGCCTCTCTAAGAGAAAAATATCTAACCCTAACTCATTTGGGGGAGTACACCTAAGATGGGAAGATTGTAAGCATTCTCTAAAGAAGAATGATGCTAAATTCAGAAGATAAAAGCATATGGCATGGTAATTCGTGAGCTGCTTGTGAATAGATTCTAGTATTTTATTATTTCAATCCAGCTGTGTCTCCAATTTAGGCATCAAAGAGAAATAAATACCCCGAAAACTGGTCACTTGAATTTCCTGAAAATATTTCTCACCAGGGGTATAGACTGAAAAGGTTTACTTACATTTCCACCTTTTTAGGCCCATGTAGTATATCCATCAGTCTTTCTCTAACATTTGGAAGCACATGCAGGACTTATTCTCTGGCCTAGTAGACTGAATTTCTGTGAAAATAATAAAATTTAACTCAACTCTAACCCTTATAGTCTTTGTAAATGTTATTCAAACTAATGCAAGTTGTAGTGCTGATTTTCTTTGACCCTTTTTCTAATATTTGTGCTAACCTAAGCTAATTGCTAAGTTGATGCTATTTCCTGTGTGTTTTCATACGCGCACTATTCCAAAAAAAAAAATATGTACTAAATATTTGGAGTTTTGGGTTTTCAGGTACAATTTAAGTTAATATAAATTGAAATGAAATGAAAATGTAGTTGTTGTTATGTTGTGCATAATGTTTTATTTTTACAATAAAAGAAATCTCTTCATCAGAAGACCTCCCTTTCCACCAAGTTTTCTTTTTCATGTGACAATTTTTACATTCTTGCTTGTCTTCCTTTCTTTTTGCTTCTCATCTCCTCTTTCTATCTATCCTTCCATCTCTCATGCTGTCCTCCTCTCTAGTCCACTCCTTAATGGAGACAAGTTTTATGGCAGACAGTAAATGCATCTGTGGGGTCCCTCATTCTTCTGTGAGGGAAATTAGTGCAGAACGAATTACACTGGCTTTCAGCACCAATGCTGGGCTATGGCTGACATTTGATGGTGAAATTAGCCGTGGATGCAAGTTTAATCACTCTGGCAGATTCAGTGTGTGTGTCTGTGTGTTTGTGTGTGTATATGTGTGCGTGTGTGCCCCAGATCAGTTTGCTTGAATGCCAACAGTGGCCCCTAATCTCTTGATTAGTAGGCTGACAGAAGCTGTTTCCTCTCTAAACTCTGGTCTCTGCTCAGCCATCCCTACCTAAGATGTTAAAACAAGGCCGGAAAACAGTGAGAGGAAAAGTTAATGAGTGATGCTGGGTCAGAGCTCACTGCAGGTCTTATTCTCAGCTGTGGTTTTCCAATTGCACACACATGCTCACTTATCACCAATGCACGCTCGTTCAAAAAGGACAGGAAAAATATGAGGGTGGAGCTAAAGTAAAGCATTTTGTAATAAAGCCTTCTGGGTATTTTGCTTGGTAACCGCATTATCTTTCAGGAAGTGCTGGAGACACAAACACGCATACCCACAAAGCAAGTTCCCATAGGATTCTCCTCACTAGACATACATACCCAGGGATTTTAAACCCCTGACAAAAGGCTCTTCCACGCAGAAGAGCAAACTTGGAGAACCATGGTAGATCCCAAGACGAATGCCAGACAGAGGCCTCTTCTTGTTGTAGGCACAGGGACACTGAGGGCAACTAGCATGCCAAGGATAAAGGCCACAGAAGGAGAAACACTGGAACACGAATTCCCCACACCAAGACCACACCATGACTCACTTATGAGACAGAAAGAGGCTTTTAGAGACACATGCACAGACACACAGATATAATTGCATATAGACATAAACAGGATGGTGAAACAGAACACAAAAACAGACTAAGATTAAAGAGATTAAAAGAGAGAGCTTTTACCAAGAAAGTGATGTTCAGGTTTACATCAACAGCCAGATTTTTTTTTCTTTTGCTGTGGTTTCCTGTCTGGATTTAAACAAGTTTAAAACAGACATTTGCAGTGAGAAGAATCCAGTAATCCAGTAGAAATTTACCAGTGACTCCAGCCTAGCATCTGTCACTGTAGAAACTGCAGTCATACCAAAATATGCCTAGCATATAGTGCATAGAGTAATCAATCCTCAGTGGACCAACATATTTGGGGGGGCTGAACCCACTGAAACCAAAAAGGAAAGTTATAAAATTACAGCCTTGTTGTTTTTGTTGGGTGATAAAATCAAATACTGTTTTATATAAACACTTCATAGTTTAATTTTGGACCATAACATATTTCACTGGTAAAATTTGGATAAACAGGAGTTCTCTACTGGGATGTTAATGTGAGGCAAAACAAAAATGTTATTTGTCACAAGTCATTTCATCTCATATTGTGGGCTACCGCTCTAAATCCTGTGATTATTGGCCTTCCTAATGCACCAAATTGCAGCATATTTTCTGCTAACTGATAAAAATGTGTATTTTCCAGACATCTGTGTAAACTTAATAGACCACGTCACTTCAGTTCTAGATGAAACCATGTGAAACTAAGGCACTAAGTAAAGTGTTAGCTGCTTGTTTAAAAATAATCATATTCCTTTGATATCCAGTATTCAAGAGATGTGAAATTTTATATAGCATAAGTGAAAAAAAAAAGCACTGGATACAAAAAAGTGTTTTATTGCAGAATGGCAGGAATAATAATAAAAAGAGAGATACTTTTTTTTAATCCCAAAAGTTGAGGTTACTGTGCTACAGCAACCAAACCTAAAAAAACAAACAAAATAAAAAAAACAGAGCTGTAAAAAATATCGCAAATATTGTGTCAACATAGAACTGTTCTGAAAAGTTAAAAAAAAAAAACATTAAAGAGAGACCTCAATAAATCACTATACATTGAGGAGCTTAAATCTAAAATGAATACTACCTGGGAAGGGTTATACCAGACAAACAAGCCAACTCATTATAATTAAATGAACCACAGCTAACCAGTTTTCTACCTCTGGCTTTGCTCACTTTGCTCTCGCTAGCACACTTGTAAAACTGATGGGTCAGAATGTCTGAATTGGAAGGGCTGCACATTTTATGTCCCATATTTGGGAATGGGGAGGTTTCGTAATAATCTTGGGAATTCCCAACTAGAAGGCTTCCCAGAAGAAGAGAGGTGTTTCATCTTTTGGAAATCCCATGGTAGCTCCATGCTCTCCGTGTCCGTTAAACAAGCTAAAGGGCAGACCGATAAGACGGTTCCTAGTGCACTTTGTGGAAATCGAATTTGTGCGAATACACTTTGCTAATTATTTTTGCGTGTTTTATCACTATAATCTAAAGAGCCGAGAGAGAACTCCAGGTCCAAATTAATTTAGGCTGTTTATTTAGTCTTAGACAAAAGGGATTTTTACTAAAACAATTCACAAGACTTCTGCTGTACATCACCCATTTTAGGATCTGTATGTTTTTGCCTCTGTGTCTTGTGTGTGTGTGTTTTAAGTTATAATTTACTGCAGCTTTGTTTATGTTATCAAAGCATAATTCAGCACTGAGACCATATTAAATCCTTACAGCATTCTGGTGTCCAACACACAAAAAAGTACATGGAGGCTCATGCAGAGAACAGAAAGTCCACAGTCACACACATACACACTCACACATACATACACATACACACACACACATATATGTATCTATCTATCTATCTATATATATATATATATATATATATATATATATATATATATATATATATATATATATACATATATATATATATATATATATATATATATATATATATGTATGTATGTATATATATATACACACACACACACACACACACAAAGATACTTGTGCCACACCTGTGTATGATTTTCAGGGGATGACATGCTGTCCTGAACAATGACAAGCTGTAAGAGATTTATAGCCGTGATGAAGCGTTGTTCCAGTGCAGGTCTGGTGTATCAGTTACTGCCTCACACACATGCCCGTTTTAAAAAGCTTTGTGCACCATAAAACTCTGATCTAGTCCATTAATAAGCATTAAGTTTCTTTTGGGGACTGAATTTTTACATGCCAGGGTCTTTGAAAAAAGAGAATATGACAGTGTCAGGAATTTTATAACATTGGGTACATTGCAAAACATGTAGCTCATTTTTAGGATTGCTGAAGTCATCCCTAATAGGTTGTCATTAATATTAACAAGTGGCCTTGTGCGGTTTTCCTCTTAATCCAAAGTTTGTTTTATACCAGAACTGGGTCAGCAATAATGTGCCTGCAGTCCTCTGTGGGCATGGACAAGTCTAGCAAATTTTACCCAGGACAGTTGAAGGCTATAAAATACAGAACCGTGTGCGTGTGTATTCTGTTATACAATGAGATCTTGTTTTGTACCTCTGTAAGATGTACTCAGTGTTAATTAATTTCATAGAGTGCTACTTTCTACCTTCCCACTTTTTCTTTGCCCTCTCTTTTCTTTCTGTTTGTTTTTTTTCTCTCTTTTTTCTTTTCCTTCCACATCTGGAAACAATCTGCTGAATACAGACCTGGTGTGTAAATCCTCTTGTTGTTTTATCAGTGGAGATCAGTAGGAGAGAAGTCATAAAACGTAAAGGGCATAATTTATCAGATTTGCAAGAATGCTATCAAACTGTCTGGGATGTTTACGCATTTGCATCAGTACAAAAACAGAGATACATGATATACTATGGAAAACTTTATATATATATATATACATTGTATTCATTATTAGTTCACACTACTGCATTTATAAATTACATAGTATTAAATCAGTATGTTAAATGAATATTTAATTCCTCAAAATGATTTGATTTCTCATCTGTCATCCTGTTTCTTTGTTCTCTTTTTTCTACAGGAGGAGCAGGAGACCAGCTACACAATCCTCCGTGCTCGAGGTTGTAATGTGACCCTGAATGGTTTGAAGCCCAACACTGCCTACTTGCTTCAAATCAGAGCCCGTACCGCAGCAGGATATGGAGCCAGCAGCCCCACTTTCCAGTTCGAGACCAGCCCTGACTGTAAGCTCAGTAGAGGTTAAAATGAAATTAAATTATATGATAGTCCATTAGCCTTTTACATACAATTTTTTATTTTGAATTGTGGGGTTATGAAACCTCTCTGGCAGGATGTGTGCATGTTAATTTTTTTTGTTAGGAGACTTTATGTCCAGTTGTGTAGCAGCTGTTTCAAACATGTTCGCTGACAAGAACAATTTTCTTTCCTTTCTTGCTGTTGGTGAAATTTAGATATTCATGCAGTAACTTTGGCAGAATTTCAGAAGTGAATTCAACCATCACATTTTTTATTGTAGCAAACATGCAAGTGCTTTGGAGAAAATGTGAAAATACTGCCCAAGATTTTTGCTTTACTTTGTCTCTGTTACACGCCTAAGTTGTTTCATTTAGCTGTTACTGTTCCATGGGATAAAAGCTGTGAAAGCACATTATTGTTTATATCAATTTTGCTGCCATATATGTGTAAGTGTCTCTAGAGTGAGCTGAATCACCTTTATCTGCTCTTGTGGGAACTAAATAGAATATCTTATTGAATCAAAGGTATATTTATTCTTGATGTGCATGCAGTACGTTGGAATAGGACTAGCAGGTAATTGAAGTTTGTGTTGTGATGTGCTGTAATGTTAACAAAACAAAGTTAGCACTGCTTATTAGTTGTTTCTTTCTGTCTTTCAGCAGCCTTCTCTATCTCAAGTGAAAGCAGCCAGGTTGTTTTGATTGCCATTTCTTCTGCCGTAGCCATCATCCTGCTCACTGTGCTTCTCTACGTCCTTATTAACAGGTCTGTCCACCAATCACTTGCCTGGATTCTCGCCTTGAGCATTGTCTCCTTTAGTCACGCCATCTGTACTCTCTCCTTTCAGCACTATGTGATCAGTTGATTCTGTGTGCACTTTTCAAAAATGTACTTTCAAAATCTTAGAAGAAACAACTTAAATAATGTGCCATAAAAGAGGGCAAATTAAAAAACACCAATTAATAACCAAAGGAACTTTTACCGCTGTGGTTTACAAGGTGTTTTAACCTTGTTGATGATTCCTTGTAATTGTGATGCTATCATTATTCATTAAATATTTGAGAACGTGTTCTAAATTTGTTCAAAGAAGTTCTTTTTAGAACAGCTTCGTCAGCTTTCTCAAGAAGTACACATTCTGATAGCCTGTATGGTCCTTTAAAGTCCAGATCTATACACACTTCAGTTGAAGTTGCTCTTGGCTTAGTTGCCACTCAATCAAAAAACATGAGCATCTTCAATAAATGGAATCTTTTCAGTGCGTTCATGCACAACACGGGTGTTTGAATGCCAATGTGAGCGCGGCTGAAGTTGGTGGTCAGCAGGTTTCGGAAAGAGTATAAATCCACATCACATTATAAGACTTACTGATACTCTTTTGGGTTATAAGAGCCAGAAGTATATACACACAGACATAAGTATGCACACATGGATCTTGGTAGCGTTTGGGCTGGGCTTGTGGGCGAATTTTTATTGGAGATGTGGCACTACTTCTGGTCTTTCTCTGTTTGCATTGGCAGGTTTTGTTGCCGGAGCAAATCCAAACATCCTGATGAAAAAAGACTGCATTTTGGCAATGGACACTGTAAGTACTGGACTTTGTTTATCTGAGAATTGGCTCTGTCTCTCCTTGCCGTACTTTACTAGTCACTGAATACAGATAGAACTAGCTAGTTACATAACAGATAATTTGAGGGATGTTATTTGAATATGCATGTCCTTCTGAGAACCTTTTGACCAATAGCGGTTGTTTTAGAGTAGATATGTCAAAGCTTGAAGTGGATTTCCCCTTTAAGTTTAGATATATCTTTGTTTTTTCATACGAGAAGACAATAATCAAACAAGACCATGTTATGACCATGTTTTTTAGCCCATTTAGAAACGAGTACTTGAGGCTTCATTTAAAAGGAGAACAAAATAACACTGTTTTCCAAACCAGCCAAATGAAGTGGCTAAATCTGCACTTTAGTTTCTACTTTCCAAATAAAAAAGTTTCTTGATATTATTTCTACTATTAGAGTCAGTACTAAATAAATAGTAATTTAAATTTCTTTTCATGCTACTTCCTCATCCCTTTATTCCTTGTTTCTTCTCTCTTTCTGTCTTTACGAGGTGTTATTTATTTGAAATAGTCCTACCTTTAAATTTGACCTAGGCCTCTAGAATTCCTCAGGTACTGAAGAGCATCTGCCCACTGCTTCATGAGTAGTTTTGGATGGGTCAAACCCAGAGCATAAATTTTAACACACAGGGACTACTAAAATACAGCTGTGTTACATATCTTCCCTTTGTTTTCAAGTTTATCATAAAATAAAACATATCTCTGAAACATAGTGTTTCTTAAACTTGATGTGTTATGAAGGGTATAATTCCTCTTTGTGTTATTGTTCCTCCATCAAATCTCAATAGGAGAGACTCTCTGGGGAAAGAGAAAAGAGGGAATTGTAAAAACAAAAAAACAAAAAAAAACCCTCTTTCCATTAAAACAGCTAAAAGTGTCTTCATATCCATTTGATAAGTGACTGTTGCTTTAATGCATAATATATTAAGTGAGAAAATCTCAGCCTTGCCTGCTCCTTGAGGGAAATTCTTCCCTAAAATTCAATCATTGAAATACTCAGGACTATATTGTCTTCATGGTTTTGGTTTCATTGTGCAGGGTTAGTTGGATCTTTTTGCCACCCTGTGTGTTTCCTAGACTCCTCTGAAAGTGCAATTTTACTGTAAGCTGTGCTATTTTGGAGTTTTTAACTAGTTGGTAACTAATGCAACTTTCCTGTGCTGCTGCAGTGCGTCTGCCAGGGATCAGAACCTATGTGGACCCCCACACATATGAGGACCCGAGCCAGGCTGTGCACGAATTTGCCAAGGAACTGGATGCCTCCTGCATTGCCATAGATAAAGTGGTGGGAGCAGGTGAGAATAGGCAAAGGAAAATGTATGGCCAGATGCTGCTGCTTATATAGATTCCATATAGGTTTGGCAACATTGCAAAAAATTCATGTCAATTCTAACATTTTCAAAACAATTATCAAAAATGAGCTTGGTGGGATATAAAAAAAAGGAAATCAAAAAAGTTTTTCCCACTTACGTATCACAGTTACTTCCTTTTACTTTTGCACTCTTTCATGCTCTATTTAAATGACAAAGACAAACCAAGTGCACAACCACTTTAAGGAAAAATGGAGTATATACAGAGCTCCTATACATCTATATTTTCATAGCAGTGAGCTAGTTATCTATGCGTCATGCTGCACAGCTGGGAATGAGAAAGCATTCTATGCCCCAGCTTGACATCTCTTCTTTCCAGCCCTCACCTAGGATGGAGGGAAAGGTGGTGAAATGAGAAAACCTTCAGTTGGTTCATGTCTCCTTTAACCCTTTCTTTCCTTCCTTTATTTTTTCTTTCCATTTTCCGTAGCTTATGCTCCAGTTCGTAACTCCCGATGTACAGTAATTGCAATAGTAATTGAAGCCTTGTCTCCTCTTTTCCTCTCCACTCATGTACTCCCTGATAACTTGAGCAGGAGTGCAGACGGGAGGGTAATGCATTATGATTCATGTCGAGTGCAGTCAGAATAGATGGAGACTAAAGCACACAGCACATAACAGCAGACTGGTCTCCAGAGTCCCACCAGCCCTTCACACTGTAAAACTGTCAGGACAGCCTGAGAGTCTATTACCTGAGTATACACTGGACTCACACTCTGCAGTGCTAACCACAATATATTTTTCATACATAGCAGACACAAAGCACAATGAATTTCACAGGGCTGCAATGATACATAGGAGATAACTGTTTATATATTAAAACCACATATAAGAAGCAAAATCAGCTGTTCTCTTTTAATATAATAAAAAATGTGGTACACGTTTGTGCACAGTTCATTGTGGCTGTCATTTTGATTTTACACAAGCATTAACTTCTTCAAATCTGCATGACCATTTGCAAGAAATGCACACAAACTAATGTCCATACTTCATTAAATATTATTAAATACATTCAATTTGATGTTTGAGGCATGAAAAGTGAAACAGCAGTGAAACATGATCTATCGAAAATGCAAATAGATGAAGAGTAGCTCCAATTTATCATCATTCTAAACCAGTATTAGCTGAGTAATACCTTAACCCATAGTCGATTTACAGCAGAAAAGTCTATACTGTACTATACATTTTTAATGTGTACAGTGCATAGCTGATTCAAAGTGTATTTATTTTAGTGTTCTTCCATAGTAACACAAAGAAGGGAGAGTGCAACTTTGAGAACATGTTCTGGACAATATAAATAAAATGACAAGTTGACAGGGTGATTACTTTTGAAAAGCAACTTAGTAGTTCAGAGCAGTTTAATTTTAGAAAGATGGACAGAAAATCCCTGAACGATTTTCAGATAAAAGCCAGAAACCTTATATGAGAAAACCATAAATTTGCAGATCCAAATGTGAGATGAGAGGAGAAGAAAGGGGACTTTGGCCTGCTCTTGCTAATCTATTTTAACTTCATAAAATGTGAACCGAACACCAGAGGTGAACATTAAAGCTCCAGCCATGATGTAAACATTTTTGTCCGTCAGCTTCAATGCACCCTGCCACCCATCTGTGTGATTTTTATAAAGCCACATAAGCACTCTGAACAATATACAACATACCTTCTCTTTCTCCATTCCTGCCTCAACTCCATCTGTCTTCATTAAACACGTTAAAGGGACTTTGATCCTCTTGCCAATCGGTGATTGTGTGTTAAAAGACATGAAACACATGCTCCACTCTGCTTACATGGGTTAGACTTTAACATCAAAGTGAGATACCTAGCTCTACTCATAACAGGAAAGGAACGAGTGTCCCTAATCAAGCTTTAATAGACGAAGATCTTCTTTCTCTGAGTGACCACATAAAAAGGTGCCTTGGCTTGACCTGCCTGTCCGCTGCTCAGGACCAGAGGTGCAAAGCAGAGAAGGAAAGAACAGGGATGGTCTGGGTATTTAGACAGGTTATAATTATTCAGGCTTAAGTCCTTCCAGACGCCATTGCTTCAAGTCCAGGATTTGACCCATGCTCTCTGATCCAGAGCAGCAATGGGATATGATTGTACTGGATGAAGAGTGAGATCTGCATATCTTAGTTCTGACATCACCATTCTTGAGCACACTCAGCATGCATGTACGTTATGTTCAAACACCCACTCACATTCAGTACACACACACATATATATACACACATATACACACATCCCTCATCTTCTGCAGTCCAGCCAAAACTCTGTCTCCAGGACTGCCTTTGAAGTGGCCAGCATACCTACAAAACTTACAGTACCTTCTGGATAGCTCCCCATTGCATGCACACACTTACAAGTAGTAACTGAAATTCATGCATCCCCTCACCAGCGAAGAATGCTAATTGAGCTCTCCCCGAGTGGATGTTAAGTCATTTTGTGTTTTAATTCGACATATAAATGAAGCTGAAAAGTTGTATTGCTGTCTATTCACTTTGTTATTTTGGCTATGGTTACACGCAATGCATTAATCAGGAAATGCTGTTTTTTGTCCAACATCAACCAAAGCATTTCCTGATTAATTGGAGTTAAGTTATTACAGATGGATATTTTAAGATCCTTCATGATCTGCAGCTTTGTCTGAATGAATCACTGACAGGCAGCTGTAAAAATCATATGTTGTAACACCTTAAACAACATCTGAACCCCTGTTGTACATCAGAGCAGTCAGGATTTTCTGCCTCATGCTATGCTAGATGCTGGGCTCTCAGTGGTGAAGCTGACCTAGCCGTAGGTTTAAGGAGTATCAGCATGCAACCTGTCTTTGTGGTTTTACTGCTGATCATGTACTCTGGTCCAAGAGAGCTAGTTAAGTTAGCCATATTCACTCCAAAATGCTTTTCATGGCGATGTCATAGACGTCATACAGAAAACTTGCCTTTATTTTATCTTTAGGTGAATTTGGAGAAGTCTGCAGTGGTCGCCTGAAGTTGCCCAGCAAAAAGGAGATCTGCGTGGCCATCAAAACTCTTAAAGGTGGATATACAGACAAACAGAGGCGGGACTTCCTTTCTGAGGCATCAATCATGGGACAGTTTGACCACCCTAACATCATCAGGCTGGAGGGGGTGGTAACACGCAGTAAGTTCCACGACAAACTGAAGAGAATTGAATTACCAGGTGCTATTTTGATAATTATATGTTATCCTGGTTCTTAGAGAATATTAATCTATGAAGCACTTACTTTTTCAGAAGCATGATGTTTCACAGAACACAACAATTTTTAGTCACATTCCATAAGAGAGCAGGCTTCTCCTGAGAGTCTTTTTACCGATTCCGGATTTGCAGTTGTCTTTGACAAATGGCTCGAAAGTGGCTGACACTTCTGTGAAAGAGCAAAGGAGTTTTATTGAGTTGCCGTGGTGTAAATCTCTGCAGATCAATGTGCTCTGATCAAAGCCTGTGTCCAAAGCAGGCATAAATCCATAAATCCATATCTCTGACTAGCTTCCCTCTGGGCCTCTTTATAAGACTATCATTAGCACACAGAAGGCCTCTTTAAAATGGAATGACTGCAGAAAAGGGAAATAATGAGTCTGAACTTTGTCGCAAAGAAACAGTCCTGGCCTCTATATTTCCCTGCGGCACTTGGCTTGTTAAGTAGTTCTGCCAGTATTGTTATTCTAAAGAGTAGAATAAAATACCAAGTGAACTTGCCTTCTCTTTATTATTCTGGATTTTAGGTTCTTCTGTTCCGTCTCATTTGTTCTTTGCTTCCTCGTCTCCACCTTGTCTTACATCAACTTGTTTTACCTGCTTCCCTAACTTATCTTCTTAGCAACTTACTGCCGTGACTTGTAATCAAAAACAGCCCAGTCTTACAATGTAACGTAATTTCCAAACAGCAATGAACTGGGCATGTAAACCATATTGTTCTGATTATGCTTCATCTCTACAAAGAAAGAAGAAAAAAAAGAAAAAAGAAAGGAGGGAAGGAAAGGAGGGAGGGAAGGAATGAAGGATGGAAGGAAAGTAGAAAAAAGAAAGGAGGGACGGAACGCCAAAAGAAACAAAGGAAGCAAGGAAAGAATGATAGAAGGCAGGAAACAGGAGGGAAGGAGGGAAGCAAAAGAAAGAAGAAGCAAAAAAGAAGTTAAGAAAGGAACAAGAGAAGGAACAAAGGGAGAAAGAAAGTAATGACAGTAGAATGAAATAAATAAACAAACAAACAATAGAAAGATAGAAAGGATGGAAGGAAGGGAGGAAGGATGGAAAAATTGAAAAACACGAAGAAATAACACAAAGGAAGCAGGAAGGAAGGAGGGATGAAGGACAAAACAATAGAAGGAAGACAGAACAACACCAGTTAATATCTTATAACGTATCATTTTGAGTCAACAGTAACACAAATTATGTTACTAAACTGTCACTTATGCAGTTTTTGTAGGAGAAACTTGTTAAACATGCTAATACGCATGTATTTGTAAAATAATGTCAGTAAATAAGGTCAAATAATAGAAAACAGTAACCAGAACAACAGAAGCTAATCATACTCCTTCATCCAGTTTTGTCTCTTTTAGAATAATTTTTCAGTTAGAACGTACGGCATGGTTCTGCACTGTACTGATGAATGAAATCAGTCCACTCTGAAAGTGAAAGTCTGTGTGTGTGTGTGTGTGTGTGTGTGTGTGTGTGTGTGTGTGTGTGTGTGTGTGTGTGTGTGTGTGCATGTGTGTGATCCCTCATCACACATTGTTTGCCTAATACATCTTAAACCACTCTTCCTGTTAACGTCCGACCTGTGAGAAATGCTGCAATAACACAAGACTGCGGTTTCATTTTCTGGTTTGAGACTAATAGGGGAGGCCCCAAATTCACTACTTCGCACATGACATTTGGAGAGATGCCCTGAGCACATGTGCATAAGTAGGAGCAGCATGAGTGCAGGGCATAGTTTTAGGAGGTCCATTTGATATGCTCCCACACACAGACACACGCCTACACACACACAAACACACACACAAATGCACACTGCTGTCGGGTGATTTATTAAGCTGCTCCTGTTAATTCTTAATAATCCTGAGACTTTCACACCCCATTTACCTTGCTGGTGCTTTTGGCTGATCCACAGGCTGCATATTTGCAGGAGCACACACACACGCACACGTGCACACTTCTTGCTCAAGCTCATACATCCACACTTGCACACATACAAGTACACTCACACTTGGGTCCGCAGAACAAAGGGGCTTGGGGGCCTTTATCTTTGTTGCCAATGTTGAAAGTAGAGAGAAAGAGGGGAAAGGAAGGGGCGGAGGACAGGAGGGAGGACCGGGTGCGTGCATTCCCGTCTGCAACTATAAAAGCAGTTCTCTGTTAAACTGAACAATCCATCACAGCCTTTTTGGGACAGGGTGTGGGTGGAGGGTGTTGTACTGGTCCTGTGACGGTGTTTAAATGATGAGAGATTTTTGCTCTAATTGTAAGTGAAATTGGTGCAACTTTCCTGAGACATGCTGTTCTGTGAGTTTACTCTCCCTTTTTAAAAAAAGGCTATGTCTTACTGAGAAACTCCTTTTTTTTTCCAGGTAAAAAGTTGGAAGAAACAATTGCTAGCATAAATTATCGTGTGCATACCTCATAACACAGTGGGAGTCAGTTTATTTTTATTTTGTCAACTTCACTTATGTAGCTACGCTTACTCTGGTAAGATGTAAATAAACAGAATCAGTTGAAATAGATTCAAAATCTTTCAGAGTCATTTCAAGCTGAAATTCACAACATCTCTTTTGTTTAAATGTGCTCTGATAAAGAAAATGAATTACCAGTACAATGCAGATTCATGAAAAGGCCCCTTTCTTAAAATTTCCATTGAGTTTAATAGATTGCTTCTTTTCACAACTACTTCCGTCACCCTCTCCCTTCAGCCTGCGCGATTCCTGAAAAAAAAGTCCCTTTCTTTCCAGATGTGGGGTTGGTTCACATTAATACATGCAAGAGGGATGGAGATGAGAGGGAGGGATGGGGTGATGGGGAAAGAGAGGCAGGTATGATAGAGAAAAGGTAGGTCAGGAATGAAAGAGGAGGGAGCAGGGCACATTAATCAGAATAAAAAATGGAAAAGAAGAATATGGCTGGTGGTAAGTCAAGAGTGAAGCTGAGAGAACAAAGCCATCTGGGGCACAAACAAGTCCTGACATGGATGCTGTTCATTTAACCATGGCTGATTTAAAGCTTTCTTAAAGAGTTTTTTCCCCCCTTTCCCCCCTCTGTAATAAACTTTGTGCTGGCCACAGTCTGATCAGGTACAGATGATAGCAGGCAGCATGGATTTACAGCCAGATCTTCCACAGAAATAAAGATGTCACACTCTGACAGGTGACCTGCTGGGACCCTAAAACTATGACTAGGATCATTTCATTCTGGTGTGAGTGGGCGTGTGTGTATGTAGGCGTGCATGTGAGTGTAACTGAGAGAACAGAGAGTACGTTCAGCCTGGTCACTCTCAGGGTCTGTGTACATCTGTTTAATGTCGAGGTACAGCTCTTAATGTTGACTCATTATTATTTTGCTTGTTTCAGAGAATAAATCTAAAATCAATACAATACTGGCACAAAAGAGGGTTTTCTTTCATTGTTTGTTGTTTTTTTTAAAGTATTCAGGATGTTATTGCACTAAATGTTTTTAGTCCTATGATATGGGAATTTATTGAAATCTTCCTGTTGTAGGTAAACCTGTCATGATCGTCACCGAGTACATGGAAAATGGATCTCTTGACAGCTTCTTAAGAGTGAGTAATAATTAAAAACACACTTATGGAATTTTAATGCACTGAAGAGGTACAAACCCAAACCAGTTTTGCAACGAACAATTAATGGCTAGCTGAAAATTAAGAAACATTCAATGTCAGCTTTGTCATAGGTTCTTGTTTTATAATTTATGTAAGTATTATTTATATTTTATATATGAAACGAATTAGGACAGTCAGCTAATATAGTACGTTTTAACACTACACTATAACACATTGCACTGTAGACACTATAAAGTACCTGAGATATGCTGGTTTTAGCAGATTTCTTTCAGCTGTACTCTTCTTACACCTTGTCAGCGAACAAAATATTTTGAACTGCTCTTTCAGCCAGGACTGAATGTGATTCTTGCCATGCCTCTGTCTCTTACAGAGAAATTGACCTGCCTTACTGAAATTAGCCAAAGCACGGCAGCCAAGCCGCAACACTGGCATGAAAGCATGTGTACTAATGCCTGTTTTAGCCTTTTTCCACATGCGTCTGCAACACACGTAGACAAATCCAGGACGTGTAGCTGTTGTCTGCCGACGTTTTTACAGAGGCCTGCACTTCATCATTGAAAATGTGTCATAAACACACACGCACGCACACGGAAATTCATAGCTTTGCGCTTTAGCTTATGTCTGTGTTATGAATCTACAAAGCTTTGAAGTGACTAAACCAGGTGTCCTGGCCACTAATGGTTCAAAATGAAGTGGAAGGTCTGGTTGATTTTTAGAGAAAAACATACTTATTATACACTCAGAATAAGCCATTTCATGTGAAAATAAATCTTTATCAATGTATACAGACAAGCCATACTAGCTACAAAGAGCCTAATGAAAGCCTATTGATAGATAGTTTTGAAAGAAAAATGTAAAAGTTACTTCAAAAACTGTCACCATGCAAAATTTACATAACTTGCAGTTACTTGGAAGAGATGATAATTTAAATTGAATTTAAAAACATAGAGAAGAATGGATGATTGCCTTAAACAGACAACACAGACACATAAACCATAGGATAACAGTATTTATGCTCAAATTCTAAATGGAATGAATTTGACAATGCAGGGCAGCAGAAGATACAAAGAGCAGCAAGAACAGACAAAATGAAAGCAGTATGGATACTGAGCACAAAAGGACAGATCTTCCTAAAAGAAAAAAAAATTCATATGGCTTTCCTCATGTTTCCTCAGTTTATATTTATCTCATATCCAGATAGTAGCAGCAGATCACAGAACATATATGCCTAGTTATGAACTCTTGCCAGTTTGAATCAGTGTAAACACCGCTGCTTGCCAGTGCAAACAATAAAATGTGCTTTGTGTTTACATCTCACCCACTATATGTTTGACTGCTGCAACTCAACACCTGGCAAACATTTGGCTATAAAAATCCATTGGATAATGTGCCATGGAAATGCATTATATCCCTTTTTTCCACATTATATGATTTTCTGATGAATATACAGCGTTCAAACATATATATATGTGGATGCCAGTTTTCATATTGTCTATGTGTGTCATCACATATGTAGCATATGAAAACTGCTCCACAATAACAGCAGTGATTTATTTAAAAAAGAAATTCATTTTTATGGTCTAATCCTTATTTCCATACATTACTCTGTATTTGGCTCTGGGATTTCATAGTTGAAACGAAAGATGAGGTACATAATGTCAAAGGTGATTTTTAAAGGTTAATGAAAATCCTGTGGACAGTAATGCAGAAAAGTTTCATTTTATGCAAATACCCCAAAAGGTCAGATTCCCTTTGTGTACTATATAATGTATGTTAACGTGTAACATAAAGGGAAAAGCACGCTTTTCTTTCTTTAATTATTTCTTTTATCTGTCTTTTTAGAAACATGATGCCCAGTTCACAGGAATCCAGTTGGTTGGCATGCTGCGCGGTATTGCTTCAGGCATGAAGTATCTGTCAGACATGGGTTACGTTCACAGAGACTTGGCCGCTCGAAACATTTTGGTCAACAGCAATCTGGTGTGTAAAGTGTCAGACTTTGGCTTGTCCCGGGTGCTGGAGGATGACCCGGAGGCTGCTTACACAACTAGGGTGAGTTGGAATACAAATACAAATAAAACATTTAAAGACAACACTGTTTTATATAAATTCTATATACATCCTCTCCAGCAAAAATAATCCCCCCACCAAAAAACACACACAGTCAGGTTTTAATTTTTTGGGGGGGATGTCAATACAAATGGACAACACACTCCATCCTCTTCCGGTCTTTGTCTTTGTCTTTGTCATCACACATACACAGACACAGATACTGTGCACCTGTTCCCCTCACATATCACAGCAAGGGTGAACGACACTTAAAAAACTAGTTGTTAAAGGGCAGACATAAATCCACATATCCCAAACTGGAAGGTCATAGGGAAGACCATTAAAGCCCCATGTGCCATAAGACGATGCGTCTCATTGAGAAGAATATAGTTGGGCTTTGCCACTGTCATTTGCTTTCATAATGTGACAGAGGTTTTTACTTCTTAGATTTAACTTTTTTCAGATAACTTTTTGAGGTATCCTGCATAATCTGTTGGTGTCTGTATACAACAATGGCAGGAACTGCCTCTTGAGGCTGCAGCTAGTAGAGAAGGCATCTACTGGCCAGATCTATTGGGCTGATTGCAACTTATAAAAGCCGTTTGACAGGCTAATAAATTCTGAATTGGTTGCTTTTTGGTGATACACAGTAGTTGATAAAGTTCATCCTTTAGGAGGAAAAGCACCGATACTTTCAAAAAGTATCATGTCTCGCTTTTAGAGGCATATTTAAAAGGGTAAGTGCCAAGAAGACAATTTCAGACATTTACAGTGCTTCTTACGATGATGGAAAATATGTGTTTCAACTTACCTTGGAAATCCACTTAGGATACTTCCCATAACGATGTAATAATAGCACATAGGCAATGGAAAATTAGTATTATGAGAAAGATCATAAAAATGGAATCCTACAGATGGTCTCCCAGTAAGTTTGGGCAATTCAATTTTTCAGAAAGAAGTGTATGCATGTAATTAGATTTGCACACCTGTGGTGAGAGAAGCTCTAATTGCTCTGTTTGTGTCTTTGCATCTCTACATCCTGAAGAAGCATAACCTGGTATGCATTCATGTATTTTTAATGTCATTAGACCTGTGAAATAAAGGCCTTTGATTGCTTTTTTAAACCTACCTTGAGTACCAGAACCTGGATGTTTTATGCCATTTATTGATTTATTGATTTCTTTCCACTATTTCCATTATATTTAAAAAACAAATTATCGTAAAAGCATTTCTTATTCGCCTTAGCATTAGATGCTCGAATTGAAACACACCCAGTAGGCAAATTATGATCCAGACACTGATCTTAACCTTTGGAAGTGTCTGCGTGTGTGGCCATTCTCAACTGAGGAATCTGTGGTCTTAACCATGCGTGCAGCCTTTTAGACAGAGTATAATTTTCTGGCTGAGAATGGCTTGTCAAATAAACAGTCAGTGTGCCGTTTGCCTTTCTCCCAGAAATTCATAATCTGAAATAATGAGACAGAATAATAAACTCTGCCGCATTAAAGTAACTGACAATGCTAGCACATGTGGGCTTCAGTGGATTTTTTTTCTCTCCACTTCTTTAGTCATTGTTTTTTAGGAAAAATCAAAAGTTTGTGGTCATACGTGCATGTTTACATGCATGTGCGTCCCACGTTTAAGGGTATTTCTGCACATTTTAGACTTTAATATCTTTGTGCAGCAGCTGGGTATGGTATAGGTGCAAGAGCAGAGTGTATTTTCTTGTTTATATTTATAAAGTGTTTCTTTGTAAACTGCTTTATGTGTGCCGCCATTTGTTGGCTGTCTGCATTTCATTCTCACATACATTCCCCATTATTTCCATAACCTTCAGTATGGAAATAGTAATAGAAGAATGTAAAGTTTAGAGTGCAGCATGTGTGACTGCACAGCATTAGGCAAAACCCAGCTGATTGGGCCAAGGTTTCTGTTAACTTTGGCTACCATCAGCCTCCTATCCTATGATCCATTTTGTTCATCTGTCTTGATTTTTAGCTAAAATGACAAATACAGCTACACACTCTAGTAAGGGGTTATCCAGGGCACCTTGGATTATAATTTGATGAATGGGTTTTTCTTTCTGGCTTTAACTTTCTTTAAGACTGATGATAATCCATTTTGATTAAATCTTAATATAATGTGTTTTGTTACAATAAAGTTCAATGTCCCCTTATGTGACAGTTTAAAGTCTTTTTTAGAAGTCTTAGACTTTTTTTTTTTTTGCCAGTCTGGGAAAACAAATTAATTAAAGACAATGAAATGAAAGTAGAAGGTAAAAAAAAGCTTATGCATGGCCCACCTTTCTGTGAGGAAACATGAACTTTAGACTCTTCCAGACCACACTGGAAAAAAATAATAAAAATATTATTTTTACAATTGTTACAGTTTTGAATCTGAAGCTGTGATCTCCACACTTAAATCCAAACCACAAAGCCCACCAGGATTTAGGGGTTTCAGAACAGCCTAAATAATATTCATAAGAAATATTCTTGCATCGGACACAAACCTGCACCTCAGATCCAAATTCTGGTTTTCAGAAATTTTGCTCAAGAATGCATCCAGTTTTAAATATTTATATCCACGAGCAGTACTAAACTTTGAAATACTATTTTTAAAAACTTTTTAAAGATTTTAAGATGTAATATCAAAATTATCCAAAAAAAAAAAAAAACACAATTTCAGGTAGAAAATTAGTTATGCTCAAGAATTATTGATGTTTTTCAATGACAGATTGAATGACTGAAACTCAAAATGAGCTCAATGAATGACCTCTCATTGTCTGCATTTCAGGGAGGTAAAATCCCTATTCGGTGGACTGCTCCAGAGGCTATCGCCTACAGGAAGTTTACATCTGCCAGTGATGCTTGGAGTTATGGCATTGTGCTATGGGAGGTGATGTCATATGGGGAACGACCATACTGGGAGATGTCCAATCAGGATGTAAGTTCTATTTATTTGCAAAAATTGCATTCCTTTAATAGGTACACATCCACATCTGCAGGGCTACCACCTTTGCACATTTGACAAATTTCTGTATCTCAGACGAGATACAGAAAGACGTACTCTAGTAAAGTATTCTTATAAAACTGAGAAAAAAATCACTTACTATTACAATGCATTTTGTTCTGAATATTATCTGCCTTTTTTCAAATGCTGTCCGTGTTGTTCCTCATAAAGGTAATAAAGGCTGTAGATGAAGGTTACCGACTGCCCCCACCCATGGACTGCCCTGCCACCCTCTATCAGCTCATGTTGGACTGCTGGCAAAAAGAGAGGAACAATCGGCCCAAGTTTGAGCAGATAGTTAGCATCCTGGATAAACTCATCCGCAACCCCGGTAGCCTCAAAATCACAGCGAACACCACATCCAGGTATCAAAGCCATCTTACGTGTATTTGTTTTCATTATCATTTTTAGGTGCTTGTCACTTGCATATATAAAACTTTACACTTAAGAAAATACGAAAAAAAAAACCCCAGAACTGCTGGTCAAGACCATGCAAGGCTGGTGAATGTCTCTTAGTCTTGAATGGTTTCTAAGTTGCTCTTTTTTTCTCTTCTTCTTTTAATTTTATTGCCATGTACTAGACAATCCAGTACTCTATTTTAGGTCATATAAAGTTCTGGCTGGTGATCACTAGACATATTATCAGCATATTTGTGAAAGCTCTACTTCTCAATAACATAATTTAACATTTTTAATGTCATGAAAATTTGGGATGGGGAAGTTTCTTTCACTCGTCTTACCACCTGTACACAAAGGAGCTCAATATAAACACCGCCTATTTCTTCTGCTTGTAAGATTTAAACGCAAATTAGCACCACTAGAAAATGTATCAGATATCTTTTCTGATATTTTCAAAAATGTTATCTTATTTGTTTCTCACATTACTTTCTTTTTTGCCCTTGTTAATGCTTTGTTCCTTGCCTTTATTGAATCAGTCATTTTCTCCCAGGGGTGTGTGGGTAAGCAGGGCAACATACACTTGTCAGTCCTGGGCAAGAAGGGATACAGGCATTGGGTCTGCAGCAGACGGCCATGGTATTATGTAGACGTCAAAGCTAGTAACATTGACTAATGATTTCTTAAGAAAGTGAAAATAGGTCCCTTGGAGTTTGCATGTAATTTTCCTGATTGGCTTTTAACACTGGGTGAGCACAGGCTGGCCGACAGAGGCTGGTGCGTTGATTTATGAGAACTCTCTGTGCGTATGTGTGTATGTGTGTGGTGGCGGCGGCAGTTGCACAGCGGGAGCAGCTGCACTCAGCTCCACACACCTCGTTTGTCTCAGGGCTGTCCTGGCTGGCTAATGCAATACCCCCTCCTCCACAAAGCCCAGAACAAAGCCTGTGAACCAAGTAGAGCATCTGGAAACTTCGAGGGTGGGACCTGGTCAGTTTACTCTTCCTGCATATGGATGATGAGAGAGTCAGAAGGCCAAGGTTGACTGTCAGGGGCTAATTATGGGCCAACTGGAGTCCAGTAGAGGTTAGAAGCCATTGTGTATCTGACTTAACTTTCAGGGTGTCTAAATTACACGAGATTGCTGCAATCGCACTTTCTAAATCAAACGTAGGTTTTTTTCTGCACAACAAAGCATGCCAATGGCTGCTTACAGTATTACCTTTAAATACATAACACTCAAAATTTTATCAAATCTAAAATATTTATATAGAGAATATCTCAAATATCAACCTTTATCCAAAGAGGCCAGGAACATAGGTTGGATAAAAGGACTTGGGAAGCAACAAGGATTGGTGCCTGGACTATGCTTGGCAATTGAAATGGGCAAACATTCAACTGTGAATGGAAACCTGATAGTAGAAAAGAACACAGGCATTTATCACAGAGAGGTATATGTTGATGAGAATATCTAAAAAGTCACAAGTATGAAAAACTGGATAGAAGTTAAATAGAATAGTTGCCATTACATATGATGAACAATACTTCAATTCAGTTACCAAAAATTCTTAAACTGTTAGCACAGACACTACCAAAACGCCACAGTGAAAATAAATTGAACAAAGAATTCGAAGCACAGTCACGTATTGTTGCTGAAATCAAATCAAAATGTCAGTTTAGCTTTCCTCAGCCCACCAGAGTACTGGTTAAAACTACATGATATCATCCAATTTGGCAGTGGCAGCAAAGGGCTGCAACTGAAAGGGCTAATATTACCCCTAAATATCAGTCTAAACTGTCCTTGAATTGCCTTGGAGCTGTCACGGTTAAAGGTAATTTCATTCCCTTTTTTGTGAGCTCAAAAATCAGAAGATGGCATAGTGCTGATTATTTGGAGATTAAAACAAGGAGAACTACAGAACAAAAAGGGAAGCTTAATGACAGCGAAAAAAGGGAATATGTAACCCGACTCCCTTTCTCTCTGATGTAGTCATATTTTCGTCTATATTTTCAAGTGGGTGTTTTGTGCTTTGATATATAGTATTAAGTAGACATTACCCCCCCGCCCCAAACCCCAAGTCTCAGACAGATGCTTTTTTTATGATTTTCCAATTCATCACATATCTCTGTTTCCTCACCAATCATTGTGTCTCTTGAGCTGCAACAAGATGTTGCTGAAAATGTAACAACAAAGGAAACATTGAAAATGATAAGGGAAACGAATCAAGGTCATCTGCAGTTTACCTCTCAGTGGAGACAGCAGAAGGGAAAAAATGAGACAAAAAGAGGAAAAAAGATCAAAGATACAAAGAAAAAGGGGTGTAGGAGGGGAGGGAAGAAGATCAATAATCCTGAAAAAAAGAATTTTTTTTTATAGCCCAAAACTTTAAATGGAAGATAGTTATCTTTTCTATATCTTAATTGATTTTTCCTGATTTGTTTTCCAGCAAATATCAGCAAAAATCTCTATTGATTCCTCTTTCTCTTTTTTCAAAAAGAAGTAACACATATGTAAAATATTTTTTTAATGGGTTTCTACTGTCAGAAGATTCACATATTACTTTCTTTTTGTGCTCATGCAAACCACCCCCTCCATCTAGCCCTCAATTCCCTCCTTTGCAGACAAACCATCTTTCCAGGGGGTCCTGGGGGCCCTCAGCATTTTGACAACCCTCTGATCTGGCAGGAAAAGACTCAATCACTGTAACAGCACCCACTCCACCACCTCAAGTGCATCTTTTTTTCTCCTTCTTTTTCTTCTTTTCTCCTGTCACCACTTGGGATACCATCTCAATAATCTCAATGTGCCTAATATTTTGTTGGCTTAGTGTGCTGTTTCTGACACCATTGCTCAGTGGGAGCTATATGATTTTTGGTTCTGGCATCATTGTGATTATAGTTTAATTATATTATATTGATTTAATTAAAGAAAATTAAATCAATAAAATACATTTTAATTAGAGCAGGTGAAGAAAGCACGTAACATATCTTATGAAATTATACCTTTTTTTCTGTAGGTACACAAACCCTGGCACATTTAGAGTGGCTTTAAACTTCCTTGCCAATTTCCAAGTCAATTAGGCAGAGGTGGACTTTCTGGTATTCTAATGAGTTTGTTTACAGTGCTATGAATAGTTTTCCCCAAGGGAGCACTATCTGTTTTTTGTTGTTCTTTTTTTTTTGTCCTGCTTTGCTGTATTCCCTTGAGCGCCATACATATCTTGGCACAGGTGTATTTATCTGATCTTTGTGACAAATGCAGTGTGTCCTTAGTTTCTGGAACCCAGTTTTAGATGATACTCAGAAAATCAAAATGAAAATGCACAATGTGCTACTACTGGATTGATTATTGTGTTATGAGCTGTAGTTTGACCTGATATGGTTTGGCTTTGTTTCCCGTTTGCTGCACTAATGTGCTCAGGTTTCACAGTAGCTGAGGGAATCACATTTGTATAAACATGAGTTGCGGTATCTGAAAGTCGACATTAATAAAGCACATTGTTTCCTTGGGCCCTCTGCACTCTCCAGCTCTAATGTACCTTTCTTACTCTCTGTGAGTCTTTTTACCCGTCATTGTTCCTCAGCCCCCCTCTCTTTGGCAAACATCAATCAGAGCTAGTCACAACAGTGCCTGCAGTTTTTCCTTCACCCTCTACTGTTGACTGAGCATTTTAAAGCCCAACGCAGTGCATTTAATATGATTTGATCCAATTGAAACCATCAAGTCTAATCAAATCTAATGTTACGTTCTGCTGCATGGTACATCTGCTACAGGAAATAATGACGGAATTAGCCAGAAACATTGCTAGCTCAAAATAATAAAAAAGGACAGTGAAGCAATGACTGCTGATGATAGCATGAACAATGAACAAAGGCTGATGTCTGTTGTGAAAATGCAGTTGCCAAACTGTTTCTCAGACTGCTAAGCATGCAGACCATTTTGCACACACACTCTGACATGTCTGACATGCTCCAGACTCTGTAAATGGTGCAATAGTGTATGCTTGAAAAGACAATATAAGAGCATACACCCCAAAAAAATATACTTTATATATGCTTTGTATATATGTTATATATACATAGTTGTAGGACTAGTTCACTGTGACATCAGCTGGCTGTAGATAAAACAGAAACTGTGATACCTGGTGGTGTTTATTCTCCTGTTTTCCTTAAACTACAGTATGATGTGAACTCTAATGACATCTAGGACATGGAAATCTTACAAGTGGTTCATCATCACTTATTGATATGTTTGCTTCTCCCTTGACCGCTTGTTTATTCTTCTCCTCTCTGTCAGGCCAGCCAACTTGCTGTTGGACAGAAGCAGTTCAGAGGTCCCCTCAGTGGGAACGATGGGCGACTGGATGGATGGAATGAGGACCTTGCCCTGCAAGGAGGCCTTCTCTGGGGTCAGCTACAGCTCCTGTGACACACTGGCCAAAACCTCCACAGAGTAAGGCAACAACACACACAGACACACACATTAGGCTTCTTTGCCTATTCATGTCAGCAGTGTTTACAGGGCCCAAGTATCAGAGGTAAGGCCCAGGAATTTGAAGAGACTCTTGGTGAAGAACAAGCACACACATTCTCTTGTTCTCACTAAGTAAAGAAAGCTATAGAGCCATTACTAAAGGTGTCCAGATGAGACTCATGGTAACTCATAAAGACAGGTCTTTAGCTATGCTTTCAAGGCTGCAAGTATGACCAGAGGGGAAGGTGAGAGCATTGAAAGAAAGAGAAAAAAAAAAGAGAAATCAAAAAAAAGAGAAAGAGAGAGAGAGAGGGTAGAAGAGTTGTGAGTTCCATGAGGGAATGGGAATAAGAGAGAAGCTATTGAGAGAGAGAATGAAAGGGGAGATTTGACAAGATAAAAGAGTAGCGAGAGGGGCCTTTGAAAGAGAAAATGAAGGCATAGCTGTCAAGTAGGTGTGCAAAGACATGGCACTCTCTGTGCTGTAAAGCATTAAAATGCAAAGAATAGAGCAAGGATAGATTGCTCGAAAATTATTTGGCAGCCACATCCAGAGAAATCACAACTGGCGAGCACACAATATAGGACCTACAGTATGTTCACTTGGTAAGAAAGTAGGTCCTACAGTGTGTATTGTTGTTCGGTCCCTTTCTTTCCCTCTCCCTGTCCTCCTTTTTCCTCGCTCTGTTGGCCTGCTGCTAGTTTAATTGATGTGGAATGTGACAGAGTAAATAATTGGACATTTCTAATCACTGTGATCAAAGCAGCCATTCTCTGCGTTGATAGCAGTTGTGGGGGCAATTGGGGACTGGTGGTCAGTACTACAAGCAGTTGTAACTCAATAACTGTACAAAGCAGGGAGTCATTAACTGTGTTGGGCTTAATATGCTGGAAAGAAGGATTGTGTGTTGTGCATGAGTTTAAACTATGTTAAATTGGTTGGAGCTGATATTAAAAAAAGCTGTTGTTTAGCAGACCTCCTCACAATGCCAACTGTAGACTTCATTGACTTGTAACTGGAACAGAATAGCTTTTCCTGGAAATATTATACGTAATGCTCTGTACTACCTTAAGACAAGCTCAAGTGTGTTTATTTTCCACACAGAGCGCTTAATTCTTGCTGTAGAGGAAATATATACTTTCAGCTTCCTGTAATTTTTATTATGGTTCTTTTCTTGTGTAGGAGTACTACACAAAATGTTTTTTTCTCTTCTCTTATAAGTCACTATCCAATGTGATAAATAAATGTGTTTAATCTATGAAAAAGTTATCTTAAGATGTTATATTTAGTGCACAGACTAGGTGGAAATCCACAATCAGTATTGACAAAATACATCAAAGACAAATTGCACTGAAGGAATCGTGCACTAAACATATTATATTGGTCTACAATGCCTTTTCAGTGGCTAGATGCTAAATTGGATCACTGCAGTATTAATCCACTGAAGGCTTCATCTAAGGCACCTAAGCTCAGCTACAAGGCAGAAGCCTTGGCTCAGACTATGAATTGCACTGTATAGATTTCTGTATTGATCTGTACAGTCTTAATCTAGTCCTTGATATTCAGCACAAGGCCTGGCAATGCTCTGACCTCAGAGGAACAGTTATCATACTCGGCCGCAGTGTGCTGAGTCATCTGTTGGAGTAATTGATTAATCCTTTTTCAAGAAGAGAAGATGGACTGACATATAAATACTGCATCATTTGGAGTATTTTTTTCACCTGTACACTGTCGATGTCAAAATGTTTTCAAATCATTTTAGGATCTTTTTTTTTTTTTACAATGTGATAGACACACAAAAAAATAAATCAGTATACAATATAATCACAATCTATACACTTTATTTTTATTACCCATTAAAGAAAACATTCTCATGGCAGACAAGTCATCATTGATGTCTTGTCTGCCACAGAGGTGAGATAAGCAGTTTGTGTTTATTCTTACAAAATGTGCTAATACCACCCATAACAATAATATCTAGTTTAATGTGTTAACATTGCTGGGCCTGGCTGTTTCTCAGTAGAGTGGTTCTGACGGAGGTCCACGTCACACAAGCCACTTGCCCAGAATGGGAGCCATCCATGGGGATCACCACTCTCTAACACCCAGCTCCTCTCCACCCTACTCAAGCTCTGGATGGTGGGTGGAGGACCAAGGCCTAGGTCTAAGATCAATAACCTCCAGAACCACTGATGGGCTTTCACTTGTCTGACCTTTGAAGGGATAGTTAGTTTTTATTGAGTGGTAACTTCATCCCATTTTAGGCTGTAATTATAAAAAAGAGTAAAATGCAACATGTTCTAAAACAGGACTACTGATTTGGTGCTCAAAATACTAATACAGTGTAAATGTTGATTAGTATTTCACACATAATCAGCAGTAGATGCTGGTTTCAGCCTCTTTTGCATGCTAATGACCAGAAAACAGACAAAATGAAAAACTTATAAATTACAGATTATTTATTTATCTTTTTTGTTGCAAAGGTAGATAGTTGTAAACCCAAGTATTGTGTCAACTTGACAACAGAAAATAATTTGTATAATCAACACTGAAGCAACTATCCCTTAAAATCGTCACACAAAGTAAGGCAGAATCTGTAATTTGGATCACTGTCAGTTTCTGGGTTTTCAAATTGTATCTATATTTTTTAACTCTATTTCAAACTAAACTTTCTGCTTGCATATGGAAAATAAAAGCATTGTTTTGATTTTTTTAAAAAGCTCTAAAATGGCTGAAAGAGTTTCTTGCAGTAATGCCATAATCCCACTGCTTCTACTAATACAATACAATATTTAGGAGAAAAGAGTCCTAACATGTGCTGTGATTGCTGTGTACTGTAAAATCAATACTCTGTGTACTGCTTTGTATGTATTTTAAAGCTTTTGGTAGTGTATGTTTATTTTTGAAGAAATGGTGCAATATTTAAATTAAGCTGACTAACTGCTTTGTCTATTTCAGGTTTACACTGTATAACACTCTTAACAACTGTATTCTAGTTAACTCAAGTGGTCTTTTCTTTGAATGCATGTAAAGTAACCAACCTTCTAAGAGCTTTTAAGAGTATTAACGCTTTAACAGAACCAGTTTATGAACCAGTGTCGTGTTCAACACATGTCCCTGTGCTGCTCCTCTTCACAAAATTATGTGTACCTGTCAAAGAAATCCAGCTTAATGCAATGCAGAAGAGTAGTTCTGTTCTGCCACTGTGGCCCTCGCATTTTATTGTTTTCTACCCTGACAGGGTCATAATGGCAGCTGTCAGTGAAGCCTTCTGGGAAATGCAGTCCTTTGCAAATGACAGGCGCACAGGGAAGCGAAGGGAGCAACACTGGGAGCATGCCACTATTGTCACACGGATGTCACATTTACTATCACTAACGCACACGTTTCAATTTTTTTCCTTCCCATCTTTCTCTCTGTCTGATTTTGTCCCATTTTTTTTCAACCACACTCTGCCCCTCTCTCCCCTTTTCTCACTTTTCTTGCAAACCAGGGATCTAAAAAAGGTTGGAGTGACTATTGTAGGACCGCAGAAGAAGATAGTGAGCAGCTTGAAAGCCCTAGATTCTCACAACAAGAATGGCCCAGTACCTGTTTAAAAAAATGGACCCGACAAATGAAAACCACCAGAGACCTATCTGTTGGTCTGTGTTGACAGACTGTGTTTGCTAATTGCACTCTAACACAGTGGCTGCATATTCAGACTGAAAATGGCGGAAAAATATGGCATGATTCAAATGATGTCTTTCATTGTTTCATTTGAAAGATGTCCTGGCAGAGAAGTGGAGAAGAGCTCAGTTCAGTTCTACCTGCTAGGTAACTGGCTGACTCAACCCTCTGCCCCTCTGTGCCCATGTTGAGTTGCCTTACAGACTAAGAGGGGGGTAGAGAGCAGAGAAAAGAGAAGAAGGTCAGAGAGACCTGATCAGGAAGACAAAGGAGAACTGTACTGGGATGCAGGGCAAGGACTGCATTAACATATAGCCGGACGTCTCCATGATTATGGCTTACCCACAGCACGCCCGAGAATCAGCCTGTAGTCCAAGGCAGTGAAACAACTGAAACACCTTGCAAAGAAGAGTACGACGGACAGCAGCAGCTGTCCCACTTGTGGAGCCCTCCTGGAGTGAGGAAGTCTGAAGCGTGAGATTTTGTTGCAACTACCTTCATTTACCGTCTCTATCCATACGAGATCTCAGCTGGAATGGACACACCGAGATGCTAACCGAGCCATTTTACTCTGTAGCTCTGATCTATAGCATTTGCATTCAGTAGACATGTCACTTAAAAGCAATAATGATATAATCAGTGGAATAATTTCATTGTATGGAAGCCATGAGTCTATCACATGTAAAATGTATTGAATGCTGTGCTTTAAAAATAACAGGGGCCATAAATCACTTCACCCACAGATTTTTCTTTATGGTGACATCTGTGTTCTTTGTGCTTATGAACAGATATTGTACAGTTTTAGTGCAGTTCTCCCTGTAACCCCTTTGTGTGAAATCTCAGGATGTATACTTCCTTATGTTTTCTCAAGCAAGGACAAACTGATGGGAAAAATGGAGCAAACTAGAACTGAGAATTCAGGTTAAGAAACATGTGCAAGAAAAGGGGAAACAGAGGGATGATGATGAGAGAAAACAAGTAAAATCAATGTCAGCCCTCTGCTTCTGCTGTTGATGTATTGCAGAAGTGTAATATACTCAGAGCTCATGTTTCTTCTTTAGGGAAGACAAGTTAGCATCATCAAACTCCCACAACTCTCATTTTCTTTCTAAAGAGTGGAATTTTTGCCTGTGTAAGATCAGTTTAGTAGGTTGAGATTAACACTGCCTATCTGAGGTTATAGTCCAGTAACTTAGGTTTGAATTCATAATTTATTAATAAAAGCCATTTAGGAGTCGTCATTTTGTTTGATTGGAAAAATTTGTGTAAAAAATAGTTTGTTATATTGTAAAATTAACTTTAACCGATTATTTTTGGTGTGTTTAATGCAAAAAAAAAGTTGAGTGCCTCTTGTAGTTGGACTTGGTTTTGGTTTGACGTCAAGAAAGTCTTGGCCTTCTTTCTCTGTTCTCTTTGGGATATAGAGTTGGTTATTACCTAAACTAACTAGATTTTGCCCTGAAAGAGATGCAGCATATCTAATAGATGATTGCTTTCTGAGATAGTATCCAAGTACGTCATATCTCCAGTATGGGCTTTCCTAAAAGCACCTTAGAAGACCTTTGTACAGTGAAGTACTTTACGATGCTAGTCTCCTGCTTTGATGTCACCCAGTCAATCCCTCAGTGCAACATGTACCCAGATTTTTTTGAACTGGCACTTTGGTACTTTGTGCTTTTGGTTGGGTAATATGTAACAAGAAGGATGCAATATTTAAGTTTCTTCAAGCACTTAGTACGCAGTATTGCAGCACTTTGAAATGAAATGTTATTGCCTTGGCGCTAGATTAAACTTGTCTAACAGATGGGGTGATTTTGGTGCTTTTGGGAAACCCAGCCTTGGTCAGTCTGTCAGTCCTGTCTTCTTTTCTTTGGTCTACCTGTGGATGCTACTGTTGCTGCTATGTGTTTTAATTAGCATGTACATAATGTAAACCATTGTTATTATGGCAACTAGCACTACAGATCCCACTATATGTACATGTCCATCCCTTTTTTGTACAAATGTTTGTATGTATAAACGCCTGAATAAAAATTGTGCAACATTTTTAATTAAAAAAACAGAGAAAAAGCATTTGTATTTTATTTTATCTTGTTTTGAATTATATTTGTCAGCTTTGTTTTTTTTCTACAATAAAAAGGCAATTATGATTACGTTATTTATTTGTTAACATTATACAGTGCATTGTTCGTTTTTTGGGGGGGGTGGGGGGAGGGGCGTAGAGTAAATACTGTGTCAATGCTGTCTGTGTTTTGGTTCTAGACTTACTTTATAAAAATGACACAGCTGAGAGAGCAATACTGTTATGAGCCCTATATCCAGATTCCTAAATTTATGTTTCAAGTCTGATTCGAGTGTCTGTGTGAGAGTTTATGTGTGGAAATGTAGATCGCCTTGTCTACTAATGTAAAATGATTTGTAGTGGAAACATTTATATTTTTATAATAAATATTCTCAAAATATTTTCCAAAAAACGGATGATGACAGACCTGCTCCTGTGTTTTTTTTATTTGATCATGTCATAGTCATGCAGGCCGACATTTTTTTATTATGAGCGCATGATTCACATGTTAAATAGATCACAAGTGGAAGTTTTTTAAATCTAAAACATTATTAAATGTCTTTTTTTCTTTTTTATAATTTTACACCCAAGAGAATTTTTAAATCAGAATTCAAGCAATCCCAAAATTAACATTTGAAGTATACAGTCTAAATGATCACTGATAGACACCATCAAAAACCGCACTCATGGAACTGGTAATAACAATCTAGGGTACTTTACAATAAGAAAATAACTGAACCTTTCCTTTATTTTAAACTCAGTAGGTTTGTGAAATGTAAATAAAAATCAGGTAATTTATAATGTAATTAAAATACACAGAATCAAAATTCCAAATTAAAGAAATTATTAGATCTTAGAGTTTAATTAGAGTTGAGAAAATGTTATTATATTTAACTTGGTTTAGCTTGTTAGTTAAATAACCATTTCAATTTAGTTCTTATAACCATGATGTCCTATCTATCTCCCCTCACCCCAACTGGTCATGGTCCATAGCTGCCTGTCCCTGATCCTGGTTGTGCTGGAGGTTTCTTCCTGTTAAAAGGGAGTTTTTCCCTCCCACTGTTGTCAAAGCACTTTCTGAAAGGGGGTCATGATTGTTTGGGTTTTTTCTGTCCATTGTTCTTTGTATTATTGTAGGATCTTTACCTTACAACATAAAACGCCTTGAGACAACTATTGTTGTGATTTGGTGCAACATAAATAAAACAGAATTAAAGAGAGTACACGTGTGTCACATTAATTTTCAAGAAACTTTAACTGCTGGAATGAGTTCAACATGATGTTATAAGAACATATTTTACCAGCAGGTGGGGTATCAGGATGAATCATACCTTTATTGGAATGGTTAACGAAGAAATCAGTTTCAAAACTATGATTGATTGATTGCAATTGATTTAAAAAAAGACACACAGATATATGCAAACATGACTCTGCCACTTAAATAGGAATCTCAGATTGATAAAACAAGCCAGCAATTTTGTAATTATTCATATTCTGTCTTTGATATCTACCTATAAACACTTACTGGGATAAAAGAATAATTCCATGTGTGTATATTAAACAAAGTATTAAGATTCCAAAATTCCCCAAACCAAACCAAATGATGTATTTTTCCCATTGTATCAATGCACACCAACTTTTTAAATAAACAACTTTTAAAAAGCTTACATTTAACATTGAAACATTTTGTCATTAATTTGTAGTAATCTGTCTTTTACTAACATCCTGTCTGTTATAGGTTTGTCACAAGACACATTCCAAACCACTTATTACTCTACTCATCCATGCTGGACCCACCTCTTCCACATCCTCCACATCTGTTAACCAGCTTCCCACCTCTGCCTCTGTTTTTAATCTCTTCCACTCTCTTCCTTGTGTCCACAGCCACATCTAATAAAGCATTTTGCTTCCGATCAACCATGGTTAAAGTTGATTTGTTTCATGACTTTAATGCGGAAGATCTGTATTTTCTCTCTATTTTTTTGCTGACTGGGAGGAGATGAGATGTGTCAGAGAGGGGAAAGAGTGATGGTTGCTCTGCTCAGTGTTGAATGCTGACACTATCCAGATGGTCCCAGGCAGATGTGCACAGTGAAATAAGAGGACATTGCCCTCCTCAAACAATGAACACAGTATGCTTGACACCGCCACCAATTTTTCTCGTTTTTTATCTGGAAGACCTTTGTGGCACTGAAATCGCAAGGGTGATGAGAAAAAACAGAGGGAGAATGAAAGTGGGGGAGGTACAGAGAGTGAATGTTAACAGATTACGAAGCTACAGACCAGAGGATAGAAGGCAGGTGTGCTAAACATATGATGCCGGTGGTAGTTCTGCCTAAGCAGATAAGAACTTTTCAAACAACGGCATACTATAACGGAATAATGCAAGAGAAGCCAACAGTATTCATCACCCTGCTTGGCAGATACAGAAAGCACGGTTCCAGTTGGAGAGTAATGATAATGAGAAAACAGAGTCATGATGTGTAAAATTAATTTCTCACTTTGAGCAGGGGTAACATGCAATCATGAAAAATACAGCTTTGCAGTAACATGCTGGTCCTCTTTCTAGGATCTGCCAAACACCACTGTTTCCATTTGGCCTCAGACATTTCAGAACAGTCAATGAAACTGTTATTGCTGTGGTTTTCAAATCATCTCCCCAACCCTGTGTGTTAGACACCAGGACAATGAAGAACAATAAAAAAAAATGTTTTATGTTGACTTGAGGCCAGTGTTTTTAATCTGGTGTCAGTCATTTTTCCATCATCTTCATGGGTCCGTAGTTTGTGTTTACATTTTCTGCTGAAGTTGTGGTTAATTCTTGAAACTTTTTGGTGTACACATCCTGTGGAGCTTTTGTAGCCACATAAATACAGCTGATGGAAATTAACCTGATTCTTATGGAGAAAGAGTCCTATCCTCCCCATGTAGAGATATCTCCTTCCTTTGAACCCTGTTCTGTGGCCTACCCTCATCGCTCTGTCTCCCCTATCTTCCCTTTTGGTCTTTGGTAAAAACAGGTCTCCAGCTGTGTGCAGCTGCTTTACAGGGCCTGACGACATGTTGCAAACTTCTGTTGCTCTGGTGAGCCAGTTCTCCGGCCTGCTGTGAGGATGACATCCTTGTAACTTTACTTCCCGGATTTAAACTTCACTGAAAAGGAACCAGGGTGTCATGTGTTAATTATCTTTGTTTCACACCAGGTTTATCTGTCTGCAGTAGCATATTATGAATAAATACAAGCTGTGTACCTCCAGTGTTCTTCAAAATGTGCAAGAGCACACACAGAGCGGGGCAGTGCTGACACAACGGAAATCTTATATGAAAACATATACACTGCAGGGACCACTAAGCTGTCACACACGTACCGGTGCACACATTCAAAGGTACTGTAGATGGATGTTTGTTGGTGGCTTTGTAATGTCTGTGTTCTCTATGGAACCTAAACACATCCTAACTCTTCAATCATTTTATTACCACATACTGCGTTATCATCACAGCACACACTAACACACAGGTCCCAGGACTACAGTGCTCAGACTGCTTCTGTCATTTTAACAAATGGCACCATCACAAAGGGAAGTGAAGCTATCATCACAGCCTCTACACCACTACTGGATATTTGTCTTTCTAAGTGGAAACTACAAGTAGGTGTGCTTTTTGATCAACTTGGGCCCCAGGTGGAATCACTGTCACTGAGTCGTCTCAAATGAAATGACCTTGAAAAACTTTTTGTTGTGTTGTTTGGTTGAGTGCATTCTCAGCGCAAAACCTGTGTTGTGATTTCTTTTTGGATTAACGTTAACATTTTAGTGTTTGTACATGGTTTGATTTTTTGATTTCAAATGTTAGTAGTTCTCCAAAAGGATTATGTATGTGCGTGAAAGCCAATTTAAAAATGTGTTCTTTATAGACCTTAAAAGTGTATTTAAACTACTGTTTTTGTGAATAACTGCATGGATACGCTTACCAGTTACTTTGTTAGGTATGGCTGTTCAGCTGCCCGTTAACACAGGTATTTGATTAGCCAGTCACATGGCAGCAGCTCAATGCATGTTCAAAACAACCTCCTGAAGTTTATATTACACATCAGAATGGGGAAGTAAGATTATTTAAGTGACTTTGAATTGGACATGGTTGTTGGTGCAGGGCAAGCTGGTATTTCAGAAACTACTGATCAGCTGGGATTTTCTCACCCTACCATCTCTAGGGTTTAGAGAGAACAGTCTGAGAAAGACAAAATGTGTAGTGAGGGCAGTTCTCTGGGTGAAAATGCCCTGTTGAAAGTAAAAGTCAGAGGAGAATGTCCTGCCTGCTTTGAACACATAGGAAGGCAACAATATCTCAAATGACTCATTACAATAAAGGTATTCAGCAGAACACCTGGCAACTTGTTAAACCTTGAAGAAGATGAGCTACAGAGAAGACCACACCTGGTGCCAGTCTTGTCAGCTAAGAACAGGAAGGCTATAATTTGCACAGGCTCACAAAAAATTGGTCAAAATGATTATTTGAACATGAGAATGAGTTCACTGCACATAAATGGCCTCCACAGTCTTCAAATCTCAATCCAACAGAGCACGTCTGTTTTGTGATGGAATGGGAGATATGCACATGAAGAAAAACAAAAGCCTGCAGCAACTGTGTGATGCTATCATGTCAGTATGGGACAGCATTTCTTTCCAGCACCTTGTTAATTAATGCAGTTCTGAGGGAACTGTACTAGCAAGGCGTACTTAATGCCTATGCAAATTTTTGTGTTTAATTTATTTATCCCAGCCTGTCACCCTTAGCCTCTGTCGTATAGAGGGATGAACTAGTTTTTTTTTGCAGTACCATTGGTTGTTGCTTATAGAGATTATTTAGAATGAGGTGTTCCATGCCTGCTAAATAATAGGATATGCTAGACTACACAGTTGTATCGCTTTTGCTTACAGGACCTCAATTGTCGCTAGAACCCTGCCATATTTATATTCATATTCACAGTCTATTATGAAATAATCACACTATATAATTTTGATTACTGATTTGGGATATTTAACAAATCAGTATGGGGTTAACCTCTAGAGAAGGTGTTATTACCACTCTGTCTTTTAGTGTTAATGGCAGAACGAAGGCCACAGAGTGGCTGGTCTTGCCGCCTGCTGACACCATTGTCCATACCAGGGAGAATTGATTTTCCATGAAAGCTGAATGATGTGAAGGGACTGCTGGCCCTCTGATGTCAGCACTCTGTCATCTCTCTCTCACTCTGCATTTTCTTTGTCATTCACCATTCTCCTTTCAGCTTTTCTTCTCCCCCATCTTTTTACCCTCCCTCTCTTTTCCTCACTCTTCTCCTCCCTGCCAGTTTTCCTCATGTTTTTCCTCTGCTTTACTCTTTCCTGCTCTCTTGCCTTTCCTCAGCTCCTTGCTTCTCTCCCATCACTTAGTAAGTTCCATAGTCAATTTATACATGAACAGCTCATTAGTAATAATTTTATTATAAAGGAATCAGCTATAGTAATGCCTTTCATGCCTTTTCCTTCGCTGTGTGATATTACAGAGCTGCTTTTTGAATGCCATGATGTGGTGTTAAATGGCACTCCAAATCTTTAAGGCTGGGCTAAGGGTCCAGTCTGAGTTGTCCTTAGTTGACACTACACTGTGTAAACTGGCAAGTAAAAGACAAAAACACACAATTTCATCATACTATGCTGGCCTCATCTCTTTTTCTTTCCATAGCAACAGGAAGGGTGATTACATGACAAGATCATTATCCTAAGAAAAGAGTCAGATTTCCACTGTTGTTGTATTTTTGCATCATTCGCTTAATTTCACACAGTTGAGTATGGTAGTCAGTTTGGAACAACATGGATTTTATCTAGTTCATATTCTCCTTCGACCTTCTCCTTTATTGTCCTAATTAAAAAACATTTGTTGATTTAACAGTAAGTAGTTTGCATTTTGTTGGACTAAAATGAAAGTATCTGTTATGTCAATAATGGCTGAAATGTGGCTATAATGATTATACTGGTGTTTGCTATAAGTAGCTTAATAAATTTTTTCTTTAATAATCAAACTAAAATGTAATGACAAAGGAGGAGCACATTTTTTTAAATTCTATTAAGATTTCCTCTGATGTACGAGCACTTTTGAAAAAAACAAAAAAACAAAAACAAATAAAACAATTAGTGTGCTCTCTTTCTCTCTCTTCCTGTCTACTTTTATTCTCTTCATTGCACCATGCTTCCATAAACATATTAAAGGCATATATCACCAGGATCAAAATCAGTGTGTGAGAGGCAGCAAAGGGCTGATTTACTGCTGGGTTTCCTCTGTGTCTGCTAGTTTTATGACTGGGGTCGAGGGCCATGGACACAGGGATACATTTCTGACAAGGTCTCTCTATGACTACTGGTATTCTCGCCACTTTTCATGCCTTTTCACTGTGTTTGACCTCGGTGAATTGCAAGGCCACATGTTAATGCTACTATTGACTTAAACAGCTGAGTTTCAGAAGATATTGGATCCAAGGATCACCAGCTGCTACTGTGGTTAAGGGATGGCCATATTTATTCTTTAGTGGGTTGCCATAATGTTGCAACATTATTTCCAAATGTACTTGAGAGAAAACATGTAATGTACCAAAGAGTATGGGTCAACATCATGACAATTTCAAGATCTATCAAATTTGTATTTTTACAGTACTTTTTTTTATATAAGTGGTGACCTGTTTTCAGCTATTGACATCACTAAATTGTTTCTGCAATATTATGTTATTTTTAGTTTCACCATTTCTTATATTATCTAATTATTCTTTTTCTACTGCACAAAGATCAAAGGGCATGTTTTCATTTATATACAAAATCTGGAAATGATTTGTGAAAAAGCTGGAGAAATACAGTACATATACAGTACAAATACAATACATGCAGTATAAGAGCGATAGCACACTCGTGGTTAAGTAATAAATAATGAACTTGATGATAACAATCCAATCTTCTAACTTGTTTAAAAACACGTTATTTGTTGATGACACAATTTATTTTAGCTCTCTGAAAAATTTGGAAAACATTCTGAATGCAGTGGAAATTGAATTGAAAGTTTTAATAAAAGTGTTTGACATACACCAACTACCAACACCAGTGTTTTTTTTAACCAGAACTTATCTTGGAAGGCTCATATAAACCATGTAAAAACATAAATGCCCATAGAAAAGATCTTGAATCAAAAAACATTATCCATACTCTATTGTTCCCTAACAGCTCCATATATGTATGGGGAAACATACAAAGTAAGCAGTAATCCAGTTTATATCCTACAGAAGAAAGCTATGCATACTCTATATTGATCAGATTAATAACAAGCCAATCCACATATGAGTCATTAAACTACCCATCTTAAAATGTAATGATTTACTTGATTTCACTGCACCAATAATGTAAAGCACAAAATAATTGCCTTCCAAATTGTATTGTGAGGTTTTTTGAAATTAGATCGATAAAGTTTGAACATAACCTTCCACAGGAAACCTCATGTTCAAAAAAGCATTCAAAAGAAATTTAAAATATAAAAAAGATGTGTATCTGTAAAAGGGTCAAACTTAGAGCAACTGTGATGGGGAATTAATACTCACAATGTAAATTTAGAAAATAAGCTAAAACTTATTACAGCCATTTTTAACTTAAGTTTTCCCATCTAAATTAATTATTTGTTGTCATCATCATTATTATTTCTTTTTTTTTAGTTAATAATGACCCCAAATTTAAAAATTACCTAAGTCCCTAAGCACAAACAGTCACAGGCTAATCATGACTACCCCAGAAGGACTAATCCCTGAATCACGATCTAACCAGTGAACCGAACAATAGATCTGTGCTTGCACACACGATAGAAGCAGTACGTAAAGAGCTTTCTATCCATGTGATTTATTGTCTTTTTTATTCTTTCTTTCCTTCATTCAATTTTTCCTCTAACATGTTTCCATGTTTGGTAAAACCATATGAAGTTCTCCCCTGTCTTTCCTCAAAGTAAGTCAGTTTAACACACTCCATCCGTCAACTCTCAGTTAGTCCTTTAAACATCAGCCATATCATTCACAGTGTGATCACAGTGAAAAAGAAATTGTGGAAACTTAGATATAAGTGTAATGGCATGCTGAATGTATTTTGTTGAAAAGCCATAAATGTTACACGGTTCACATGTGCGTAATCTGTTTATATAGTCAAAAAGTGTAATTGTGAGTAATTTATGTGTAATGTTTGTGAGTATGGATCATATTTCATTTACAATCTGAATTATACAGACTTGATGCTATGAAACTAGCTGATGACTGACTTGCAGAAAGCTGTGTCTTCTGGCTCTGCTATAATGTTTTTCCCTTGTCCCTGCTCACATATACATGTAAGGGAGGTTAAGCTATTTATTTTTGTGTTAATTCTGCCTGACATTTACAATTACCACTGTGTTTGGTTGCAGCCAGGCCTGCTTGAATAGGGCTGTTGACTGTCAAACTTGGTTAGATCTCCTTAGATCTCAGCCCTTCTTTCATGGGGACCTTATTGTTTTTGTGTGCGGAGGAGGGAAGTACGTGTGCGGAAATCCTTGCTCCTAAGTGTGCTCTTTATTCTATTCTATTTTAGTTCTAAACGAATGTGTAGGGGCAAGTCTGGCCAAGCTAGATTTGCTTGTCAGTACAACTATAGGGGTCATTGTATACCTAAATCTACCAGTGGGCAAAATTTAGTCACTATTCCCAAGATTTCAAGGTGCTTCATGCTAAAAGAAGTAAAAATTAAAGAAAAGTAGAAAAACAACATAGAATATAATAAAAAAAATATTGAGGTAAAAAATAAAAGCTTAAATGTACCTTCTTCTTGTAAGTCAGAATCAAGTTCGACTATAACTTGTGAGATGGATCTATTATGGACAGATAAACCCAAATAAAAGAGGTTAATTTTACCTGCCATGATCTATCAGTATAAATGTTGTAATAAAGCACATTTTTATACTATAACAACAAGAGCTGCAAAACAAATTTAACCAGAGGCATTTTATGTTTAGTGGGACATTCAGTGGACCTTTTGTCAGTCATGTCAACATATGCACCTGTATGTTTGTAGTCCCAGTGAGGACCTGCAAAAGACCGGATGCTTCTCATGGCTTCAATGAGAAATGATAAAACCTTCCCTCTTCCGATGATTGTCATAAAAGGAAAAAGACATTAACAAGCTAGGCAGTATCAGCTGGCTTGTCATGCTCTCTGATTCTGACTTCCTCTCCAGTTACAGCCATTCGTGCAGTTCAGGGAAGTGGCTGCCATAATCCACTAATGACATGAACAGTTAGCTGAAGGACAGATAGACAGACAGACAGACTCTTGGGGACTGTCAGAAATGTCTGTATTGATTTGGTAATATGAAACTTTTTCCTAATGGAGGCATTATAATATTATTATGCTATTATTGCAGGCCACTGGAAGAGCAAGCTTAACATTTAGGGGTAAAGAAAGACTCTTTTTGCTTTAGTGATCCCCTATCTCTCTTTCTCTGTGTGTGTGTATATGTAGACGTTTATAGGTCATATAGCCCTGACTCATTTTATTTTTGATTTCTATTTCAAATTCCCAAGAAATAGTTGACTTGGGATTGCCTTGGGGTTCCCACAGAAGAGCTGCAGACAGTGGCTAGGGAGAAGAAGTTCTGGACAAATTTGCTTTGACCTAGTCCCCCCATCAGTGGCACAAAATGACAAAATGAATGCATGGAATAGACATTGTGTTCTGCTTCATTTAAAGGTATTAATAAGTAATAAGCAGAAAAACCATCATTTGAAGAGTGAAACAGAAGTGTTAAGAAGCACAAATGTCAGATAAAACTGTAAAACTTAAATACTGAAAGGGGCCAAACTGGCAGATGAGTCACAGACATACAGAGATGCACACACACTCGGGGCACTTTGCCTACTTTCCCATATACCAGCGCTATGGTTATCAAGGCTCTTGTAATGATGTGATGGTCTGCTAGCACCCCAGCCACTTTAGATGGAAAATATGAAGCGAGCCTCCAAAAGGTCCAGCTTGATCAAACGCACGCATAAACTCTACCTCCTAGTCTCTCACTGCCTTCTATCCAAAATGAAAGGTGGCAACATCAGGAGGAATATTTTCATTGTATTAAGAGGATTCATTTAGATACCCTGGTCCTCATCAAGCCTGTAAGCTCTAGGAACAAAATATCTAAAGGGATGATCACTTCATCCCACTGGAAAGCCCTTCCTCCTTCCTCATAAGATGGAAGAATACTGTCAGTGGTGAGGAATGTGAATCAAGGTGGACAGTATGAGCAAAGGTCATCAACATTTGGTTGTCATTAAGGCTGCACCCAGCTCTCCATGACAACATAATAAGCTTTTGTTGCAGAGAAGATACAGTATATAGTGTAAGTAAGATGGATGCTTAGAACCGTGCTATAGGTCACTATGTAAATGTGAGGTGCTGCAACACTAAATGGAACAGGAAAAAATATTTGATGAATTTATTTCTATGAGATTTCATTATTTAAAGTCACAATATTTGGAAGAAATCTTTGAAACTAGTCATACTTTTACATAATTATAGACTTAAAGCTCTGTCTGTAGAAGGGTTGAAGTTGACATTTTAATTTTAAGGTATTGAAAAAAAATGTGCTCAACAGGTTTCTTCTACACTAAAAAAATACATATTAAATTGTATCAAAATGTATTCATACTGTACATTCTTGTATTTTTAACATTCTGCTTTAGGAGATTTCCACAATGTTTCAACCAGTCATGAAGTTAGGGTTCATGCAGCAAGGGATTGCTGTAGGAAAAACAATTTGCTGTAAAAAACCATGAAGTCTACATTACAGCTTGTCACTCTTCACAGTACAATTGTGATTATCTAAATAAAGCTTCTCTCAGGAAATCGGACCTGGGCTTTTATTTAACGCCAACAATTTCAAACTGTTTCAGTCATCTCACCTCTGCAGAAGTTGGGAATGTCATCTGACAGCCTCCATCCTTATCTGGGTGAGATCAGAAAGTAGTCATCACATCCCAGACCATCTGTTTACACCAAGACAAGCCGCAGAGCTCTGACTCAGGGATACCTAACACCGCCAGACAACGCAGCTGAGTCCCAGTGAAAAAAGCAGACATTGTGGGGTGGCTGCCACAGCTTTTTAGAATTCTGATTGCACATAGTCTAAACAATACATATGGAGAGGGGCGCTGTGGAGGCAATAGTTATGGATAAGCTGTTCCAGTTTGCCTTACTGAGACAGCTTTTCCCTTTTTTAAGGAGTATGTAATACAGTTTTGTTATTATTATTATTATTATTATTATTATTATTATTATTATTGCCACCTTATCATGGTGGACAGGTATGTGTTTCTGCATGGCTGCAGGAGCTATAGTGTAATTAGCCCCTAGTAGAGTCTCTCAAGGCAAATTGGTCCTTGGTGCCTCTGTGAAGGGCCAGACTAAGAGCCATTCAGAAAAAAACTCCCATGATGAAGAAGAAATCGAGGGACATAGCTACTCTGTATGGGATAGAGTTACTGGGGCCCCACCCTAGAGCCAGGTCCAGGGGGGAAGTGTTTGTGGGAGAGTGCCTGGTGCCTGAATGGTTGGGCTTTAGCCTATGAAGCCTGGCTGGGCACAACCCAAAAGCATACACATACACTGTCTGGAGGGGCCAAAGGGGTCCGGTGTTTAGTGGATCAGATACCAGGAGCATGCCTGTAGACCTCCTAGGTTTCAAGCATGTCCTATCAGGAGAAGGCCCTGGAGCAGACCCAGGACATGCTGGGGAAATTTTATCTCTTAGCTGACTTGAGCCTCTGTTTCACTGTGGATGAGCTAGAGGAGGAGCTGGGCATATCTGCTCTGACTTAGACTCCTAACCCAGATGTGCAGCAGAAAATGCATGAATGGATGAGTGGATTGTTCCTCTTCTTGTTTGCATTATTATTATCATTATTATCAATATTATTATTGTTGTCTTTGTTGTTGTTGTTGTTGTTGTTGTTAGTTACGACACAGGTCAGAATTTTGTGTGTTGTTTTCACTCCTCCACACCTGGGGGTGGCATCGTACATTATTCATGTTGCCTATGTGAGTTCCAGGTGGAGGCTAACCATTGGTTGAAGAATGAATGAGACCCGTCAAGACCGGCTTGCCCCGCCTACATCCAGCTTTTGTATTCAGTTGCGTACAGTGTGTGATTAAGTTTCTGTATCTATAAGAGCTTGACGAGTATATATTGTAAATGTTGTAAATAGTCTCTTTTGTTGATTGATCTGGTAGCTGTAGGGTGTGTTTAGGTAGGGAGACAGGTAAGAGGCCTGTATTTTCTTTTGGATCTTTATAATAGGTAAGCTAGTTCTGTTTCCTTTCTCGAATGTTTTGTTTGTTATTTTGACTGTGCCCACCCTTGCGATTTCTACCTCAAAAGTTTGAAAGTCCTGCTGTATCAGTAGTCATTCCTTGGGAGCAGGGGAGTGATTTTTGTGTTGCGGTCTGGTTTCCTCTAGGCCAGGGTGTAAAATATCACAAACTTAAATAAAATTACAGCTTACTTGAGCATTCACAACATGTGCTGCAATCAATAATAGTGATAAGACAAGAATATTGTGCATAAAGTTGGGAAGAGAAATCAAAACTTGAAAGAAGAATAATTTCAATCTGGTTTTTGTAAAGTAAAAAAACAAAATAGAGATTGCAGCTGAAACTTAGATGTATTGGAGACTGCTTAATATTTTAACCACCTTTACTATGGAACAGTGACTATAAGAGTTTTAGTTTTGGGGGGTTTGTTTTTTGTTTGTTTTTATTTTCAGTCACAGTTTTTCCTGCTCTGTGCTTGCGAGTATCTCATGTGATATTGCTCAGGGAGTACCCAGTTTTGTATTATATTGTAGGTATTGCTGTAAAAGGGTGCGTAGAACACCCACAAGGACAACTATGATGTTGTTAACTGTGTTCCATTCAGCTGGAAATATTGGCCAGCTGAGTGAGACTTTTATCTCTGGTAGAAAGACTCATTGCTCTTTTTATTGTAGAGTCTCACCCAATGGTGCTTAAGGAAACCCAGGAAATCAAGTTAAGTCGTGAGAATGTCACTTTCAAGAAAGATGTATGTTCCTGGACAGGATTTTCCAAGAACAATATTACTACAGCAAGGGATTTATTGTTTTTGTTTGTTTTTTTGCAGCGGTTTGTGTGTTTCCCCCTATTTTTCCAGCACATCTCTCTTCCAGACACACTCCTCCATATTATCCGAATGGTGAGGTCATGTTCTCATTTTCTTGCTCAAATCAACTGCATGCTTTCAATCTGTACTGGCACATTGTCCATGTACAGTTTATGGTAATTTCCAGTAAATGTTTTACTTTGAAAAGAAAGTCTTACATTAGTTGGGATATTTCTTGTTTATTACATTTATTTCTAAATTTTCCAACACATTTATTCATTTTAATATAGCTGCTGTGTGCCTTCCTACAACTGGTTGCATCTGTGAGTGTTTGTTGGCTCAATGAAAAATGTTTGTATCAACTCTCAACTGCATTGTCTCTACTAAAAATACTTAAAATCTGTCTTTAAATGAATGAAAAGAAATAACATATTTCATGATTGATCATCACATGACTTACTGCAGACATAGCTTGTCTGAATATAAAACCTTATAATAAACTAATTTCCACTGGGTCAGCCAACAAAAACAGACATTAGCAAGCTATTGTCTCATTCTCTAGCTACATTATTCCCATATACTGGGTAAATCCCCCTTTGGTGTAATTGCATGTAAAAGCCATTATCATCTGGGTCCATGCTAATCATATTTTGAGGCTGGGCTCTGGGGTAATTGTTGAACTTTCTGTCAATGTGTGGAGATAGAAATGCAATCCTGGCACTGGCATAGCTGCAGCTGCTTCCCTTTTCTGGTCTGAACCCCTAAACCACTACAGATTGCCTTTCATTCTGCCCTACAGCAGACAATGGAGTAGAGTTAGGTTCTTCAGATCATTTGGCGTTTTATTCTTGTTACTGTACCTTGAGAGTTGGCACCTCATTCCTTGGGATGAAAGATTGACTCCATCATGTCTCAGCCGCAGTGGAAAGAGAAAGAAAGAAAGAAAGGCCAGCAAGAGGAGAATGAAGGGAGAGAGAACAAAGGGAGTGGAGAGCGAGATGGAGAGTTTCAAGTTAACGCTGTGTATGGAGACAGCTGTCTCGGAGCAACTCACTCTTTGGAAACACTTACAGACTCATCAGTTAAAAGAGCTGCACCTGCAGCTATGCTTGTCTTTGACTGTGTGAGAGAGATGTACTCATGCACATGTGTCACTGTTAAAGTGTGTGGAGCCAAATTTGTACATAGGATAAATTACATTTTTGGAAACACTGACTAATCTGTATTTACATTTCTGCATGCACAGTTTACATCTGTTGCATGAGTACTATTGTATACTTTAGATTTCCTTTCACTCAGCCTCAACTGGCTGTTTCCAGAATGCTTTTACTGATCATGTTATAGGCTGATATAGTAAAGGCCCATACAAACAATGAAATGTTTGACTGATAATGCCATTTCCTGACATTTGTTCAAATATTCTTTGGACTTAAATGTTAACCAGGAACTCAATGTTTTGTTCTCAACATCATTTTTGGTAGGGTTACAAAAGCAGCAGCAACATTAATCATAAAATGCACATAAGTGAATGTAAATGAAAACATAGTTATAAAAAATTGTTTTATATTACTTTTTTTTCTTTTGGTTAACATAAGAATACAGGTGTTACCACTGGCTGGACAGCAACTCAAATGTAAATGGTTACAAAGAATCCCTGTAGAACTTTCAATAATTTTAATATGTACATACAAAATGTGAACAAATATATTCATAACCACCAAGTCTCATGAAACATTCATCACAGGGAAAGGCGGTAATGATTCTGGCATCGCATTGCTTGGGAAAATATATGGCTCCTAATTACTATGCCATCAAGCATATTTGGTCTCTCAATTTTTCATACATAATATGGGCTTGAATCACAATCAGAGGCAGGTTTGTGCTTTGTCACTTTCTCTGCTGATCCCAGAAAAATATTTAAACCAGACATTTAAGAGGAAAAAAAAATCATTGGATATTCTGAGATTTATTGATATATGTCAGCACTATATTCACAGCTACAGAGGGTGATATTGTTTAATGATTTATAGGTATACTAACCCTTGCTAAATGTTTGCTTTAATGTATGTATCTAGTGACTAACCTTCCACACAGGCTCACAGTCATTATCTACATACATATATGGTCAAGTAGTAATTGGGCGATTAATCAAGACTGAAACATAAAGTAAACTTAGCACAAGAAGTAAGGAAATTTATGTTTGGTTGATTATTTTTATGCTTCTTGGCAATAAATCTTTTACTGCTGGAAGCCCTGTGTATTTCCACTTAAATGGTGCCATGTTTGTAGAAAAATGCATTTGTGGGTTGACCAGCAGAGTTGAGTATATGGGTTGCACCTAGAAAAACTTGCCAAATCTTCTCTCTCAATGCCAAACAGTTTATTCTGCTTTTTAGTCTTGTTTTGAGTTTCTTGGTGCTGACAGTCAGGTGCCTGATTAGCAGCACTACTCCAAGCATGTCACGTTTGATTGATCTGGATAGAGGCTGTGCATAAAGGGAATTTTGAGCTGGTGGTCCTTAAAACCAAACTGCAGCATTATTTGGAGTGAGCCCTAGCCCAAATTCAATGCCAAGTTCATTGTCAGAGACAAAGTGGGGATCCCATGAAGATTCAACTTAAATTAAATTTTATTTATATAGCACCAAATCACAACAACAGTTGCCTCAAGGCACTTTATATTGTAAGATAAAGACCCTACAATAAGACAAGATGACACCACAAGAAAACTATTTCTTCACCCTGCTAGCAGAGACTGCACACAGTTAATCTCTGGTCTCTTAGGGCTGCCAGGAATCCTGAAATGACTGCCCTTAGCAATCAGTTTTGTTTGCGCTGGTGTCAGCGCAAACAAAACTGAATGTAGAGAAATGTTATGTTGAACAATGAGTCCTGATTCTGCCTACGGTACTTGGTTCATAGTAGAGATGGACCGATCCGATATTAAGTATCGGTATCGGTCCGATACTGACGTAAATTACTGGATCGGATATCGGCGAGAAATAAAAAATGTAATCCGATCCATTAAATATCAAAAAAGCACCTCACAAAACTTGCGACATGGCGTAACTCGGCTCATAACCGTAGCACATCGGAGCAGTGTGCATCACGTGATAGAGCGGCTGTGTGTATTTGTAGCCTCCCTAGCAAACCAGCATTTCATCTCCGAGGAAGTTATCCCAGAGAGAAGTAAAGCAAGTGTGTAAGTTCATCTCTGAATGTTTGTAAAGCATTCCCACGTTAAGCTTAACAACCGATATATGGAGCGACTGCCTCTCTCTCTCCCTCACCTTCCTGCCACTACTTCACGAAACTGATTAATGATCAGCTGATCAGCTTTTCTGTCGCGAGTCCGTCTCTCTTCTTTGTTTTTGGCCCACTTTGCGCCAGAAAGAGGAAACCAGCGGCTGAACAACAGCAGCACGTTTAACCTTGATAAGCTGTTGTTAGAATTTATTTAATATTACTTTCTACACCAGGATCCTTTTCTACGTAGCTGACGGCTGGTAGCTGTGCAGGGGCGGATCTAGCAAAGTTTAGCCAGGGGGGCCGATAGGGCATGAACAGGGAAAAGGGGGCACAAAGACATACTTTTCTTTCTTATTGTCATTTAAAATATCTAGCTTTTAATAAATAATTATCTGAATCTTACACCCAAAGTTTTAATCTGATGTAAAATGTATAGAAGTCCATTACTGTATATAGTAACTGTTAAGTCTAATATACCCTAGTAAGCTATAGTACTTTTTCCTTTGGGAAGATACCATCTGTGCAGTCTGCAATTCTGTTGAAGAAAGATGTTGAATCTATTTAATTATTCTTGAAAAATAATTTAATTCTGTGCATTTTTTTTCACCCTGCATCAAATTAAAGTTGATTACATCGATTAAGCATCATGAGGTGGAGGGTGGGGGGGTGGTTCCCTATTTTTTTTTGCTGGGAGTTTGCAACCCTATTTGTTAGTTTGCTTAATATTTCTGCTAAGTACTCTTTAAAATACCAGAATAGGGGGGATGGAGTAGGTTTAAGTTTATTAGATTGATCAGTGTTGCTGACCTATGAAATATTTTGGGCGCAGTGTATTTTTTACATACAGGTATAACAGAATAGCTTTAGTGTTGTTGTTTATTTAAACTTGAGTATGAACTTATACAAAATGCAGCAATATATTAAAAAACAGTTTTATTGATTAAAAAACACACTATATCGGATTCATATCGGTATCGGCAGATATCCAAATTTATGATATCGGTATCGGTATCGGACATAAAAAAATGGTATCGTGCCATCTCTAGTTCATAGGGTTAAATTGTGGAAAAATCATGGAAAATGCTGCACCCATAGGGTAACAACTTTTGGCAGAAGGAGTATGACGGTATGGAGTGGCATCTAACTCACTGGAAAAACAAGGCTTGGCATTGGAGGCAATCTTAATGCAGAGATGAGATTTTGGAATCAGCGGAATATCTCAAAGATGATGCTCATTCCCACAAAGCGGGATTTTTCAGACACTACCTCCAGAAATTGGGAGTGGAAAGGATGGAATGGCCTACCTGTAGTTCCTCCAGAACAATTTATGTCAGAGTGACCAACACAAGCCCAGTGGCTGAAGAATGGGATGCCACAGCAGTGTGTGACCAAGCTGATGACCAGCATGAGGAGGAGGTACTATGCTGTTGTAGCTATGCGTGGTTCTTCTACATGCTGGGACCTACTTTTGCTAAATGAATACATTTTTAAATTACCAATATGTCATATTTCCTCAGATTTCAATTATCCAATCCAATAAACAACACCAAACAAGAGTCAATAGCAAAATAAGCTACTTGGCATTGGCTGAGAAGATCTGGCCAGTTCTTCATGAGCACAATTCACAAATAGGAAATAAACAGGCTTTCCAAATGTATATGATTTTTTTGCCAAGAAGTTACTGCAAATGAATAATGTACCATATATGAATTTATTTACTTTTTGTGCTAAGTTTATTTTTTAAGATTTTAACATCTATTTACATATCATATCTTACACAAATAAAAGACAAGAATAAAATACAACTCTGTGTGTGTGTGTGTTTAGGTGTATGTTTATGTGCATGTGTGAGTGCCATTTCTGTGAACTGTTGCAGATGCAGCAATCAAGTGATTTGCAACAATAGCATTAACCTCCCTGTGCTGTAAATGTAGCAAAATGGTACTGTAAGTTGTTTTACCAGTTTAACCCATGAAATTACACCAACTGTCAAATAAAACTCAAATTGGAACTTGGAATTATAATTTATATATATATATATATATATATATATATATATATATATATATTAGGGGTGCAACGATACACAAAATTCACGGTTCGGTTCGATACTTTGGTGTCACGGTTCGATATTTTTTCGATACAAAAAAATGTTCATGCTTTTTTTGAATTTGTCATTTATTAAAATTATAAATATATATTTTAACTCAAAAGTACAGTTTTTAAATTTAATGTTGCTGAAACAACAAAGTAATAAAAAAAATTAATCTGATGGAGAAATCCCTCATCTTTGGAAAAGAGAGTTTATTACAGAGAAATGGCTCTTTCCAAAATAAAAGCTATACTATACGCTTCTTCTGGGGTATACTCTCAGCAGCATATTAAACATATCAGGTCCCCATAAGGAGAATCATGTGCTAACGGCTGTCTAAATGACTCGGGTAAAGTTTGTAGCATGCGTGCTTGTTGTTTTTGTCTGCTTCCACTTGTCTTTGCACTAGGATGATGTCAGCGTAAATGTGCAGTCATATTCATTGTGTTCCCACTAGTGCTGTCAGCGTTAATCTGAAATGACGTTAACGCCACAACACGGCAAATCTCCGTTAACGAGCTACCGCGGATCGCCCCGTGCATGGAGCTGGACAGCGTCAACACATTAACGAGCAAACTGCGCTAATGCAGTAGTTCCCACCCATGTAATTGAGCATTGCGTGGCACATCCGACATACTGTTTTACTTTTGTCCATGACGCGCTTACCTTCAGGGTCATACTTCACATGAAGACCAAAATAGTTCCAAAGGCCAGATCTGAATGAGGGTGGTGGAGGTTCAATTTGCCATGTTGCAACGAGCTTAGCTTCTGTCTTGCTAGCTTGGGCTGCGCTCAGTGGATCTGTGCTCGACAGTGCAGCCTAGGCGGAGTAGTCGAAAGCAGATCCACTGAGCGCTCAGCACAGACAGCATCGTCAGAAGAAAAGTTGATGAAATAAATTAAAAATTTTGTATTGTTCGATACACATGCGTACCGAACCGAAAGCACTGTATCGAACGGTTCAATATCGATACGAGTATCGTTGCACCCCTAATATATATATATATATATATATATACATACACACACACATTGTACTGAAGTATTTGTGTGTATATTTAAACCCAAAGAAATGCCAACCACCTGGTAAGGTTTGTTCCCTTCTGAGTTGGTTCCCTCTTTGACCTAGTGGAAGGAACATTGCACATACTGGCAGTGGTGTAATAAAGCATAAAAATAATATAGGGTGAATTTAAATTTCAATATAGATGCCTCAGTATTAATAATCAGAAGGCTTTAGAGTTTATGTCTTCCTACACATGCACAAAAATCCCCCCAACTTGAGGGCAAGAAAGAGAAAAATAAACCAAAACAAAATACATGGTATGAATATTTTCAGATTGGTTACATATGGTTAATGTCTGCTATATGAGTCCATTATGATTAGATGCACTGCATGCATTTATTTAGGCAGCCTCAGACATTATTTGACAGTTAAAAACTCAAACAACTGTAAGCTTTTCAATGTGCAGTAAGTCACTCAAAGAACTCCAAAGGAACTTCAATTTAAACTTCTATTTAAGTCCCCGGTGCACGGACACACACACACACACACACACACACACAAAAAAAAAACCCTGAAAAACAAGGGGTAGTCACAAAAATCAAAACAATGTTGGGTACCTCTTTTTTTACTTTGTCATGCAAAGGTCAATTTGGAACCCTATAAAAGAAAATCTACATCACATGAACTTTGCAATCTGCCTCTGATAATTCAAATTAGCCAACTCTCAATTAATACCAGAGTTGAGCTACAAACTATTGAGCAGTGCAGTCTAATTCTTTACTTTTAAAAAGATGATGACTTGATGTATGTACTTGTCTGTGTGTGTGTGTGTGTGTGTGTGTGTGTGTGTGTGTGTGTGTGTGTGTGTGTGTGCGTGCGTGTGTGTGTGTGTGCCTGAATCTAAGTTTTGGTGAGGGCTCACTGGAAGTCTCTTTTTTTGACATGTTTAGATTCTGTCACCAGGGTGGGGTTGTATGAAAGTCATAATATCTTAAAGCTAGTCTGCCGAGGTTAGTACGCTCAACAGGATACACAAAGACCCACAAACATACTCATACATTTAAATAATAGGCTGGTCATCAAGAGGCTCCAGGAAGCTTCCACAAAAGTTACACAGCACTGACAGACAAAGTCTAACCAGATGACTGGAAATGAGGCTGCATGAATAGCTGTTTTCTAAATACTGCATTCCCATACAACAAAACGTTCCTTTAACTAATCCTAACAAAACACTGACTGGAAAATGTATAATAAAAGTTCTGCAATTCCAAATCCATTAGGGGAAAGTGTAACATATGATATGAAGACTATTAGTGATGCTACATCAAACTGAAAAAAAAAAGTCATACTGCTGCTACATTTGTAGCTGAAATGACACTAATTTGAAAAAAAGGTTTTCATAGACTGTATGCACTCACCTCAAAACACAAGGATACTTCATCATTTGCTAGCTTGTAGAACCACTTTTGGACTTTATCAGTCTCTCACATAAATTTTGGCCCACTCTTATTTACAATGTTGCTTCAGTTCATTGAGGTTTGTGGGCATTCATTTGTGCAGAGCTTGTTTAAGGACCTGTCACAGTATTTCAGCATTTCAGGGCCATTGCAACAGCTTGATTCTTTTGTTTTTCAGCTGTACTGTTATAGATTTGCTCTTGTGCTTTGAATTATTGTCCTTTACCCAATTTCACCCAAATTTAAGCTTATTCTCTATTGGCCCTTACATTTGACTCTAGAATATTTTGGTAGACAGAGGAGTTCATGGTTGACTGCATGATGTCCTGGTCCTTTTGGCTGCAAATCAAACCAAACTACAGAACTATGCTAGATAGTTGGTATGAGGTGTTTTTGCACAGGGGTCCACTGTGGTGCAGTGGCTAACACTGTTCCCTCACAGAAATATGGTCATGGATGCAAATCTAGTCTTGGACCATTCAGCATGGAATTTGCATGTTTTCTCCTTGTTTGTATGTGTTCTCTTCAGGTACTTTGGCTTTTTCCCAAAATCTAAAAACATGCATGGGTGTCATGATCTGGGAGGCAGATCGTCAGGAGAAGAAGGACTTGGACCCAAACACAAGCACGGATGATAGCGTAGCTGTGAGAAAGTTTATTAATAATGAAAGGCAAAATACAAACCAAAGCAGAGCATCGCCAGGAACTACGCTAACAAAACCCTAAACTGGGAACAGCTACAAAATAATAATGAAAGGAACAAAAACCTGCAACAAGAAACCTGAGACGTGGAACCTGGAACATGGAGAAAAACACAGCAGAAATACAGGGAAAGTCAAACCAGCAACTAACAGAGGGAAACACAAGGCTTAAATACACAGAGGGATAACGAGGGAATGAGACACAGAAGGAGAACACAGCTGGGAGTAATCAGACATGACAAGACCAAGGGGAAGCAAAACTCAATACACTGACATAGGACATAGACTTTCAAAGTAAAACAGGAAAGATAACAGACGCGGACTTGACTAGGTAAGACAGCAACCATGGAACACAGAAACCAAAAGACTAGAAAAGACAAACAATGACAAAATTAAAGTTCAATAGTAATACAGAAACAAAACACTGGGTCACAGACCCAGGACCGTGACAGTGGGTTAGGTTAACTGTTGATTCTACACTTGTGAATTTAGGAGTGTCAGCTTTGCGACCAACTGATGGCCTATTCAGGGTGCACCCTGCCTCTTGTCATGTGGATTTGGCATAGTCACAAAATTACACATGACCTGTAATACACACTTTTAAAAAAACATGGAATTTGTCAGTAACCATGTTACCGAAGCACTCCCCAAAATTGTTTGGTGTTAACATTTCCAAGAAGCTCTATAGGAAAGCAAGACGTATGTTGCTGAACTTTCTGTTTCGGCAGGATGAATTGTCCCCCTGGCTCGCTGAAGGAATATAGTGCTGGATTACAGGAGTGTACAGGCCCGGTGTTAATGTTTAATGTGTGCCTCAGGGCTCAGTATGCTTATTACAGAATGGTCAAAGCAACTGCTGCATTTCAAAAGGACTGGTGTGTGGATAGAGCTGTTTATACTGTACTGCAAAATCTAAACTGTATAACCATTACAGAACGTTTGTGGCTGATGCAACTGGCATGATGTCTGCTTCTCTAATGTGTGAAGAGTTGGCTAGCTGGATTTTCTTCGGGTATTTTCTGATTCATTATTGATGTTTTAAGGCTGCCGGTTGCACATATAAAGTTGCAGTTGTTGTGCATATGAAGAACTTGGTGGCAAATGCATGAAGTCATTGAGAAAGGGAACAGTGAACTGAGTTTGCAATCATTTACACTTATTGTACAAAAAGATATTAGAGATATTTAAAAATATTTATTACACCAAACAAAATGACATTATTAAAACATAAAAACAGTGTTAATGAATTAATCCAGCAAAGGTTTGTATGGAGAAAAGATAAATATAAAATATAATTAAAGCACTGATTTTGACAGACACTAACAAATATCAACTTTGTTGCAAACAAAGTATAGTGAAAACAGCATTTAGCATCTGCTTTAGGCTTCCAACACTTTGACTGACAGACAGGGTCATATTTTTACGGGGAGTGGGCCTGGGGGCATATCCTTCACACCTTTCAAAATCAAAAAAATCTAAATCACATCATCATCAATCATCAGTTCTTACCATCTGCACTTACTCACCATCATATAATGTTTATCACTGTGATATACAGGCATCTTAAGACTTTTACAGAAAGACAAGCAGGGAACATTTTTGCTGAATGAGTAATTTTACTCTGGATACTTTGAGCACAGTTTGTCAGTAATACAGCTTATGTGATGTGAGTTTTATTGGTACTACTGCTAAATAAATGGTCCTAAAAATGCCTCCACCTGTTATTATCTTCATCATCGTAAATAGTTAATATTCAGAAGATCGTTAAGGTCAGCTACCATTTGTCCCCAGGACAGTAACGTGACCGTTGATCCTGATTTTGTTGAAATGCAAAGATTATCTACAAAATAAGACAGTACTTTAAAACAGTAAAAGGGCTTACTACATGTATATATGCTGGTGCATGCAGTGTATAACTAGTTTTAATTTTGTCCCAAATTGGGCTTGGTTTCATTTGTTAAAATTCGTGAATATTCAGTTTTTAAGAAACCTCATAGTAGAGAATTATGTGGTGTGTTAGGTATTCCCCTCATATGGAAAAGTAAAGTTTGAGTGGAACAATATTGATGATGTTTGTTTGAATAAAATTCTAAACATGAACAAAACTGAAAACATGTCATGCACTCAGCTGCCTGTTTAGTGTGAGCTGTCATTAGGTGATTTGACATTGTTTCTAAATATGTCAGGCTTGGCTCTTGTTTGTTATAGAGTAAATCCAACCAATTCTTACCCTGACCATATTAATGACTGCCATATGATTAATAGAGGCAATAAATGATGGACCACCATGACTGAGAGGCTCAAACTGGATAGAAGTTATATTAAACACTTTTATCAAGATTTTTGGATTATTTTTGTTAACAAGTAACAATGACAGTGGAGTTCTGTATTTTACCAGAAGTAAGAAGAAAGACCCATTTCTTTTCTTTACTTTTCTTTTGTGTTAAATAATATAAACTGTGGCTTTTTGGAAAACTTGAATTTAACATTGATTGTTACCCATTACTAAAGGCTGTAAACTATCAACTGACCATGTTTTCTGAATATATCATGACCATAAAGATTCATTTGTGTGAATTTTATCATACTATATATTTTTAGGTTTTCAAAGAGGATATATATTGAATGTTGTCAGATGTACACAAATTCATTTTTACATGAATCTGTATCTTCATATATTATGGAATGTTGTTTAGGAATATCTCTCTCTCTCTCTCTCTCTCTCTCTCTCTCTCTCCATATATATATATATATATATATATATATATATATATATATATATATATATATATATATATATGTATGTGTGTGTGTGTGTGTGTGTGTGTGTGTGTGTGTGTGTATTACAATTGAAGTCTGAATATATAGAATGGAACTTGAATATATTAAATCAAATGAAAATATACTGAATGTATCCAAGGTTTACACACACACACACACACACACACATAGACACACATAGACACACATAGACACACATGTATGTGTTCTTTCAAGGCAAAACCTCAAGTCAAGTAACTGGCTTGTTTGACTTATGAAAGTTCAAAGACACTGTGGCAGGGAACAAAATGAACCAGGGGAGCAGGAACACAGGTGAATAATTTGCTGATTGGACACAGGTGGAACACAAAACCAAGTCCAGATGTAAAAAAAAATAATACAAACAGCACAAATAAAACACCAAGCTAAACATAATTTTAGAACCATGACAGAGAGGTTGAATAGAAGTTGGAGGTCAACGCATCCATCAGTCTTTGTTTTAAGCGCACCTCTGGGAATAGCTTAATGAGTGGGTCTTTGTTTTGTTTTTCCCCTAGCTTGGTGAACAGTGTAATTTAGACGTATTGATATGAAATGAAGCATTGATAAGAAATGAAGTTGAGGGTGAGACACCCAAAACCTTCACCCATGATTATTAAAATCAATACTGAAAACATTTTAAACATCCCCCATATGTAAAGTTTGCTGTTTCCGTGCTCATGGGGAAGATAAACATAGGCAAAGAGAGTGAGTAACTGAGTGAGTGAGGTGGTGTGTTCATAAGGTACTGGGCTTTGCATCTAAAAATATAATGGCAGATGGATGAAGCTAATTGGCTCCTTAAAAATCTAAGAGGAATGAAATGATGGAAAGGACACATGGTCCTGTCAGCACACAATGTGTTTAATCCCCTCTGCCAGATAAACAAACACGCACACAAGATTAAAACGGCACTCTGATAATGTACAGGAGGAATGGACGTCAAGCTAATCCATGAAGATTGGCTTTTATCTAAATCCACAACTTCCCCTATCTGTTCTCTGGAGTATTAATGTCTACAGGTTCTCTCTGTGTAAAAGTTCAGCCTGACAAAAACACGCACACAAAGCATCTACAACACAAAATCTGTGTTGTAGATACTTCTCTGACATTTTTGTGTGTGCTTTTAATATCTGTACCCCAGATGCCTTTAAATAAATTGCAAGGTTCAGCATTTTCCTTTTTTAAGTAAAAAACAAACAAACATATAATATAATTATACATTTTATGTTGATATACTTTGAAGGTACCAGTCATTTGACAGTATGTCCAATACTGATTCATTCATTATTTCTGACTTTAGAGTAACCGTACAATTTTATTCAGCTCAACAATGTCATAATATTTTGTAAGAAATATAAATGGATGGATATTGACTGTATATAGTTAGGATGGGCTCTTGACGCACCATGAACCTGAACTGGACAAGTGGAAAAAGATGGACGGATGGCTGGTTGGCAACTTAACAGCCATTCCCAAAAATCAGCAGCCGCTGTGTTTGTTTTGTATCTGCCAAGTAAGACAAAACCCTCTCAGAACACCACACTGAGTATCCGGACTATCTCAGTATGAGATGGAGAGGGAGATATACATAAAATTTTAATACCATCAGCTTGTAAATTGGTTTCTTGGTGCACAGAAAGTTTTCACTAACTGCACCAAATACCTCCTTCCTCCCATCCCCTGCATGTCTATGATGATAAAGCTGCAAACATAGACATAACTCTCTTGCAAAACACTTCTAGGATTTCTACATGTTTCCCACATGCCCTTTGACATCACTCTTCAGCTCCAGAACACCCCTTCACTAAATCACCATTAACCTAGGGTACAGGCCTGGTTCATGGGATTGTGAAGCAATGCATGGCCCTGCTGACCTTTCAATGCTCCACCGTCCTGTGTATCGGTAAATCAGTCTACTGATGCTTTCCCAAGGCTGCTCTGACTCTGAAGGTCAGGGACAAGGAGGATGTGACCTGAGGAGTCATAGGTCTTAGGAAATCTAGTTTAGGGACCTGGATCCCACTGAGAGAGAGCGACCAAGAGCCAGCAGGGGAAATGAATGATGGAGGTCTAATAGAAAAAAAATGCACAGCCAGGATATGTTGTTTTTGCAAGTTCATTCCTCTATTCAACACTCATCTCATTGTTGTTTTTTGATGTGAAAAGGAGATGCAGGGTCATATACTGGATTAAAAGTAAGGTTCAAAGACCTTTTCCACTCCAACTTTAAAGCCAAAAAGCAATGTCATAATATCTGTTATGATTTATTTACATTTTGGTGCTCAGAAAATAATAATAATAATAATAATAATAATTAAAAAAAAACACCAGTCCATTTCAAATCCCTCTAACATATGTGGATTATAGATATCTGGAGACATCCAAACTTTAATAAAAAGCTTACTACAGGAAACTTTTTTACATGTTCAGGATCTATTATTTTTACACACACCTGGTGTTATTCAAGCTGAGCTGTTCAACTAAAACTTTAATACCCTGTGATCGAATCTCCCGGCTTGCATGAATGGACTATTATTGGAAAATTCCTACTGACCTAAGATACTGCCCTCACAGATTGAATAGCTTACCAACAGCTCAAGAAACATTGAAAGGAATCAAATGGGTGTTTAACATGCACAGTCATTTCTGCTAATGCAAAAGAAAAAAAAAAGTCCACACAGTAAACACCATTTAAAAAGAGGTTGCTGCAATATTTTTAATGTAAATATAGTAAAGGAGTTCTGCTTTATTCAGTCATTCTGTGAGATTTGGAATAAGCCTTGAGTTAACTTAAGTCTTATCTGGGTTTCAGGCACTTTTAATACAGCCCTTAATACAAAGAAGAGTTGTTTTAAGGCTGATATCAGTGGTGCAGCTCTGGGTGATTTTTAGCAAGCATATAGAAGCACATTTACATGGATTGCCAAAACATTTACATGTCTGCTCCTAATCTGGCTTTTTTGAATAGTTACAGTTTTACAATATCAGCATTCCCATTCAAGTGACCTAAAATGACAAATCAATGAATAAATAAAGAGTTTCTGATCAATCATTACAATATTTGCTATTATCATTTTTTACCATAACCTTCTGCATTAAGCCTCACCATGCAAGGAAGAGACTCACAGAGCTGCTGTTACAAAAAAGGACAATAGTTTTGCTTCAGGTTTACTACTCAGTAGTAGTAAACATTTTAATCAGCTTATACATGCAATATTACACAACCTACAGCACTCCAGTAGCTAAGGCTCAAAAACTGTGATTTGGCAATGGGAATCTATGAAATTTTGGGTTGCATTGCAGATATAGAGTCAGTTCTTATGCTCTGTTCCATTCATCTATGCACATTTCTGTGATCATAGGAATAGAAATAGCAAAAAAAGGGATTGCACTGCAGTAGATAAAAAAAAAGAATTTGATGGTACAGGTGTAGATGATAAACTAGTAACTTAGTAATTAGATAGCCTTGGTTGTATGAAAGCAATCTCGGACTGAAAATAGACTGAAAATAGAACAGAGACATGGAAAGACATGCACACACACACACACACACACACACACACACACACACACACACACACACACACACACACACAAGACAACACAACACACAGCCCATAGCGAGCCACTTCTGGCCCAGAAGTGAGGTGAAAATAGTATTTTCTTCTCATCTGAGGCTTCATTGAAGGTTAGCCAAGTGAGAAAGAGCTTCCATCATAGCTCAGTCTCATAGCTATGTGTCTCTCAGAAAGGTTGAATATTGACTCCTCTACCTCTTCGTTTTACTGGGGAGTTTTTGATGGCGTGCAGTGGGAGATCCTTGTTGTTTGAACTACTGTTTATTCAGCTTGTGTGAGCAGCGTTAGTCTAGTGCGGTAATTAAATATATTTCACAGAGCTGTACATCGCCTCGAGGCTGGCAGCTTCTGAAAAGAGAATGGTAGATCGCTTTGTTTGTATTTTTTCACAACTATACATTCTGAAAAATCATACTGTTCAGTAGAAATGTTAAATCCAATATAGATTTCAGTGAAGGAAGTAGTTAATAATTAATAATAGCGCTCAAATAATGTGGCTGTATTATTTTAATTGTCCTACAAAAACTATTTAAATCGATAAATACTGAGCAGATCAGTTGTAAAAGAAGGCGAACAAACTGTTAGGAGCCATTTATGATTAACTGAAAGATACAAAAGAACAAGAGTAACAAGATTCTTAGTTTGAATCTGGGAAAACTGGTGGCCTATGACCAATGTGGACTGTACTATACCTGAAAAGATAACTTTAGTGCACAACAAAGTAGAGCAAATTAGATTCTTCAGTAAGTATTTCTTTTAATATAACATGTTTCTGAGACGCCTTTTGTCCTGAGCCTTTGTTCCATTTCTTCTTCATCACTGTATCAGTTCTACAGTCAGTAGAGCAATATCTCCAAACAGGCAGCTCAAATGAGTGATCCCATCAATATCTGTGTTCCCTCATCAGCAGTTTTATAGTGGCTTTCCTTGGCAGTGTGTGGATGAATGTGTGTATCTCTGAGTGTCTGCACAACAGATGGCCTCTGTGGGGAGCAAGGTGTGTATGTGCCCATCTCCTGTCATCCCCCCAGGACCTATAAAGCATGTAGAACAAACAAGCTAATTAGTCCTCTACACACGCACGCACGCACACACACACACACACACACACACACACACGCATGCACGCACGCGTGCGCACACACACAAACAGTCATGCTCATTGATGCATTACATTCATAGTAATTACTGTAACATGTTATAATATGTAAAAACTATATACGCTCACTGACCATTTCATTAGTCAAGCCTTGTCAGTACCAAGTTGGACACCTTTTGCCTTCAGAATTGCTGAAGTCTGCATGTTTTAGATACAGCAAGACTCTGTATTAGTCCAAGATTTTAAGTCATATTGACATGACACCATCACACAGATGCTGCACTTTTTGCACAGCCAGGATGTGACGCTCCTGTTCCACCACATCCCAAAAGTGCTCTATTGGCTCTATTGGCTTTCATGTTGTTTACACCATATTCTGACCCTACGATCAGAACTTCACTGCTGAAATCAGAGCAGGCAACATTTTTCCAATCTTAATATGTCCACTTTTGGTGAGCCTGTGTGAACAGAAGCCTCTGTTTCCTCTTCTGAGCTGACAGGAGTCACAAACCTTGTTTGTAATGAGTGGTTATTTGAGTTACTGGTGCCTTTCTATCGGCTCAAAGCAGTCTTGTCATTTTCCTTTGACCTCTGACATCAACAAGGCATTTTCACCCAGAGAACTGCTGCTCACTGAATATTTTCTCCTCTTCAGACCATTCTGTCTAAGCCCAAGAGATGGCTGTGTGGGGAAATCCCAGTAGATCAGCAGTTTCTGAAATACTCAGACCAGCCTGTCTGGCACCAACAACCATGACATGTTCACAGCCACAAATCACATTTCTTCCCAATTCTGATGCTTGGTTTGAATTTTTTTTTCTTTTCAACCAACACACATATTCCTTTTGAGATTACAAAAGTGAAACTTTAATGTAAGGCAAGGAGTGTCACTTAGCAAGCATGACCAACATTAAAGAAATGATGTGACCTATTATTTCAAAAAAGGTAGTTTAATATTTTTGTTTATGCATACCCTAGATGTATTTTTGCAAAAATGTGACTGGGGTTGTAATTAAAACAAAACAAAACTGTCCAGTTAATCAAATTACAGCAAACACAAACATCTTAGATAATTAGAGCAATAGAAGAGATTTCAGTATAGCTTTATAAATAAGTGAAAAAATAAAGATAGAATAGCAATAAAGTGCAAACACACACATGCAGCACACTTGTGTAACCACAGTACATTTGCTATAAATAACAATGATCGGTGAGGCATTAGACATAATGTAAGATACCATAGTCATAGTGTCTGTTTTCTCCTTTTGTTGTGACAAATGCTTGGGCCAACAGCTATGATCCATCGGATATATGGGAGGCTCATAGGCGCTATGCTTATTCAAGCACAACCTGAATTATTCAAACATGTCAGGGTGAGACACCAAGGCTGGGCTGCTGAAAAATAAGAGAAGCTGGTCAATGTGTGTTTGTTGTTGATTGTATGTCAGCGCATATGTCAGCATTTGTGTGGCTGGCCTAAATTTAATCCCATCCACATCAACAGCACAAAACAAGCACATTTCTAGATTTCACTTTGGTGAAGGAAATGGTAAGCATGGGGATATACACAGCTTTTAATGTATAAACTGTTAAAGAGTTATGAGGGTTATAGCCTCATGAAAGAAATGTTTTTGTGGATATGCAAGCTCAACAAAAGACATGTTGTGTGTTTACATGTGCATGTGTGTGTGTTTAGCCATCCCTTAAACTCCCTTTTGTTAAGCCCCTATCATGGACCTCCAGTCGTGAGATAGGAGCTAATCTCTGCAGTGTTGGTCGCTACCTCTGTCTTTGTCTGACTTTTCTGTCGTGTAGTGACCATATGATTGTGAACATGCAAGGCTGCATGTGTGTGTTTTCCACAGGGTGAGGCTGAGATGAATGTGTTTGTCAGTGATGGATTTCTTAAATCTGAGTACACTGGTGTCCTTGAACTTCAAGGTCTGCCATATGCTGCCCGGGACAGGGCCAGGGGAAATTGTGTGTATAAATGAGTGTGTGTCTGTGTGTGTACATGTAGTAGCAGTAGTAGCAGTAAACTGAGTAATACCTTGGGCAGTTCTCACAGTATAGCATTATTTCTGGTAGGTGCCATGTGCTTTGGAGGGGTCATCAGGTCATACAGCAAAACATTTAATGTAGTTCTAATGTAGGTATAAATTCAGGGATTTGTAATTGGCACACTTTTAAGTAGATTTTGCATTTAAATCATAAACCATGAATTGAAGCATTGCCTATTTTACTGTTCTATACTTTTATCTTCTGTCCTTTAAGTGCTTTACAGTCTGGGACTGCTTCAAATCTGTTTTTAATAATAGTTTTCTTGTCAGCTGGACTAAACCAAAAATGAATGGACCTAACTAAGACATCGTTAGTGGCTCTTGTTTCTCCCTAGCATGCTCTGTCTGATGTGTTTACAGTTTCTACCTTCACACTAAGTAAAAAAAATGAGGAAACAGGCTCTTTCCTTGCAAAACCTCTCTCCAACCAAGTCTTTGATTATGACAAGGAAGAAAGGACCTTTAGAGAGGCACCCATATCCAGGGTCAGCACTTTCCTCAGGAGATGGATGATAATGTAACTTATCATCCAAACTCTATATAGGCTTGAAAAGAGCCATAAAGGCACACACAGCATATACAAAGGTTTACGCATGTATTTAGAGTAGAGCACAAGTAGGGTTATTTGCATCAAACTTATCCTAGTAAAGGTTTATTCCTATGGAGAAGAAACTATTAAATCAGAATATTAGGTGTATATATATATATATATATATATATATATATATATATATATATACGTTTAACAGAATAGATTTTCAGTGTGTGTCTTTGTGTGTGCAAGACTGTGTGTCTATGTGGATAACACACAGGCTACTTGCCAAGAGGTTGAGTGTAAGGCAGGGAGTACAGAAACAGCAGGCTTTTTTCTCCCAAGTTTGTTTATATGGAACATAATTCAATTACTTGTCCTCTCCTCTTTCAAGTCTTGAGTAATTGCACTGAACATGTAAGTGAGTCTGTCTTTGTCTGTGTATGTCTACGGACATGAATTACTAACAGAATGTATGAGTTAATGGAGCGCGGCCAGTAAACACAGTGTTAAATATGTCCACAAGCTGCAAGCTGCTAAATAAAATGATGACATTGTCTCTTGAGCTTTGGCTTGCCTCTTTTACTTATTACTAATTTCCTTAAACATTTATTTGTTTGATTATTATTTATTTCGAAATTCAAATCCAGTTTGTGAACATGGTTTCACATGTGTTTGTGATGTTATATTTTACTAGGATGAATTATCTTAAAATTTTACTTGCTTACTGTATGATTATAATTTATCTACTTCATATTTACTGCTTTACTTTTTTTCTTCCTTTATTTAAATATTTCACTCTTAGCACTAAGGGGAGTTTTATGTAAAGTAAACATAGTCTGCTGTCACCACAGGCCTGGCCATATTCTTCTCTTCTTTAATCTTTCGGATGATCCCATTATCACAATTTCAAAGTTATTATGAGCATTTCTCATTCAGCCTGAAATAATTGCTTGGAAGAGTTATGATTACAGTAATTCCAAAGGGTATTTGAATGCAAATGACAGCTATGAATTTAAAATCGCTGTATGTGCAAAGACACATTAGAAAATACAACAGAAATCTCTATCTTGTTAATGGTGATAGGAGTCAGAATCACTGATGGAAGAGATGAACTTGAATGGGGCTTTGCTAATTAAATAGCCGCATTATATTCCCTCTCTGTGGTATTCTCTCTGCTTTTCTGTCGCCACCCATCTCTCTCGCTTTCTCAGAAACACACACACACACACTGGTACAAAGCCGTGTGTGCAGCAGAGCAGGAGGTCTCAGAGGCCTAATCTTGGAGCTAGCAAGGTACAGCCATAAAACTGACAGGCCAACTAATTACCCCAAAAATTACAACATCTTAATGTTTGCGCTCACAGCAATGTTCACTAGGACTGTGTGGGTGTGTGAGTGTGTGTTTGCGTGTGTGCATGCTTGACTATTTTCTTGTTTTTTGGTGTGTGTGTGTGTGTGTGTGTGTGTGTGTGTGTGCGTGTGTTAGAAAGTGTTTATTATGCAGACAGCTGGAGGTGGTCCCCTGCATGTACAATAGAGAGGACAGATGTGTGGTGCAGCTCTTTGTTCTTGTACTGCAGTGCTTACCCTTCTCACACAATGAAAAGCAAGAGTTGAGTTCAGAACTCACCAAAGTTTTAAAAACAAATCTCTACTCAATTTTGTGGAATACCTATTTCAAAACCTTGAAAATATCATCATAAAAGGTCAGAAAGCTGCTCTGTATTCCTCTGAGTTTGCTTCCTCCCTTTCCTTTGGTGTCTGTTGCATGTTGCGATCCCTGTGTAATCCTTTGGTTCTGTCCTTGCCTGATGCCCTGTAATGTTCACATCTGTTCCTGATCTTGCTTTTCTGTGATCAGCTGAGTGAAATTCTATACCTTTTTCAATTGACTCTTCTGATGAGACAAACAAGCTATCTTTACACATTTAAACCAAACACAGAAACCTAACAAATATGTTCTGTGCCTCATATAGAAAGATAAAGGAAAGAAGAAAGAAAGAAAACAAATCACAGAAGCCACCCGCTGCTTCCATCACTGTCAGCTATAAGCCGGAGGTGAAAGTAATCCTTAGGTTTCTATGACAGTAGATAAGCAACGTGATAAGAACTGTGCAAATACCATCATCGATTCACATGTCGGCTATGGCTTTAATACCCTGTCGGAAAGCAGACATGGGATTACAAAAGGGACAAAAAGGATTTACCCCGATCTCATTCTGCTCCTGACACAATACCACAATAACATGTCAAGCGACAATATTACCAGAGGTATGGTTGTAATGATTACAGCATTGACATATCTTTGCTGTAAAAGTCACCATTGTAACTTAGGACAGATTTACAGAAAGGTAGTGACAGCCTTACAAACAATCAAGCAAACACATACCAGCTTGGTACTCTGCTCCACCTCCAGATAGAAGTTCTCTTTTAACCTGTGTCTGCTTAACTGTGCCTTTAATAATTTTTTAAAAAACATCGTGGGACAGAGGAAGAGCTTTCTGTTTCACCTTCCTACACAATTGGACAAACTAATGGAGCACACATACATGCGCACAGAAAATAAGCGGCAGGTGTGAGTCACACTGTTTTGCTAATGCCTCAAGGTCATTAACTCTGTGCCTGATTAGTTAGGTGAAAAAAAGCAAAGCGAGGGATAGTTCATCCAGATATATGAATAGTGCATGAGAGTAATGGAACAAAAGGTTTCAGGGCAAGCTTATTTTGAAAGTCCAATTCATTTTCAAGTATTCATTTCTTCTTTAAAGTACTGCACACAAAGAAAAAACTTTTTTCTCACTGCCAAGAAAATCTGACTCTAGTCATTTTGGAAGAAGAGATGAGAGAAGAGAATGGAGATAGAACCACTGATGAATGGAGATTGGCAAGAGATAGGGAAGAAGATAGAGAGAGGGAAGAAGGGTGGACATCTGGGTCACAGTGATGGAATGCTAGATTGATTTGGAACGAGTTTGAGGAGTTGGTACAGGTCAAAGTCACCATCTATATTACTGTCCCAGACTATTCATCTCATCTACTGTTAGCCTGTCTGTTCATTGGAGAAAAGACAAGAAGAGACGAGAAGGGAAGATAAAAGAAATGATTTACAATTACAAGTGGAGAGCAGGGAAGAGGGCTGACAGAGGTGAGGTCTGTAGAAAGCTGTAGGCAGCTGATAGTTTGTTTTGTTTTCCTTTTTTTCCAAATCAGAAGACACTGTTTCCTCTTAAAATCAACCTTAAAGTGTAATTACTTTTATTTGATATTTATTGATTATATTTCATACTATCTGTCTTTAAAATGCTATTTTGCGGTTCGGATTTTAATGTGTTTTCCTGGAAAATGTTGAGAAATGGGTGTACACTAACTTTTACATTCAAAATGGTATGCCTGCTCTAACCTATGGAGCTATCAATACAGAGTACAATGGGCTTCTTGGGAGGGTAGCAGTGTCCAGATTGTCATTTAAACACATTAATTTATTAATATTAAGATATGATCAGTAAAATATTATCCTTTATATTAACGATATCTATATCCATACTCCGAATATGGGCAAGCTCCTTGCTTGAATCACATGTGACCATATGTATCTTCTCACCTTCCCTCGGCCACTGAAAGATGTTTGTATGAGTTAGTCTGGATTATGGATGTGTGTAATAAGTTAGCATGGGAGCAGATGGTCAGATGGCAAGCTGAAAATGAGAGAAAGCAGGTGTGTGACAGCATGTTTTTCCTGTCATCATCCTTCCCTGGTCATAAGAGGTGCCAAGAAAGGTTGAGGAATAAGAAAAAGATATATCACACTTTCTTTGACAGTGGTAAAAGTCACAAGACTTTCACCAAGCAAACTTGGGTGACTCCTGAGTGGCACCGTTACTTTTCCTCATTTTTTAGCTATTGTACTTTTTTCTTTTTTCTTTTTTTCCAAAAAGTACATGTGAGGTAAGGTTTAGAAAAATGGGAAATCCAGTCGTAAATGTAATCACATTAGTCTTTGTTCATTATTTGGATTGCTATAATAACCAGTCCTACATCACCTAATAAATGTTTCTTTGGCTGAAAAGGAGTGGCAATAGGAAAGCAAGAAAATCAATGGCAAGTACACCTCAAAATGTAATTGAAAGTGCACTTTACCTGAATGGGAATCAACTTTCCCAGACAAGACCCACGTTTAGTCCATACGGCCATAATTTACAGCAGATCTAATCAATACTTTCATCTTAACAGTGGATCATTTTTAATGTAACAAAGGAACTTTTATTTCTTATCTTTTCTCAAATTTTTGTTTTGTGGTTGTTTCCCTAAAAACTGATAAATGACCAGAGCCAGCCATCAGTTTAACCGTTCACGACTTCAATCCTTCTTTAGTTGGTTAGTTCCTTTGTGACTATTTTCTAAGGACATAGACAGACATTTTCCTTGGTGCAGATAAAAGGTCAAAAGGTGTAAATGTTGGACTGTTACTCAAGCAGTCAACAGACAGCAACACTTTTAAGTGGATTCCAACAGATTCCAGTGGATTCCTTATAACTATGTTGTGTACTGTTTACGGCTTCTTCGGATATTTTTTAAAGTGCAGAAAAAATGTTAGCTGGTAGAAAAATATTAAAAACTACAACATTATTTCAAAATATAAACCTCGTCATCTCTTTGTTTAAGAATAAAACATACCTTAAGTGACAGAAGCAAAAGTTTCAGGGTGTGGATTGAAATAAGTAGCATGAAAACAGTCTCAGCAGAGACAGCAGGATATGTTATTGGATACTTGTTTCTAGGAAAGGTAAGTTAATTGAATTAAACATGCTAAAGCGCAACATCAAATTTCTCTGCATGGATTTTACATATTAATGTGCCATTATAATAACCACCTGACAGATGCCGGAAATCATTGCAGAACGATTTGACTCACTTCTGCAACACGCTAATTTAAAGTGGGGAACAGAAGTGTTGATGGATTAAAAGGCTGTAGCTTTTGTTTCAGTTTGTGTTTAATGTTAAGAACAGAAGGAAATTAAATTATTCAATATGAACCCCTCTTAACATTATGAAATCATTTTCAGTTTTTGAAATTGTTTTTCTTTTTGGTTGTTCAGCTCTAAAAAGTTCTGAGTGTGGTTTAGGGAGAGATCGTGATTTGAGGTAGAGTGAGACCTACCACAACAGTAACCTAGTGTATAATGCAAAAAATGAGAATGGGCTAAACTATCCCACGCACCTCTTTCCTAATTACATCATGGAGGTTATTAAATAAAGCCAGCTTCAGTATGTCTGGATGTGTACCAGTGCATAGATGAAACTTAATTTTGTAGTCATATTCATAATCCACACTGATTGGATGAAAAAATAAAAATAAACATATATATAAAAGAAAGTAAAAAATATGTTTAGTCAGTTTAATATATGCCTTCTCCTTGCTCACTTTGTACCACTTTGCAGGGGGAAAGGGAAATGTTTTTGTATTCATTTTAATTGTGTTCAGTGTTACTGTATTAATTTAGTGATCGTAGCCTTACACACCCCAAGCTCGTAGAATAAAAAGGAGAAACAAATGTATGTTTTATTCATTTAAAAAGCATATGTTGTGTTTACCTGAATGTCGGCTCTTTGTTGCCGTGATAGCCCTCTGAGGTGCATTTCCAGATGACAACTTGATAATTATTTTAGCATACACGGGGAATTGATTGCATACCAACACATCAGATGCACGCAAACATGGGTCCATTTGGAACTTTTCCCGGTCACTCAGTGGATTAATGGCTTTTGGCTTACATTTGGTGTTGCATGTATGTGTATTTCGTTAGTCCTGCCTATTTCCATATGGATCCATGTGTGTGTATGTGTGCAAAATACAAACTACTCTCTCTATGTGATGCATGGATTGAGGATGATAATCCCAGGTTATGAATGAGGAGCACAGAGTGTAATTTATTGTGTTTTCTTTGTGCACCCCAAGTACATTTTCTCTGCAGCACGATATAAACCAGACAGATGACAGAGTGTCCCCCTCAGTCTTGCTTCCTCTCTCCAGCAGAGATCCTTTTCCCTCTTACTTCTCACTCTAGTCTCTCCACGAAAGACTGTTTGTCATAGACATTTGGGATAATGCATCATGTTGTACTGGAACGACAGAGGATTTAACATTGGAGGTTTGAAATAGCTGACATACTGAAAGCATTATCTTTGCAGATATTTTTCATAAATGTGTCACACATGTCTTTTACAATAGATTGAACAGATATATCCAGTTTGTATGCAGGTCATAGAGTCATGTTGGTAACGACCTTAGGGAGTGTGATCACTGCATGCACTTGATTGAGAGGTAGACAGCGGAACTGAGCGTAGCTCACTCACAGATCAAACCTAAGCTTCTATTGTGTTGTTACTTTCTATGTGACCTTTTCCACGAGAATCTCGTGGAAGATGTAATATTTGTTAAGCGGTATCACTTATAATAATTGAGTGACTAACTATAAAGATATGTAGAATAGCAACATACAATAAAATACACCAAAACAACATATTTACCAAAAAAAACAGAGAGCTGAATATAACATAAAACATCTTTCACTATCGAGGGATAAATTATAAAATAACTGCTGGATTTATGCAATGCCTAACTAGTCCCACAATGACAGGCTGGTCATTCTCACTATAGTTTAAAAAACAATCTTTTTAATAAATATGCACATTAAGATATTGTACACTTGTTTACAAGTACGCCACTTTCAGTAGATTTGCTTGTTTTAACCTTCATTTTAACCTTCATTTAATTATCATTTAGAATTGCTCCAGAAAAAAGGGTCTACTCAAAAAAATAAAAAAAGAAGGAAAAGAAGTTTTTTTTAAATATTTTTGTCTGGTAACTGCCATAAGTTAACCATCAGTAACTGTAGCATTCAAAAACGGGTCTTCCTTTGACACACCCAAAATATGACAATCCACTGTCTTTAGATGGCAATCCTTGTTATGCATTGGGAGTAAAATAATATTGAAATAAATTGGAATTGTATCACAGGTGGCTGGCGGTCTATAGATTATATCCCATGCTTAATATAAGGCTGATATTTCAGATCAACGTCAAGTCTGTGCTTTTATTTTTCCACACGTGTTACTAGGCTACATTGTTGAAAGCTGTGGAAAGGGCTGCACCTGCCGTGGGCTTGTGAGCCTCATGAACACATTTGGCTCTCTTTGACTTAAATTGATTTGGCGTGACATCTGAATGCAATATGAGCTTCCAAACATATGTTAGTCAATACGGTTGGACAGTCATGCTTGGGCAAGCACGCACAAACGCATATAATGGCACTATTAAAATTTGCACAGCTAACACGGTATCTCTCTGTATCTACGCATATATCGGTGTTACCTATGCTGTAGAAGACATTACAACTGCCACACGCATACCATTATTTCTTATTATTTATATTTGTGTTGAAATAAATTACATTTATGAAATCATGATTTCATGATTTTTATACAATTTTTGCCATCTTCTCTAACTCCGAGATGATGTCACTTTACCAGAACTCCACAGACTGGACTAAATCTAAAGTCAAACTGGTTCTCACAAAGAAAGAACAGCAATCACTCGCGCATACACACACTTGTGCCATTCAATCCTTGCTGTCCTGTTTTAATTTATGGTGAACGAGGCAGCTTTAGACATTGGTTCCAATTCGCCGTCCCCCGCCTCACTATTCAACTCAGACTAGTGTCTCATCATCCATCAGTGGGGGCTGGAGCTGAAGACGACACCCAACTGGGGCATAGCATGACACCGCGGCTGTGTTTCCTATCAAGCACACCTCTGACGTCTTTTTGTATCACCACTACATTTCCGTGCCTCTTTGCTTTGCTCTTATGCTTGCTCTGTTGCGTCTCTTTGTCATTTGGTCCCACTTTATTTTGAGATTTCCCTTATGTTAACATATGTCTCATTCTTTCTTGTACATTTAACCCCAGCCAGTCTGGTTAACATGACAAACATAACAGAGCACATTTGAGCACACAGGCATGTTGTAAAGCTGTGAGGCAGTAATGCATTATGACTATTTTGGAAAACTGCTTTAAGTTAAACCTCAGCTGCTGGCATCTCCTTGATGGGGTATAATGATATCAGCAGGACATGCTCCAATCAGAAGACAACCACCATCTATGTTACCGACTCCAACATCTACATGAAACAGCCCTCGCATGCTTTCATTTTTGTGGTAAAGGGATACTTTACACAAGTATCTGGTGCAAACCGCAGCAGATTTTCTGTAAAGCTGCTTGCAACTTAAGAATTTAGAGCACACATCAAACAATTTAGATTCCTAATTTAGACATTTCCACATAATCATGTGATGAATGGTAAATTTAACCAAGCAAACTATTCTTTTTTATATGTGGGGTTTCCACATTTTTCGTGGACATATGTATGTTGAAGTCATCGAAATTTTTACATTTATTGCTCAAACAAAATGTTCACAATGTTGACTGCTGCAGCAAGTTAAGCCTCCATTTAACTCCAACAGCATTTATACTCTATAGAGGCTCTCTCAAGTTGTCACTAACTAGATCCCACAATTGCAATATTTACCCAAGTTTGATATAACTTGCTTGTAACTTAGAAGTAACAACAAGTGTAAGACACTTGCCACTGATATCTGTTTTTTTCTTTCTTTAAAAGGCTCATATTTTTCTCTCCGAGCTGAGACTCAACATCCTGTGATCTCTGTGTGTGTGTGTGTGTGTGTGTGTGTGTGTGTGTGTGTGTGTGTGTGTGTGTGTGTGTATTGGTGTGAACCTCACGTCTGCATGATGATGATAATTATGTACAATGTGAACTTTTCGGTTTTTCTTATGGCAGATGGTTTCACTGAACTTTCTCAGTTTTTGCTGCATTCTCAGCTGTCCACTATTCAAAAGCCAAATGTAAACCATTTTTTTTCTTATCCAAGACTAACTCGAACAGATGTGCCCATGCACACACACACACACACATAAACCACACATGAATATAATTCACCTTCTTCTAATTCCTTTGAATTTGGACCAAATGTTAAATGAAGTCTGTGATACAGTAAGAGTCGCAAGAGGATCTGTGATGTAGGTGAGTACAAATGTGTGCTAAAACGCCTCCAGCATTTTGCAATGCAAGGACAGAGGCACATCACCATTCATTTATTTTAATTGCTCTCCACCTGCTATGATAATCAGGACTTAAATAGAGAAATTTCCATTTTCAATTAACAACTCTGCTGCATATGCTTAGGAACGAGGCCCACCTTATTATGAAACGAGGAAAAGAAAGATATTACTCTTTCACTTCTGTATATTTTGTTCTCTGCTGAATAACCTAGAAAATCCAAACAACAATGAGTAATTCCTTGCGTAATGAGAAAACTGCATGAAGCTGGTGTTCACATTATATGAGTCTGAAGTGAACTTGATTGTTATTATCATGCAGATAATATTTTTCTAAACATTTTTAAACAAACAAACAAAAAAATGTATATATATTTTTTTATCATTTTGTCACCATTCAATGTTTACTGAAGCTTGGAAAACACTTTTAATTGCTTTTAATGTAATGAGCTTTGCTTATTACAGATGCAGAAAGTTAGGGCCATAGCCAGAAAACAATTTTCAGACTTAATAATAATAATAATAATAATAATAATAATAATAATAATAATAACCAAATGAAATGAAACCTCTGTGTGCTCTTTGTTGTAGTCCATGTTTGGCATTGGCCCAACTTCAGCATTAACGGAGGGCTTTGTTTGATGTATGTGGTTCAGTTTTTGGGGAGTGCACAACAGCTCCTCTGAGAGCTGCTGAGAGCCTCTGTGAGCTGCTGTAACCCCTGGCCTGCTTTCCTAAATATAGTTGTTCACATGATTCTTTGCAGAGGCATGATACAGCCATGAAGGTAATATTTCTTCTACAAGACAGTGAACCTACTCATACACTCCTGTATGTTTAATGTGTGATTGCAGAGTTTCCAAGTTCAGCCATAATCTTTGGCTACTTGAAAACTCCTCGGGTAGAAAGAGGAGTGTGTGTGTGTGTGTGTGTGTGTGTGTGTGTGTGTGTGTATGTGTGTACGGGTTCGTACTATCCTGGTGGGGACCAAAATCTGACTTTTACTATCCTGGTGGGGACTTTCTGCACCGTGGGGACCAAAATCCAGGTCCCCTCGGGGTTGAAAGCAATTTTCACACTCAAAATGCGGTTTTACTGTCAGGGTTACAATTAGGTTATGGTTAGGTTTAGGGTAAGGGTCAGGGTTAGGCATTCATTTTTAATGGTTAGGGTTAGGGTAAGGGGCTAGGGAAACCATTATGTCAATGGGATGTCCCCACGAGGATAGCAAACCAGACATGTGTGTGTGTGTGTGTGTGTGGGCTCCTTCTCCCTGTAGAGATCATTAGCAGTGTAGTGCCTTTTGGTCAATACCACCTCTCAGTGGACTGCGTACTATGTCTCTCTCGCTGTCTGTATAAAAGAAAAGAAACTAATTTACAGGACTCACACATGTGTTAGACAACAAATGTACCAGAATACCCAGGAAATTGTGAGATTACCTGAAGGCCTTTGGGGGGTGAATTGAGGTGGGTTTACACCTTCTGGTGTGGTATTAGTACTTGCGGTGGTGTGAAAGTTCAAATAAGCAGTTGGCTGTAGTGTTAGAGGCATGCAATCTACAGACACACATGGGCTGTGAATGAAATGTGAAGGATGCCAGCGCTTCAAGCTCTAATAATTCTATTTTATCTTAAAAACATGGAAAATATTTTCAAGTCAAACCCAGTTAATAACAGAAATCATTCTCTTGGCTAAAGAAGAACTGCATGTTTTGTTGAAAGATGAGTGCAGTTTTAACTTTGATTTTGATTTGATATCCAATGACCCATAAATGTAATATTCCAGTCCAATAATATTGGATATAATAAATATACTTTGATTGGGCATTTGAGTATAGTGTATTTTATACTAGTGTCAAATCTGTATTAATCCACAACTGAAAAGAATAGTCTGTTACTAAATACTGTTGTTGAAAAAACTATAAACTATTAAGTGTTTTTATATAAGATAAGATAAGATAAGAACAACTTTATTTATCCCGAGGGAAATTCTTTTGTCATGTACATGCTCAAAGCAGCAGGAGAGACAGAGGAACAGATGAAATAGATATAAGATATATAAGATATACAATATATACAATAAGAATAGTGTACAGTAATATACAGAAGGATAGTGCAAGACGAATAATCGGATAACTCTAACAAAGTAATATACATAACTATATCCTGGTGAATAAATAACTAAACTATCAGTGCAGGCGGTTCTAGAAAGTGACAAAGTATTGTGCAATAATATAGTAGTTCTTAGTAAAAAAAAACAAAAACAAAAAAACAAAACATACTGTTACTGATTTTTTTTAAATCAAATTAAATGGAAAATCATTGTTCAATAACTCGTGTTAAATTTTTTATTCAAGAATGAACTTACACCACAAAATCAGGACTTAAAAATCTTTTATATACAAGCATGTAAAGTATCTTAAATGAATGAATTCATATCAAATGCACGGATTTATATAAATTAATATATACTGATTCAATTCATAACACTTTTAAAAATAAATTTTACAACCAATAAAACATTTTGTTGTAAGCACACACACACACACACACACACACACACACACACACACACACACACACAAAACCAAAATCTACCTTCATTCACGTTTTCCTACACCGCCTGTCACATCACTTGTAACTTGTTTTCCAGCCTCCACATCTCGAATATTTGTGACAAAGAGGAAGTTTTAAGGAATATGTGGAGTGAAGGCACAGCAAGCCACAGAGCAGAAGGACAGATACAGAGACAAGCAGGGCATGGTAATGACTATATCCATCACTGTGACACACACCAGCACTCTTCATGGATCAGAGGCCTTAAGTGCTGCGCTATGGTGGGTTTAACAATAATACACAAACCAATACCAACCAGGGAGCTGATTTATTATGGAGCTGATCTGCCCCCCTGCTTGTAAGAACATAACCTTGAATGTGTTTACAGTATGTGTGTGCGTGTGTGTGTTTGAGCTTCTTTGAATAAAAGTAGTAATGAAATGTAATGGCATTTCCTCACACAGTGACGATTCAGACAAATGAGACTATGCTGGGGTGTAAGTGCTTTCATTTTCTCTTAACCATACAGTTTGCAAACACGATTCCATGTGTAAAACAATCTATCTTGACACATTAAAAAAAGTGTTTGGCAAACAGCTCAAAGTCATATTTAATGACTGCAAATGTTTTTATTTTTGTTTGTTTCTGTTTGTGGCCTTTTTCAGTGTCTTACGTGTGCCCACATCTCTTTTTGAAAAAACATAAAAAGAAAAGGGAATTTCCAAGATGCAGCATTTTTGTATGCCATTTAAATGTTCCATAATAAAAGATCAAGGAAACCAGTGCCACCATATCAAAGGTTTTCCGTGTCATAACCCAGTCATATAATGTTTTCCCAGCTGCTCTGCCACAAAAAGCATCATTATCTGTGAGAAGTTAATTATTTCCATGGGAAAAATGTGCAATTGGGGTTTTGAAAAGAATTTACTGTAGTTACACTGATCCAAAAGGAACTTAAGATCTCTTTGGACAGCAAACTGACTCATTAAAAATTTTAAAAATTAAAATAGCTCTGCATGTTTCTCATCTGTTGTATTATTGTAAAATATTTTATTGAGTATTTCACAGATTTTATTTCATAGCAATTCACTTTTATAATTCCAATTTTTCACTGTAGACTATAAATTGCCTTAAAGTGTTTATTTGCTTTCTTTTTTGTGCATTCTGGAGTTCAAGTGAAATTTAAACTGCGAACAATTATTTCAAATAAAGTTCTAATCCAGACGGCTCATGGTATTTAAGTTTGCAGCTTGTATATTTTCATGGAGGAAATCACAATTCATTTTTTTAACTACACTAATTGTGATTTGTTTTACTTTTGATTCAGAAAAAGCCAAAATATTTATAGCAAACTGCCAGAAATGCTAGTGCCCTAAACCATCAATAAAAAACAAGAGTCTATCTCTTCAACAACTTAGTTAAGTTCAGATTAGTTTGTTTATTTGCAGCAATAAAAAGTAAAGAAATAAAATAAAAGCAACTTACCAATAAGTACAAATGAGGAAAAATAGTAACAATCCAACCAGCATAATTTACTATTTAGAAATAGCTTCATAAAAGAAATTTTACAAGCTCAAAGTTTAAATCCTACAGGTGTCCAGTGTTCATTGAGCAAAAAAATCAGCCTGCTCATTCATATTGTAGATCCCGGCGGAGACACAATACAGTACCTGCACCCTTCTGTGAATTTATGTGAAAGGTTTGGCCCAGAAGGAATCATTATTTTTTATATTTTTCATTTTATTTTCATTGACCCTCTACTAATCTGTTTTTCAGCATGAGCTGTCTATCTTCTTCTCTCTTTTCATTTCTGTTTGTCACTCGCTCTCTGTCAAAGTGTGCCACAGTCTCCAGTTTTTCCTTACGTGACTGGAGCTCATATCAGGGAGAATAATTTATGGTCACCATGAATAAGAGATGCTGTGGAGTTTCCAATGATTCGGGTCTGATATGGAAACAGTCTGAAATATTTGGACAGAGGAGGATTGAGTGATCACTGTTCACCAGCCTGTTGTTAGCAAACACATGTCAGGGAAAACAGCTGTCAGGAAAACCCATGAGGCAGGAAGAGAGGAGAGGACAGAAAGCGCGTGAAAAGAACAGAACAAAACTGCAATATTAAAAATTTGAAAGAACGAGGGGTGGTGTCTGATGTTAACTTCTCTGTTTAAAACTTTCTTATTTTTTCTCTTTGATCACATTCTACGTTAAGTCAAGTCAAGTCAAGCTCGGGTCAGTGGCATGCACATGTCTCTTTCAAAAGCTTGCAATTGAACAGATAATAAAAGCATTAATGTCACAGTGTGAAAACCACATCTGCAATTAGAAGTCTGTACACTGAGGTTAGAGAAAGATTGTGATCCTACACGGTTTAAAGAGACCCGTATCAATTATTTGTAAAGAAAAGGGATCCACATTCCATATCTAATTTAGCAACTTTGTACCAAATTAAGTATATACAAAAGCCATTAGAAAATACTGTTGAAGTCAAAATCTAGGTCAAAATGAGTACAAACAGCAGCAGTTATGATAAATGTCCAATTTGAGTATTTGAGCAGGAATCCCACAGTGAGGGGCACCGTTGGACTCCTGACAAGATGGATTAGACCACTACCTAGTTCTTGATGTCAACTGTGAAGAAAAGCAACATTGACTCCAAAATCCCTTAAAACTATTATCTGAAGAATGTTGCAGCATTAGAAAACCATCTGTCCAAAAGTCAAAATGTCCAAAGAGTATTTATGAGTGCTGTCCAGACAGGAAATTTTAGAAGCATGACTGTTGCAGCTGTGTCATTTTCATGTCTTGCGTTGATATCTCCATACATTTTCTTGTATGGAATGGAATCCATAGGTATTGGTTTCATCCGGAATCAGTGGAACCTGTGAGTAGGGACTTGGAGGAGTCTGAGCCAAAGAAACTGGAAAGGGAGGAAAATAAGTACATTGGGAATGACAGAGTACTCCCAGATCAGCTATAACTTACTTCATGAGAAAATACAAGATATTTGACAATATATTTGATTGTCAATGTAACCACTGTGGCAGTGGCACTTTATGTAGTTGATAAAATATGTGTGGTGGTGGTGTGTGTATGTTTTTTTTCTCTTCATCATGTAAATATATACAACATTTAAATGAAAAAACATACCAGACACAAATTATTCCTCAAAACAATAAAGTAAAAAAAAAAAGTATTTTTAGCTTGTCAAAGTGCGTAGGATCCTTATGTAGGATCCTTATGTTTCATGGAGGACAAGAAGAGTCACACGAATTGACATAACTTAAATAATTAATGGTGCAATACAATATACAATTGTAAATTGGTAAATTTTTGAATTTCTACTTTGACCCCTTCATGCATGAATTAAGACAAACTCAATCAGGAATTTTTTGTAAGTACTTTTACTCATCTTTAGGCATGAAAAAAAGATTTTTGAACTCCATTTTTTAAACATGTACTTTTCAAAGAGTTTTTTACATGTCCACTTTGGTGGACAAGCATTTAGGTGGACAACTGATGTGTATGGAGTGACACATCAGTGTCCAATGTAGAGGTTTTTGTGCAAGTATACCATCAATACTGACACAAATACAAGAAAACAGCATTTGAATAGCTGTCCACTGTAGTGACCACTATGCGTGAAAGGTAATTTATTTATTTGAACATTACTAAAGTAATTTATTATCTAATAATTTAACCAAAAAACACTTTGTATAAATCGATGTTTCAAAATGAATTATTAATCTATCTAAAAATTGTTTAAAAAATTTCATTTTACAAAAAAGAATTCAACTCTCAATAAAAACCTCATTTCAAAAACAGATTTTCAAAATATTTTTAAAATACAATTTCAAATAGAGAAATAAGTAAATGGATTCAAAAATCAAAGACTTATTTCTGACATTTAAAATGGTGATTTTACTTCTCATTTGAAAATCCATTTCCTCACTACATTTCTCTTTCCTGTTAGCTCACGGATTAGCTATTATATTAGCAAATGGATGAACTTTGGAATCAACTATTGGATTAGCTAGCTCATTTCCAAACTCTCCAAGCAATGCAAATTAGCCACGCAGTGTGATGTAAGGAGCTCTCTAATTGGTTAGACAGATACAGACTGGCCCCTTGGATTTTTCTACAGTGCTGTTTGTGCTTGTACAAAGGTCATTCAGCCTCGGTATAGAGATTGACAGACCACGTGACTTTCGCGCATTGCATGCCGGTAACCCAAGGCAAAACAATCCAAGTACCGCATCAAATGCAAGCATTTGAAGCACCGCAAAACGTTCATTCTCCGGTTCCAATACCTTCTTGGTTTTTCTTTGCCACACAAAAAAGGATTGTACAAAACGAAGGAGAACAACGGCGGTCCGTACAAAGACAGACTCGACGAAAAGGCAAAGAAAAGATACGAGGAAAAAAATCAAAGGAGTGAAAGGGTCAGACCCTTACGAGCACACAGAGTAGACAAAAGACGTTAGTGTGCTGCCCACTTTCACCACGATCATATTTATAATTATATGGTTCTTGGAGTGAGTGCATACACTCATGAAGTTTAACTTCAGGTCACTGCAACAAGCCCAGGTACAGTTTACTGACAGATGGGTGCAGGACCTTGAAATGCACCGTGTAGAACGAAAGACCATCATACGTATCATAAGTTTACCAGTCTCACAAATCGTCCTCATAAATACACACTCATTCACCGTTTATTAATATAACCTTTGAGCTCAACAGTAATTAATTAGTAGTGGAAATGACTTCAGGTACGCATCACAGAAATGTAGCAGTGACAATAATATTGTATGCTGTAATCGCACTGGACAATTAGTGATACAAAACAACTGTTTTACCCTGTGAATAAAAGTATATGTTTTTGTCAATGTACCGTGGTAATAAACGCAATATTGTGTCAGGACAATTCACTATTTATGCACAATAAACAAAGGAGCATAGCGCGACAATTTCTGTTTAGCACCAGACTTGCTTGTAACCTACGTCACTAATTAAATATGAAAAATGACGTATTAACTCCTACAAAACACTGACCTTTGTGGGAATGCTTGGAGCAGACTAACCTGTGAGCTGGAGTGTTCTGGACGTTATATTTGGTCTTTGAATGGCTGCAATCCAGGCCATCCGTCGCCTCTTTTTACTTCGGAAACATGGCTTGAACAATTTCTCCTTAACGACGTAATCCGATAACAACCGATCTCTTTACCCGTCGGCTTCCCGAGACTGTCATGCGACCGGCTATTGCAATTAACAATGCAACAGCTTCTTGCCATTTTTTGTTTCTTTTTATCGCTGTGTAACTTATTTCAATTGAAAGCCTGCGTGCGCTAGTACCTCTTGCCTTGGGTTCCCACAATCCTTTGCGGTTTTACCCCTCAATGACGTCACATTTTCAATCTCTATTTGCACTGTGCCCATCACGGATATATGAAGAATGAAGGGGCTCTGCAGTGAAATGCTGAGCTGAACCTCAGAGTGTGCCAGCCTGACCACCTGTTGAAGGTAAATTCCTAACATGGCTAATGCTAGGATCACCGCATGTAGCTATTTTTTAAAGATCATCTTAGTTTATGAAAATTTTACATCCCAACTGTACAAGCTAGCTACCGTTTTTTTGTAAGCTAATGTGCGCTTAACAAATGAAGCTTGAAGCAGCTCAAACTGTAAGAACCAGCACTGAGCCCTGTTACATTTATACACAGTGTTAGAGCAATGGCCGCAGCCTACAACCTTTAAACTTGTGATTAAAATGATGTCTGTAAACACATCAGTCCATATGTTACCACATTACTTTCTGATACTTAAAGTCAAAAGAACTCATACAGGGTTACTAAAATAATAGCTGTCAGTTCTCTCATTCCTTATATTACTGCGAGCCCTGCTAAGACTGGAGATCGCATTATTGATTAAAGTTAATTTATTTTAATACGCGAGTATACACATTTCTGGCCTCTTAAAAATCTGATTGTTCAGCTATCTGAATCTAATGAATGACTGGATTTAAAGCAGGAACTGCGCATCTTGCCATCAAAAGTTTGGTAAAGTAGCATGACTACTGTAAAGTTCTATAGGATCCTGTTAAAAATCACACAAGCACATCACACCACATCTAGCATAGATAGTTCCATTTTATAGATTACACTGCTGAAATTATAAACTATATATTCCAGTTATCCACCTATCAGTATTTTTTGAATAAATGGATATCACTGATAAGTCAGTGGTGAAATTCACCTGAAAGTGTTTTTAACTAACTGTTTCTTATTTTTGTAGAATTCATCAGCAGCTGTGGAGAGATGTATCTGAATATCTTCTGTTCCACTTTTCCTAACCTGGAGGCTGAGGATGGCTTAATCCTGACAAGGACACAAACCTCAGTGCTTATTATAGATGTTACATCCTCTGTGCAGCAATTCCAGAGAGAGAGAGAGAGAGAGAGAGCAATGACTGATTAATCTGCCTATTTCTGGCAGATTTGGCAACTTGTAATAAGAAAGTTTGCATTCTTTGAAAATGTCATGTATGATTTGTCTGATTTAGGCTTTTCTGCACCTTCATTCTGCTTTTTAAGTGTTTTAAAATTTAATAAAATATGGCAGCTTTGTGTTGTGCTGCAAGATAAACCCATTGTCCTCATGAGCACACCTTTTTAAAAACACTTTCTGTTCAAAGGTGATTATTACTTTTTATTCTTACAATGTCCAACTAATAGGAGAAATTGAAAATGCAAACAACAAATGAGTTTGGGTGGTAGGGGGGTTGATCTCTAATTGGTTATGGAACTAACACTCATGGTTATATATAATACAGCTTAAGCTGGATAACTGTGTTCTGCTGAATGTGTAACTAAACAAGTTCCATATTCTCTCTTTCTCTTTCCAAGTGTAGTATGACTGCAGTGATCAGTCGAAAAAAAACAAAAACAAGAACAACTTTATTTATGTGAATAACTTTACTCTTCTCAAATATAACTCATAAAACAGGGATGCAGGATGTAGAGTCAATCATCACTGAGGCAGTCTGTCCTGCAGTAAGTTTCCTGCTTTTCCTGTGTGGGTGTCAGATGCCACGAAACTGACTCAGAGCCTTAACATCCTCCATGACACTGGTATGGAGCAGATGTGGGTGTGTCCTCATATCGCAGAGGATTCCCAAGTTGTTGTCAGCAAACAAACCTACACACACACACACACACACACACACACACAAATCATTTGGAAATGTAAATGTCAACCAAAATAGTGATTTAATAATAATTTATGACCTCTGTGAAAATTATTTTCACATCATTTAGTTTATGTATCACACATTACAAAGTGTGCTTTTTTTTAAAAATGTCCAATTCAATTCAAGTCAGTTTTATTTAAAAAGCACCAACTCATGACAACAATTGTCTCAAGGCACTTTATATTGTAAGGTAAAGACCCTACTATAATACAAATACTAGTACAAAAAATACTAATTTGCATTTTGGATCAACTGAAAGCTTTTCACTGAGTTTTTAGGACATCCCGATAATAACGAATTACAGTTGTCTAGCCTAGAAGTTATCAATGCATGGTCTTTCAGCATCACTGTGAAACAGGATGTTTCTAATTTTGGAGATATTGCACAAATGGAAGAAAGCAGTCCTACATATTTGTTTGATATACCCATCGAATGACATATCCTGGTCAAAAAGGACTCCAAGATTCCTGACAGTGTTAATGGAGGCTAGCATAATCCCATCCAGATTGTGCATATGGCTAGAAACCACATTTTTAGGGCCAAATACAATAACCTCAGTTTCATCTGAATTTAGAAGCAGAAAATTTGAGTCTTTAAGACATTCGTGCATGTTTTCCTTTAAGACATTCCTCCAACTAATTGGTGTGGCTTCATGGATAGATAAAATTGGGTGTCATCTGCATAGCAGTTAAAATGTATTGTATGCCTTCTAATGATACTTGCCTAAAGGAAGCATGTATAATGTAAACAGAATTGGTCCTAACACGGAACCCTGTGGAACTCCATAATTAACCTTAGTGTGTGACGACAAAAATAAGATGATGTAATTTTATGTGGAAGATTAATTAAAACACTCAAGTTAGTTGTTAGTACATCTCAACAACCGTTCTTCATTTGCTCTATTATCAACATCTTTTCACTTCTCTATTTATTTTCTTTCCCTCTCGACACCTTCACTAGATTAGAAGTCTCAAGCCCTCAAACAATCCTCACCAGTGCCTACCATTTATTGCTTTTCCTAGACCTGCTCTGTTCACCGAACGCAGCGGTCTGGTAATAGCTCTTCTGTCATCTGGCGGAATCCTTCCCCTTTCCAGTGCCATGCTTCCAGACTGAATAGCAATTTAAATGCAGTTCACTTTACATTTATTTGAAATCTCATTAACTGGATATAAAGACCCAAAGAAATGGGTTGTAAATAGAATATCTTGGCTACGTGGATGAGGGAAAATTTATTCATTATTAGTCTTTTTTTTTCCACTTCCATTCCCGGCACAGAGTTTAGTGAATGTCTGTAAAGTGTCAGCAGTCATTTTCAGGGTGAAGCCCAGTATCTCCTCTAAATACACTCCATTTAAACCGACACAAGAGGCTGTTCACAGACAGTGAAAAATGGAATGCCTTATGAAAAGTGAAAGTAAATGACATTGCTTCGTCACCAATGTCCGTTTTGACAAGCATGGAGGAGAAATAGTTTAGGCATGAATTCAAATAAATTGAGGAAATTAAAGGGATATGATATCAAAGTCTATAGAGATAAATTCATTCAGCATAAAATGCAATAGTACTGTGCAATGTAACAGATCACAGTACTGTACTGTGGTATTTACTTTGCAGTGGTAAGTGATTCCGATTCACAAAATGCTTGAACAAAAACTTGATGACTTGGTTCAGATTTTTAGTTAAACGGTGGTCACAGATTTAAATCGTGTGGATTAATGAGGTTAGATTTAATTGACAAAGAAAGAATAGCATGAAAAACTATTATAATCTACTTGTACTACAAAAGAAACATTTGCTGTAATTAGAAAATAGCTATAAAGCACATAGTCCTTTACTCTTACTGTCTCTTTTCACTGTATTGAACACATCCTACGCTCTCTGGAGCGTCTTTATCTTAACAGGAAGTGGTGATAAATAAATAATTGGCAGAATTTAAGGAGATTATGCATCCGAATTCTGATGTTTCAGAGAGAAGCTGTCCTCACTGCTGTAAATCATCTCACGCATAGGACTGTGTCTTAATGCGTGTGTTTATGTCCTCGTCACTGAGCTGTGATGTATATGGTTTGGCTTCACAAATGTAGACATTTGACTCACTCCCATTTACTACAGCGCTTGCCAAGTGCTGTCGGATAGAGGGCAAAGGGCTGTGTGGGCCTAATGAGAGTCTGGCCAAGAGTCAGGAGCTTTATGAAGTCCCGGAGGTGAGTTCTGAACTGAGGTGAAACCACTGTAATCCATAACCCAGAGACGCTTACGAGCGTTGGCTGCTCAACTTTCTTCCTGGAGCTGTAGTACTTATTTCACTGAAATACCAAAAAAATGAGATATTATAATCATAGCAATCAATTTTTGCTTGGAGATTTTAAGCTGTTGCTAATGCATCTCTCTTAATTTAAGGTGCACATTTCAGATATATTTAAACTTCATTATCTTGTGGTGAACATTGAAAACACTTCCCTGAATTCCTTCAGCAAAAATGCTACTCACACTGCCGTGCCCACTATCACGAGCCTAAAAAAAATTAATTAATTTCAAAAAAACTAAACTAAACTTCACATTCCCCAGTGTCAGGAAGACATCAATAATTAGGAGTTTGAAAAATCTGAACCAAATTTTAGTGGTAAAAAGTCAGTCAGTGTCAGCTTATTTTATATTTATTTTGCCTCAGTGAATGGGTGTTCGCCATATACCCCCATCATCTGAGTGCAAAACCACTGCTTTCAAGACTATTTCCAGACTATGTAAACTGTTCATTTAAATGCTTATGTTTATCAGTTATGCTATAACAGTTATGCCAGATGCTGCAGAAGCAGATATTGTCTGTTCCCAGTTCAAGAGAAGAAATCTCTGAAATCCCAAACTTTAGTTCCTGTGCTTTATCAGTCTTCCTTTTTTGGAGGAACTGTGTTTTGCATTTTTATCTAAGTGAGCAAAAAGATTTTTTTAACAGTCTAAATAGCTTTCATTTATCTTGAGTTATCAACTTAATGGTGGTAGAATTGAAACGTATCTTAAAATTCTACTGTAAGTAGTTTAAACCATCTAAATGTTACAATGAAAAGACTAATTTGTTATTTTTCTTAAAAACATGTATATTTGGCATTGTTTGCAGTCTTTATATACACACATGGTCACAGTTTACAGTTTATCTTAATGTCAGCAGTGCACTTCAGTCTATCTTTGAGATTAGACTCAACTTTCCAGTTTTGATTATGATAGCAGAAATTGTGCTGAATGCACTTACTGCTTCTGCAGTAGACCACACAACTATTTCCCCCACACTGTTATCCAATAGAGTAAATAACATTATGAAGCTCAGGGAGAAATCTAATCACTTTCTGCAGAGTTTGATGACAAGGTAGAATAAAGCATGGAGTCAAGATCGTATTACTTATTACATAGAATGGAGTGGACCACGACAGCATCATGTTAATAGGTCTTAATAGCTTGTCTGCATTTTTTTTTTTTTTACAAGGTCAGACAAATGTCCTGTGTATTTAGCCCCTGAACCGATAGCACATTTTCACTTGCAATCATTTTGATTAATAAGAGGCAGTGCTGCAAAAGATAACGCTACTTTCAAAAAGTGAAGGTTAACAGCACTAAAAGGACAGCTGTACAACATATTGCGAGTGATGTGTCTCGGCCTGTGAATACGTTGCACGTACATGTCTAACACTGTGTGTGTGTTTGCCCAGGGGACTAAATGTATTTGCCCTCCTATTACAGAGAGGATTTACCATCAGGGAGGCTCACAGTTCTCTTGGAGCCCACAGAGGAGTGAAACAAGGCAAAGTCCTTAGAGACATGTTTTATTCACCCACGTCTCAGTTCATTTTCACCTCTCCTCCATCCTCATGTGTGTGTCAGCTGTGGCCTGACTGCCCCTGCCTCTGTTCACCTTTCATTGTTGAGGCCATGAATCAATATTCAACAGCACAGAATAAAAAGCGATGCTATAAAGGTTGGAGTTACAATACATCTAAATGCAGGTTTTATCTTGTTTAAGACCAGTAACAGATAATTTTTCACGACTGCAGTGCGCACCAAAAGAGAATTGTTTTATTACTTTGTTGGGAAGTCACAGACACCAAAGCATTTGAAGTATGGTAATTCTTGGATCTCGGCTCCCTCTGCTGGTCAATTCCCATTTCATGAAGGGCCTAACAAGAAAGCTCATTCAATAAGTCAGTCACTAGTAATCCAGAATATTTCCACTGAACATAAGACTGGAATACAAACTTCTGACCCAAGTCATCAAGTGACAAGCAATTAAAAATAAGTCACAAGTACTACTTACCCATTAGAGTCTGAATTGGGAAATTTATCATATTTGCTAAATGTTAACATTTTATACCGAGGTGGATAGCTATATACAAGTCTGTTCTGTTGTTTGTTTAAGTTTAAGACAGCAGATATGACTAAAAGGCATATGGTTTTTATGACTTAGTCTGTTTTAAGCCTGTGAAGGCCTTTGAATCATTATATATGATACTGAGGTATACAACTAAAGACCTGAAAAATTAAGATGTGTCAAAGTTTCAATAGCTACATAGAACCAACCACATGCTTGTATTGTATTAAATGTATTTAAGAATTGTGCAGAGTCATGAAAAAAATGGCTTAGGACCAAACGTTAAACGTTTTACATGCTTTTGGATAAGTTTGTTATGTTATGATTTTTGTGTTATTGTCCACAGATATGTGTAGGTTTGTAAATGCTGTTTACACAGTTCTTGTGCTATGTGCTGATTGCATGTTTAAATACAGAAGGAATTTGAATATCTTACTTTTTATGTATTTGTATCTAAAAAAAAGTTAAATTAAGTTATATGAATTTTAATTCTGTTTTTTTATGTTATAATTATTAAATAATGTAATAACAGCTGTGTTAGTAATACTTTTATTGCCTGAATCTTGCTAGATCCGCTCATAAATGATGACTGTGTAGGTTTTAATTTTTTCATTAAAAGTGCATCGCAGATTGACAGTTTACTATATTCACTTGATTTGAATGACGGTGTGACATCAGGTTCTTTTCAAACTTGCAGCTGTGGCTTGGAACATGCGTCACCCCTGCTGAAAGCTTTCTCGCGTCTTCCCATATCACACACATCTGTCAATATCATAACGCCATATGTCAAGAGGAATAGGAAAATTCTGGAGGAAAAATCTTGATTGAACCCAAGCCAAAGGAATCTGAGTGTAGCGTGCTGAGTATCTCTGGAGGAGCAGAAAATACGCAACGATCAAACCAAGCATAAACATTCATACAACGACCATTTCAAACATTATTACTCTTATTGGGGAGCTGATACAATGCCAGAATCCCAGTGTGGATTAACAGTTACAGTTTACTTTTCCCATCACTGCAAAGAACAGTGGCCATAACAGCAATACCATATGACACGTACTATACTTGCTTCTCTTTGTTTTACACAAGTTTCACATGTGGCGATTCACCCACCTGTCAAGAAGATGAAAATATCTTTTAAGCCACTGCAGCAGATACACACAGATGTGTTGTATCTGCATAGGATCGTCACAGATGGCTCACAGAAGGAAATCAAGTTCTGACCTTCTCAAAACTCTTATTACTGAAGCTCATATATCACTGTGACAAAAGATTTAAGTTGGGACATTTATCTTATGTTAGGTAATATATATAAGAGTAAACTTTTGACATTAGCTGGCTTATAAATCTTGGGCTACCATAGCTTACCTTTGCATCTTAAGAAATGATTATAAGAGATTAGAATAAGTTGGAATGAAGAGCATAAACAACTTTTGAGAGGTGTAAAAGTGACAAAAATTATGCAAAGCTACAAAGTACATAGAGGCTAATGTCTTATTGGCCTTCCAACATTCTCACTCTCAATTATATCTAATATTTACCAGAGCAATAAATTTAAGAAATAATGTTTTTTCTACTCAAAAGTCTTTAATGTACAATGACAAATTATGACATTGCATGAGCAGATGATTCACTTTATCCATTATATTATGGACTTGCTTATACTCTTTAGGAATGATAGCACGGTATGAAAGGAAAGTGTCTGAATACCTATTCATGCAGCCACTGACTCTGAATGAATAGATATTATGTCAGTCAATATAAGGTCAATGTAAAATATCTAACATAAACAGAATGCATCTAGAAAGAACAGCCCTTTGATTTTACTTAGACAACAAAAAACTTTTTATCATTATCATGGACAGAAGGTTTGATTTTCTATAAATTGTTATACATCCTCTCTAGATCTTGCTGAAAAATAACTGATCTCAATCCTGTAAAGTACTGTTCTTATACTATCTGTATTAACAAAACCATTGCTTGGATTTTGTTACTTTGTACCTCACTACTATCATAACTACTCTGTCTGATACTTATTACAAATGGTTGTAATCTTTAAAGCACCAATGATTTTATTTTCCTTTGGTTCAGTTAGGATATTGTCAGGGTTTTTTTTTAATCATATTTGATGTGTATCAAAAGTTGATGGCCAGAACTAAAACTGAAATGTCACCTGAAAACCAGGAGCCCATCCTTAAAATTTAATTATATATTAAGATTTTGTTCTTTCAAACTATTTCAATTTCATTTTTTAATGAAGACTGACCTATCCTAAAAATATCTCTGTGAGAACACTATGCTATTTCCCTCAACTCTTGTTATAAATATGATTGAGGCAAATCATGTATAAAGACAATATTAGACTAAAGAAGACTGGAGCACCTCAGTGGCCAAACAAAGCATTGTTCATTTCCTGTTTCAAACCTAGGCTGGCGACAGCTTTGGACAGAGCTATGGACAGGGGCTCATTGTGTGTCTTTCCCACCCAATCAAAAGTTTAAAAAAGAGAGAGAAAACAGGAAAGGAAACACCATTACCATTTAACTGATTGGGTATGAACCATACACTCTGTTTCCAAAGTTGCTCACTGCTCACTACTTCCCATTACGGTCAAGAAACATAAGATCCCTGAAGCCGAACCCATCTGCCGCACAGAATTAAATCTGATGCCTCAGACTGCTCACACACTGCTTACGAAAAATCACACAATGAAATGCATGGAGGGAATTAGTGTTTAACTAGTGCATTTTTGGGGCATTGTGCAAAGTTGTACCTTGAGAAATGGGCTCTTTTCTCTGGGCTAAGGTAACACATACCTTCCGAGTTGCTCACCTATTATTTTTCCAAGTACATCGTGATAACTGGCTAAAAGCAGCCCTGTTTCAAACCAACAGTAATGCTGACTTCATTTTCATCACGGATAAAAGGTATAAAATATGGTCAAGAAATAGTTCAAATTTATCAGAAACTGGACATTGCCTTCTCATCAGAGAAACCAAACAGCACTGCTATGAAATTATTAACCATACTCATTTCCAAAGGAGGTGCCACTCTGACAGTACAGTTTCTTTGTGATTTATGTGTTTCTGAGGGCACTGATATCTCCGTGCTCAGATTTTGATGGGTGTGATAAAACCAGGCAGTAAAGTAATGTCAGCTCTCTATAACCACAGCTGGTGTTACTCACCGGAGGGCTGCTTTGATGTTCTACAGACATTTGGAGAAAGTCTTTGGGATCAATGTTGTGACTGACAGGGCAGACAGAAGAAATATGTACAGTACATAACCACATATAGACGTCACTGCAACCCTGTCAGCCGTCATCTGCATTGTAAATTCCCACGAACATTATTCACATTATTGTTAAATCAGACATGACTGATGGGCCGTTGGGCAATTGAGTAAAGTTATTCACAATGAATATGTGGTACTGTAATGAATTGGTAGCATGCAAATGTACCACACTGAGAATTGCATGAGCATGAAATTAGAAACCATACGTATTACCTATCCTTCATCAGCATTTTCTGGTATTTGAATATAACAAAAAAAACAAAACAAAAAAAACCCAACTTCATAAAAACACAACCTTAAAAAAAAACAACCTTTAAGAGGTTAGGAACCAAAAATGCTGCTTCATATGTTATACTGTACTAGTGAAAAACGTGTCCTTCTTTGGACAAGTGGATAGTAGGGACATGTTGCTTTTAGGTCCAGACTTCTCATAACAGCTGTATGAGCAGGCCTGGTGGAGCAGGTCCAAACAAACTGACTGTCTAAGAAAATCTGATTTGGCTAAAAGGAACAAACTTTACATTGGCTCCAGGCTAGAGGGTTTCAGATGAAATATTGGATAAGGGCTTGAGTGTTGGGGGTAAACAAGATAAATCCACAGTGGAACTTCTCAACATCTGAACATATTTGCTGTACAGAGCCGCTCCCACAGAGTGAAACCTTTTGAATGTGAAACAAGTGATTGCTAGGAGGGAGAAAAAGCAACAGACTTCTGGGTAAAAGCTGGTGTGTCTGAATGGATGTCCCTAGCTTTATGAACTGATAACTGCTCTCAAGCAGCCTGCTGTTGTCATGGGCTACTAGAGTAATAGAGTAGTATAAGATATAAGTTTCACAATAGTAAAGTTTAAGTTTCACAATCACTGATGCTGTGTGAATACATTCATTTAACTTAGAGTCAAAAGGGGGTTATTCCATTTGTCATGGCAAATATCTCACAGATATTTTACATCTGCATTTTAATTGAACAGTTTTTACTTAGACCACAAAAACACAATTCTTCTGCAGTTTGGTTATAGAACCAATGCAAGAAAAAAAGGTGTTTTATTCCTAGGCTTTGCTGACAACTGTTTGTATTTATCATGGTTTGAGCTGAATCTTGATACTGCCTTGCACTGTTCATCTAATCTGAGTAATATTTGTGTTACTAGTCCCACACCAGTATCTATAAAATAAATCTCTGCACTTTTAGGAGAAAACTGTCTGCTGTTTATTTTCTGTTCCAGCACTTTCATAACTACATAGTCATGTCATCATCATGCCCTGTCATATTAAGTAATAACTTTTTAAAAAACTGGTAATTATCTTAGTGAACACTGGATGGCATTGTTGCTGTTCAGTAACCCTGCAATTTGCAGCAGTGTCTCATTTTTTCTCACTATGTCAGTGTAAAAGGATAAACTATGCACTGTCGTGTATTGTTATTTGATATACACGATTAAATTTAAATATTTCATGCATTAATGTCTTGGTTTCAAGATGTCTTTTTAATATTGGAAAGACTGATGTACAACACGCAAGATTAGATTAAGGAAAATACTTTTTCAGTCAGATAGAAGAAGCCATCAAACATGTCGCACCCTGTTCTCCTTCTAAATCTAAGGGAACAGTATAATACAAGTAAATTACACATCTTTTTACATTAAAAAGTTGTAAAAAAGATGTGTAATTTACTAAACAATTTTTAAAGGTCATTATTGTAACTTTTTAAGATTTTCTTGATCAAATTTTATTCTTCATTTACAGCTAGAGTTAAAATTATAATATACTTGTAGTGTTTAACTATATGTATATTATAGTTAAACACTACATAAACATATATATATATATATATATATATATATAGTTAAGCAGAAGACTATTTGACCAAGGCATGTCATCTTACCATGCGTTTGAAGTGAACTGCTATGTGTACACACAGTGTTCCCTACAGGAATGCGGGATTGTTATGTGGAAACTATCCTGGCATAGTAGACAAACCAGATTATCCAGGCTAGCTCTGACACACCTAGTCCACCTGTATTTTGTCCCGGATACCCGAGAACACGGGTCAATGACTCACTGAGGAACATCACTGGCACTGCAGACAAATAGAGGAGTTTCAGCTGTTCCAGTGAGGAAGGTCAGCAGTTAATTAATGAAATAATGCAGCACTTATTTTTGGCTTTGTCATGAGCAGGGATTGTTAGTTAATATTATACAGTTAACTTAAGTAAATGGGGGAAAGAAGATCATTACTTATCATCATGTGTGAGTCTGCTGGTTCTATTTTTCAGTCAACATATTCCCAGTAATACTTTGGTTCCTTTTCTGAAACCAGTTCCCTTTTGTGTAGTGTATTAGTCTGGTTAATAATGATGCATATGGGTGCCAAATATTCATCTGAACAATGAAACGGTTCCAAAAGACTTGATAACACTCAAAATGCAAAACATATAAAGAATTTAATGAATTTCCTCAAATGTAATTTTCGCTCTTATTTTTACACAAATGGCTTCGATGATTTCCTGCAGTTTTGTGATTATGGCAGAAATATTTTGATCGAGCCTCATTATTCAAAGTTTTATTTGAATACGTCTATGTGAAACTGCATAAATTAATTACTTTTTTTTTCACTGAAAATGATCTTACTTTGAAATGCAAATGAGACTAATTGTAAAACAACTTTTTTCCATCAGCATGTGGACCAAGACTGGAATGAATATCTAATGGCTCAATACCACTCTTAAAGTAAATTTTTGTTTGTGCTTAAAAGAAAAGGAAAGACATTTTAAAGTGCAGATAATGTATTAAAAACAAGCCACAAGTCATTATCAAGAGTTCGTGTAGCAGGACAAAAGAAAAAAAAAAAGAAAAGCGGTGACATATCAGTCTTGCTGATGTAGCAAAGTCAGCGGCCTCCCCTTGTTTGTGACCTCTGTCAGATGACAGTGAAGGTCTCCAGTAAGCAACAGTGTTGGTGAGTAGCACTCACTGAACTGTCTCTTCTAATAGCAGCCGCTTCACACCCTCTTGAATGAAATAGGTGCCTCCCATACCAATTCTGACCCATTCCCCCTAATTGGTTTCTATGCTCTGTTGAATCTGTCTTCACTGTTGCTCTGTTCAACAGCCAAAAGTTCAGTACCTTTCCCGTCACTTTAGTGGTACTGAAAGCCAGTGTTACTTACTTCCAACAGGTAAAATGAAGTAAAATCAGTTTTCCAATAAACTATGATTCAAATTATTCTATGTATTACAAGCAGCATCTCCATGGAGGGCAGCAGCAACAGCAAAGCTGTCGAATTGGGTTGCTCTTCTTATACCTGGCAGCTGCCTTAAACTTCTCATTAGATGCAACCACATAATCCTGCGTCATCTCTACATTGGTCTGGATGTGTTCAATAAAGACCCCCTGTTCCTCCACCAGCATGAAAATGTCCATGAAGAGGTCCCGAAGCTCCTTCATATTGTTCTCCAGGCTCAACAACTCCTGTTGGTGGAGAAGGATAGTGGGATTAATACTGCAGGTAAGAGAGACATTAGTCAGATGATGGGAGAAAGGACCAGAAGATTTAAGATGCAATGAAGAAGCAGGCTGAGGAAGAACATGACCTGAGCATGGGAAAATGCTCAACATTCTCATGACTTTTATATACTTAGTGATTAATGTCCTGTTTCACTAACACATCTCTTTGTATTCAACACTGGCTGTAAAGGTGTTTGTTAGGACAGAGAGGACTACTTCTTTCTATTCTCAAGGAGTCAATTTTATTCACCTGGTGTCCCAGGTCTACACGAATCTCTGATAAATGTCTAGAATAACAACCAGTACAAACTTTTTCTGCTCCTTTACCCGTTTGTGTCAGTTGATGTAGTGTATTTATAAAACATGCTAAAATGGCACTTTTTTATTACCTCCCTTAAAGAGGATATGTGATTGTTTAGGTTTGACTGTTTATTAGCAGGGCTAATCAAAAAGCGAATGAATTTGCATGAAAATTTCACCTGGGTTTGAGCCAGATTCAATGCTATTAGCTTTTACAGTTGATCCAGATCTAGATCCAAGAGCTTTTTAAAGGATTGTTTAGCATTGCTGAATATTGATATATTATCTCATATGCATTCTCAAACCGCTCTTGTTAATTTTTGTTATTAAAGATTCTCACATTCACAGTATGAACGGACTGGATATCTAACTATAGCAAGGAGCAAATTTCTATCAAATAAAAAGCACTGAATTAGTTTATTTGCCATGAATGGCTGGTTATTTTAGGTGCCCCCAAGAATCTATTGTTACCTTTGTGTTGGTCCAGTGAGTTGCTTGTGCTTCCCTTACCTTGTGTCGCTGTTCGATCTCAGATAATTGTGTCCGCGTGATTCTGACATCATTCAGCAAGTTCTCATTGAAGACCTCCCAATTTCCAGTGGCCACCATCTCATCCACCTCCTCCTCTGTTACAGGTTTTTCTAATACCTCCAGCTGCCGGATAATGAAGTGCTTACAGCGCTCTTGCTTGGTCAGCAGGCCTTCATTATACTCTCGCATTACCTGAAAATAATTACAGCCAAAAGAAGCAAGTGGCAGACAGTGTATGAAGAATGAGAGGCGTTTTAGTCCCATGTTTTTTATCATCAGTAGAAAACATAAACATGGTCTTTGGTGCACTGACAGTCTATATATATATATATATATATATATATATATATATATATATATATATATATATATATACATGTGTGTGTGTGTGAAACTTTAACTCTTTTCAAACTAATCTACCAAAGAAAGAAAGAAAGAAAGAAAGAAAGAAAGAAAGAAAGAAAAGAGCAAAAGAGTCAGATATCAAAAAGAAAAAAAAATAGAAAGATTGTACTCCAGACCTGCTGGAAACGGCGGAGTAGTGCTGCATGTTGGGAGCTTTGTATTCTCGTTAAAGCAGCAGTAGGTCCCTGCTGCTCCATAGTTTTTTGGACCTGTTTTGAAAGGTTGTCTAAACGACGGTGGAGGCTTTCGGCCCTGAGCTTTATGTCTCGTGTTATGCTGCTCTCTTTTTTCATCACACTAAAACGACGCATGGTTGCCACCATGGTCTTTTGCTGTTGAGTGAACTTAAGGACCTGTTTGTAGGTAAGATTTGGAAACACACGTTAATAACATAGTAAGTAATATCCTGCAAATATCATGTAATAAATAAATAAACAAATGCTAAATGCAAGTCTAGTTTAGTCATTTTTACCTCTGTTTCCAGCACTGCAACGTCATCTTGTATATGCTCAACCTCTGACAGAAAGTCCTGAATGACTGGCTCCTCCTCAAACACCACAGCTTGTGGCTTTATGACCCCAAGCGCCACAGAGTCATCATCATCATCCTCCACTGAGAAAGCATTGGTATTCTCAGTTGCAACTGCAGATAACTCTCGAGCCTTCTGCTGCAACTCCACCAATCTGTCTCTCATTATGAAAAAGGACTCTTCTCACAGTTATAAGTTATTACAGTATGTAAAGATCTTGCCAGTGCTGATGAGAAAATCCTGAACAGAATAAGTAAAAGAAAAATTATTCATTTTGACACACTGTAGTAAATAATAACAAAAAATACAGTACAAAAGTATGAAATACCGATAGTAAAGCTAGAATGTGTCAATCAGTTGAAAAAAGGGTGTCTATGACTATGTCCCTATTCCTTGTTTTCATCAAAACTACGCAATAACATTTTGTAGTTCTAATATGGATATTTTTTAGAGTTCATGTTTGGATTGTTTCTAAATTTTAAGAATGACACTAAATCAAGAGGTCTGAGTATTCTATCAATTATTCTAAAGGGAAACAGCTGAGACAATAGGGTCACGGGCAATGAGCTCTTTTTACTACTCTCAATACTAGATGATTTTAAAATATGAAATACAATAATATTTTATATTTTTTCATATTTAAAAAATATTTTCTTTTTAAGTTGTACTATAACAAATCCATAACTGGTGCTCTGAACATTCAATGAGTATCCACAGTGAAAGGCTAGACAGCACTAGGCCCTTATATGATCCAAGCCTACTGTCTGAAGACACTAAGACCACTCCATGAATACGTGGCAGCACAAAAAAGGTTGCTGTAAGATGGCTGTGCTGTCTTAGCTTTTGTTCTGTGTAAGCCTCAACCCAGCTCATCACTAAAAGTGAATATGGACATAGATTCAGGAGTGGATTGACCCTCACTCACCTCCGATATGATGACATCTAGCTGTATGCCAGGAGTGAACAAACCGATTAGCTTGCAGGATCTACTGCAAGGGCATTGGGGCGTCATTCAGATTGGAAAAGTGTGAGGCTTCTCAAAATGCATGGAATTCTACACCCAATGTCCAATGGCCTGAAGCTCTAAGTGCAATGGGAAGAGAGAAGGCAAGAATTAGTGAGGTTCAGAGCCACAATTCAAGCATCCACAGTTAACTCAGGAAGACAGTCCCCAAGATGAGCTACTCCAAGGATGGCTATGGCAACAAGGAACAGGAGGAGGAACTATCATGAACAACCAAGCCCCTGCATAGGATATGCTCTCAACATAGAAAGTGGCTGACATCAAGAAATTCTACTAGTGGCTAGAAAAGGCCAGCCTAAAGGACAACTAAGACACTCTAATCATGGCAGCATAAGAACAAGCCCTAAGCACCAGATCCATAGAGGCAGGAGTCTACCACAGATGACAAAACCCGAGTTGAAGACTATGCAACTGTCCAACACATATTAGCAGGATGTAAGATGCAAGTTGGGACAGTGTACACTGAGAAGGACAATCAAGTGGTTGAGACAGTGTTTAGCAACATCTGTGCAACATATGGACTAGAAGTCCCCATGGGAGACAGCACCAAAGGTGGTTGAGAACAACAGGGCTAAGATCCTGTGGGACTTGAAGTTCCAGACAAACAGCTGCTGACCAACCAACTAGACGTAGTGGTGGTTTAATCGATCCAGCAATCCCAGCGGATAACATCAGAAAGAAGATGAAGAACAAGAAAACAGAGAAGTACCAGGGACTTGGTAAAAGCAATGGTAAAAGGAGCATTAGGAGCTGTAACCCTAAAACAGGAAGACTGGCACTAGAAGAGTCCAGGTCTCTGTCCAGAAGAGGGAAAAACAGCTATGATACCCTTAGATTCCTATGACAGAGCATATATATATGTATATATATATATATATATATATATATATATATATATATCTATATATATAATATATATAGATATGACTGGCTACATATTATGTAAAGCCTCAAGGTTTCATACAAAGGCTGTCACTAACCACCTAGATCCCTCCCTTAGTTTATTTACAAAATACTTGTTGGTCAAGCTTGTAATCTTGCAGTTGACTCTGTATGTATGTAATAACTTTATTTGTTCTGATGAGCATAAATGATGAGTCATATTGGGATTCTGCTTAGTACAGAGCATTTAAAACAAGAAAGAAAAACAGGGAGAAAGTTTATCTGTGGAATCAGTCAAACAGACTTGAGCTCATTTTCCCATGGGAACTGACTTGTTTGTGTTTAACTCTACACACAACAAAAACAGAAGACGGAGAAGGTTGTCGCCAGGTTGTCGCATTCTAAATAATTCAGAGAACTGATAACGTCACTTGGATAAACATCTGATTATTTAGTTGGAAGTTTATTAAAACGATATCTCAAGAAACATTGCTAAAGGAAGCATTTAACTTTAAGTTTTTTTGGTTTCCTGTATATATATTGAAGTCATGAGATACTGACTTAGATTTTCTACATGCTTTTGACCAATGAAGTGCACTCAACTGCACATTTCTGTCCATTAAAATGGTCATACCAACATTTTTAAAATGCTTTAGCCAACACAGGGATTTGAGTTTTAGAGGCAGTAAAATAATCTTTTGCAAGCACATGATTGTATGGGGGGGGGGGAAATGGAGCGTTTCAAATCACAGAGTATCCCACTTCTGGACAGATTTCAAACAGGAAAGATCCTATGTGTGTGTGAGTGTGAGGGTGCATTGTAACTTATAAAAACTTCACAGGAGTTCAAAGAATGTACAAGTATAGTTTGAGGTGAACTCTTTCCCTCTCTCTTTTTCTTTCTTGCTCTCCCTACCTGCTCCGCATGGAAGAGCCGATTAAAAAAAATTGCTCAAAGGATTTGAGAGCACATTCTCCTGTGTTTAGCCTAAAAACCTGGAACAGAATAGAGCTTAATTCAAGGAGTTCAGTCTTACTCTGTGAAAACATTTTTGGTCTGTGAAAGAAGCAAATATTTTCCTTCCACCCATCCATCTCCTCCCTCTCCTGTGTTTCTGATGACATTCTCCCATTTCAATGCAGGTAGAGAAGGAGGAGCTCTCAATTGTTGTAGCCTATTTTTCCTAGGTCAGACAATTGTATGTTGTAAGCTGGTCTTGAAAGAATTCATTTAAAATGTAACAGATAAAGTAGTTGGTCCAACTTTTTCTCTTTCTTTAGCTGGAGTTGTGCTTGCTATTAATAAATAAAAACACTGAACATACACAGACATTCAGCTTCTTTTTCTCTTAGTCTCGTTTTCTTGCCCTTAAAATACAAATCATACTATGTTTCTAGAAACAAAGTTCTGAGGCTATAACAATCGTTTGATCTGAAATATGTATTTTACCTTAACGTTGTTAGTTTTCCATCATAGGCTGCCTGGTAGGATTACCATTCACACCAGGAATGTAGTCCAAGACAAACAGTCTTTGATGATATCAGATCACCTTTAGATCTCCTTACATTTACCGGATGGTCATCAGAACGACACTGCAACAGTTATGCCACTAGCTCTTTATCAAGACAGTTACACTCGCAAACCTTCACAGGAAAGTTTTGAGGAAGTGTGGTTGAGTTGGCTTCAAGGACCTCCCCTTCTTTAGAGAAAGTCCTGGGTAAAGCCAATAGGAACGCAGACTGGAGGCTTTTTTGCTTACATACAGAAACAAGTGAAGAGGGAGAGACAGGATGGTGAGTACAGAGAACACACAAACCCTACCCTCAGGCTTACTCCTGGGCAGGAAAATAGAGCAGAGCAAACAGAAGTGTATTGTGTACACTGCTAAAACCAAACAAAGGGGACTGTGGTTAGGGTGTCAGCTAGGGCGTTGAGCTTTTGATTTGCTAAGTTAATTTCTTTGTGAAGTGTCCAGATTCCTGGGGTAAGCCCTCATGGTCTTTGGGTATTAGGCCAACAGACCCAGCTGAGTACTTTTGACAGATTTCTACTGACAAGCTCCCTGAAACCTAGGAGCCTTTTCAACACAAGAAGGGACACAGTCACTTTGTGCTATGCAGCATAACACGCTGTGCAAAGCTGTTTGATCTGCGCTGTCAGAGAAAGAGAGGGGAGAGAAGTTTTGAGGATGAGAGAAGACTTCAGTGGGGACAAGAGTTCACTCTTTTTGAGATGAAACTTTGGATGCTGGTTGCATAATTACTGTCTTTTTTCAAGAACTGTGGCAACTATTTTTCAGAATTCAGATTGGTAGTCAAGCAATGATGGGGAAACTATATATGTGCGAGAAGGAACAGAAATAATGAGATATACTGACTCACCATATATTCCTGTTTTGTTTTGTTTATTTACTTCATCCGAGAGAGCTTTAAAATGTTGCCAAAGAACAAAAGAGACTAAAATACTAAAAAGGCAGAGGACTTATAATACAGTACTGTGTACTACAGTACTCATTGTTTTTCTTTTTTGTTTATTAGGAAAGAGCACTTGGATATTACAAACAGACCTCTTCCATAATGTTTCCTACTTTTGTGATACAAAAACAAATACATAAAAGAGGAAGAGCAAGTACCAAAACTAGACTAATAAGCTCCACTTGATTTCTTCGTATTTTACTTCCAAAACACGTATGTTGCTTGTAATTCGTCTGGTAAGTGGTCTTGAGCAATAGTTCTCCAGCCTTTCTGAAGGTTTTTCAAAGGTTTTCTTTGGACAGTGGCTGCTTATTTTTAGCCCAGTCCTTATATCTGACCATTTTCAGTGGAGTAATTTTTTGTTTGTTTGTGAAGTCATTTAACACTGACCTAGGAATCATATACATGACACACAACTTAGGTTCTGGTAAAATGGGTTCTTGGCTATCTTTTACCAAAGATAACACAGTTTGACCATCATAATATTGCATTTTTGCACCAACAAAGTGATTCCAAAAGAGACAATAGCCAAAAACTTGATATATAACTTGGTATGGTGTGAAGTGTGTTCTTACAAAACTGATGAAACTGGGCAAATGGAAGACAAAAGTAGAAATGGCAGGCCTAAAGAATCTATTTAAAGTGGATGAACAGTATTTGAAAGGCATGTCCTCAAGAAATAGAAAAAAAAAATCAGCAGAGACCAATAAAGGATCTGAAAGACACATCTGGCCCTTCAGTTGAAGCCCCATCAGAAATGGTCTCTGTGGAAGGGTAGCTGTCAAGAACTTATTCTTAAGGAAGGAAAACATGGAGAAAGGCTGAGGTATGCCAAGTAACACAAGAACTGGTCTGAAGAGGTTTGATGGAGTGATGATGCAAATTTGAAAAATTGCATTAATTATTACTATGCACAGAGGATGTCAGGAGAGAGGTACAACAGTGAGTGTCTAAAGCCACCTATAAAACACAGTGGAGGCTCTGTCGTGGTTTAGGCTGCATTGATGAGATGTTGGAGATTTTGCCAAAACTGTTAAAACGATGAGCACAGAAAAGGACAATCAGATTTTGAGCCACCGTGCAAGACCATCTGGAGAGCAGCTGATTACCAACAGCTTCATTCTTCAGCATGATAATGATCCCAAACAAAATCCCAATGCAGTAAAAATATAGACAGATAGAAAAATGCAGTGGAACACTATCAGTCATGGATTGGCCTCCCCAGAGCCTGGACATCAACGTTTTCATAGCAAAATTTTGAAATGAGGGATGATTCAAAGCTTTTACGCAGTTCTATACTTCACTAGAGCGACTGAGCTTTTCCATAGACAGCAAGCAAGCAAGCAAGCAAGCAAGCAAGAAAGAAAGAAAGAAAGAAAGAAAGAAAGAAAGAAAGAAAAAGAACATTAACCACATGATGACTACAAAAATGCTGTTATTAAAGTTTTATCACTTGTACCAGATGCTACACCATGTGTGTAATAACTCTCTGTGTTGCTATGGTGTGTCAACTGTGAGTCATCTATTCCTAATGGCGAGATTTTATGACAACAACACAAAACAAGATTTCTGAGTATTAGAACTCACCTTCATCAGCACCACAGAGAACATGTTGCTGTATAAATCTGTTTCCTGTTCTTTTTTCCTGATTATTTTCTCTTAAATATCTTCTTCCATCACTGATTTTGTTAGGGTTGATTCAGATTTGTGCTTGCTATTGTTCTCACACACACATTCAAACCACATCTCATTAATTAATCCATACCTTTGGGCAAAACAGATCTCATCTCAACCCTTAATTATGGCAGCTCTGTGTAAAATTCTAGAACCAAAACACTGGAAGAGAAATCCCAACTAAATCTGAGGAATACTTGTTTGCCAAGATCATTGGACTCACAATTATGCCTTATCACTGTCTAGGGAAATGGATGGAATCAACATAAGTTTTTATCCATCAGCACATAATTAGAAATGATCCAGTCCTTAGCAGGTCTTAAAATTAGGTACATGCACCCTCTGTTGAACAACAACAATGACATTTTACACAGTGTCATTATTTATTTTACAAAAAAGTAAAGCTATGTGTGAAAACCCAAGTAGACCCATTCAACATTTTGCAAAACTACAATGATCAGCAATACGTTGAAGTAACTGTTGTTTCTATAACTTTATCAGTTTTTCACATCTGTTCACACCTGTGTCCAGATCAGTAGGCATATAGGCATGTACCAATCAAGTTTGAATGGGCCAATAGGTGGAGGCCCTACACCAGGAAAACAAGAGCCAGACAAACAACAGTGCCATCTATCCTTGCATATAACAACATCCATTCTTTACAATGCTGCTGCAGTTCACTGAGACTCGTGGTCATTCATTTATGCATAGCTCTCTTAAGGTTTTACCATGGCATTGCAGTTGGGTTGGTTTAGGGTTAGCACTTTGACTGGATCACTGAAAGCCTTTGATTCAGTCTAATGTAGACTTTTTGGTGTGTGGTGTGGGATCATTGTACTGTTTAGCTTATAGACAGACGGCCTCAATTTCAGTCCATAATCCTTCAGTATAAAGATGAGTTTGTCAATTCAATGGCTGCAAGGTCCCGGGGCTGCAAAACACAGCCAAATCATTGTTAATCTACCACCGTGCTTGATGGTTAGTATTGGGTTTTTGTGCTGATGTGCTGTTTTTGTTCCAGATATCTTGTGTTTTCTTTATCTTGACGTTTGTTTTGAGGTTTTTTCAATACTTTTTAAGTCCTTTTCTAACTGTACAGTTAAAAATTTAAATTGCTAACTGAGGCCTGCAGTCTGACATTTCACTCTCTCTCACTTTTTTGTTTTTTGAGTATATAAAAATATAATAGTGTCCAAGTTCAACATAATTTGTATATTAAGAAACTAATTGTCAAGTATTTAATTAGATAGATAAACTCTTTATTGATCCTACAAGGGAAATTTTTATGTTACAGAAGCATGATAAGCAGTAAAAAAATAGTACACTCTACAATAAACAACAAATAAACAACAGAGTTAAAATAAAAGTGCCACCGTCGCCTGGTAATGGCCTCCTCATACTATGTGATAGTGGGGGAATGTATATATTTATAACTGTAGCAAAAAACAGAAAAGTAAAAATGAAATTAGTTAAAAACAGTAAAAGTAAGACACTGTGTAAGGCAGTAAGTGCAAGTTGCATTAATAAATCGTATGTACACTAAAAATCTAAGAAAAACAGCTGCATGAAGATATAATGCAAATACATCTTTGGGATCTCATACCAGAAAATGAAGAGTTATTATACAGTTTAATGGTGAAAAGTAAGAATGAATTCCTAAAACATTCTAAATCAATTTGGTGTTAACGTTTGCTCAAATGAGTGGATACTTTGAATGGGTCACTTTCTTGGGTCAAGAAATTACTGCTCAGCTTTCACGAAGTACTCAAGAGTCTTCCAGCTCATTGTTTGGATTTATGGGTTTTCAATACCATTGCACAACTCACGTTTGATACAATTTTTAGCAGTTTATGAGCAATTTGGTGAAAACTTCACTAGAAGCACATTTATTGAGCTCCTAATGAGTACTAATGTAATTAAAGTTACAGCTCTGTTGTTACTTTTTAGTTATCTGCATGGCCGGTGAACAGAAAGAAAAAAACGACACATCAAAGACACACAAATCTGTTTTTCTTCCTGCTGAATTTCACTACAATCTGCTGAATACAGTTAGTGTAAAAATGGTGTAGCAGTCTAAAGTGGAGATATAGTTATTATTTTTAATTGTTCAGGACAGAAGCACTATGGTAAAACAAACTGTGTCCAGGACAGAAACAACCACATTATACTGCTAACGGAATTTAGCATGCTAACACAAAGCTAGCCAAGAACCCAGAGTGAGGATACAGCCGAGTGACTGCTGACTTTATCACAGAAAGCCAGACCCCGAACTTCAACAGGTAACAGGTAAAGGCTGCTAAAGTGGAATCACAGTGCCCTTAAGTCTCTTTGTGCTGGTTTTCACCTTTGCTTTGTGTTACTGGTTTTGTGTTCTTACGTAAATACTAAAAGAAAGATCATATTATCATTAGGATAGGGATTGGTGTTAGTGTGTGGGACTGTAGTCTAATGTTTATATTATTAACTGGTGATTATGGCACAATGCATTTCAGATAATTTTACTGTGAGAAAGCTCTGCAGCAAATAGTTTAACAAATTACTTTCTCCTAAGAGTAATTAAGTAACGTACTGCATTACTTTTAAGAAAAGAAATGTATAATATATAGCTTTTTTTGAATAACGACTCCAAAACTTTTAAAATGTACGATATATGTGCATACTTCTCTTTATTTTATTTCAAAAAGGCAATGAAGTTGCCTACTGGCTACTACCAGTAGGCAACGATAGGTGGTGGTCAGAGGGCCCGGTGGCGCCAGTGTCCGGCAGCCTCGCCTCTGTCAGTGCGCCCCAGGGTGGATGTGGCTACAATGTAGCTTGCCATCACCAGTGTGTGAATGTGTGTGTGAATGGGTGGATGACTGGATGTGTAAAGCGCTTTGGGGTCCTTAGGGACTAGTAAAGCGCCATACAAATACAGGCCATTTACCATTTACTTTAAAAAATGATACAAAAATGTTGGCCTAAAAAGGAAGATAACAGTTGTTAAAAAATGTGTAAATATGCTTCTGTAAAAAAGGTTGCAGAACAGAAGATTCAAAAGAGAAGGAGCTGAACAGATTGACTGGTTGTAGAGTATTAATACCAGACAGCATACAATCCGTTAACATAAACAGGAGTTTAAGAAAAATAGTGTAAAAGAAGTTATCTGGAAAACATTGAAATGCAATATGTCCTTGAAGCTTTATCTTAAATACTCTCAATATGAAAAAGCATGTCAGGTTGCAATGTCACTGTATCAAGCAGAGCTCCCCTCACAATATAGTGGTATGAGAGCTCTCTGGGTATTTCTGTAATTGAAGGAATGTCACAAGAAGTGCTTTGATATTCTTCACTCTCAGGTCCACAGAGCTAGGAAGAGGAGAAGGAAAGACAAAAACTCCCAAACAGCCTCTCGGTCACAGTCTTGACCAGTGTTGTGTCTCTAAGGAAAGCATGAAGGAAGGATGACAAGGAACTGGTATGGCTTTCGAGGGAAATACACTGATATAGCGATACTGTTAATTTCTTGTTAACTTAATAATATGTCCCATATGTGTGAAGTTAAGTATTATCATAAGAGAAAACCAAAATAGACAATCAAAAATAAATAAACTCCTGGCCTTGGTGTGAGTGAGAAGCACTTAAACAAACCAGTTTTATCAACAGATCCCAAAAGTTCTCCACTGACAGGGAGGACAGTAATATTAAAACACCTTGTATTGCAAAGACAATATTTAAGTCAGTGAGTTAAAATGGTAAACTTGTATCATCAAATGCACATTTTAGTCACTTCATGACTTTGCTTTGCAAGCATAACTGCAATTGGTCCATGGTGTAAACTTAAATTACCAGCAGCCACAAAGGTACCTCCATCACATTGTATGAGAATTACATGACAGGGCAATATCCGACTTTTAATAAAAGACCTGTATCACTCTGATATATGGGTTATAGACGCACAGAAAGAAGGAAAGAGAAGGGTGAGATAAATGAGTGAGTTGAGAGAGAGAGATGGTCAGAGGGGCAAGGATAATGAGGTCAAAATCATTGTCATTAAGCCAATCGGAAAGATTGATACTGGGGTCGGCGGCTTTCCCTTCTAAAATGAGGCAATCAGTGATCTGGATATTAAATGTTCCCTGTGGGAACTGTGCGGTATTGTGCCTTCGGTCGTTTGGGGTTTTAATTCACAGCTGAGCAGCTTAAACTTTAATTGCTAACTGTGCTAAAATTCTCTTTGCTACACAAGCATTACCAGTTTTTTAGTGTTCACTTGTTTTATTTTCAGTATAGCTACTTAATCTCAGTGGATCAACCATATACAGAGGATACAGAGAACAATAAAAAGGACAGCTTTATCTTGTAATTGCCTGTTGACTTCATTAAAATGAACAAGAGCTTGTGTAAGTTTGATAGATGACAGAACAATACTGTACAGATGTGTGTAAAGATAAACATGATGTGACTGCATAGTACAGGGTACTGGGCCACAATGTCTAAAGATTGTCTTTGTTTCTGGTAGAGGAGCTATAAATTTAAATTCCAAGAGATGCTGCTACTCATTTTTTTTTAAAAAGAAGAACAAACTGAACAAAAACATGAACTGTCTTCAATTGCTTCATCTAATTAACTGTATCACCCTTAAATCGGCACCTACTTTGGTTAAATGGCTGAAAGCAGTCAGCTTCAGTCCACTCATGAGTGCCTGGACATTTTATGTCAGTGTAGCTTTGGACTCTCCCCCTCTGCTTAAGTTAGCACTTCAAACATGGGTCATTTCACCCCCTAGTGTCATGAAGCAGTAATATCATTCTCTGCTCTGTGTAGAAAAGGGCAGACTGTTAAAAGCACTGCATGAAGTTAGACCAGAAGGACACATAACCTAGTTGTGCTTTCATTCTCTATACTTTATTCTTTCAATGAAAACTATTATCTCTGGTGTTGTTTCTGGTGTTATATTCTATTAATACTTCTTACTGTCTAAATCAAGAGCCAAGAAATACTTTACGTGATAGTATAGCAAAGTCCATAATAATTTTATGTAACTGTATTTTGTTTTTATTCTTATTAAGGCTTCAATAAGAACATGTAAAAATGTAAAAAACAGCAAGAAAAACAGCTATTAGTAAATCTTTTGCTAGTGTTTTATACTATAGTTTTATAAAAAGTCATCAAAAATAACAATGTCTCAGTATTTTTATTTTGGAATATACACCATAATCATGATGTGTTCTTTGTCTTTTAGTGAGCTTGTTAATTCAGTTAATGATTGGATTTTGGTCAAGATGCTCTTAAGTTTTCTTTTGTTAATTAGAAACCATCTAAAAAGAAAAGAGAATGCTTTTTCGCAGTCTCATAATCCATACACTGTTGTTATTAACAGTGTAAAAGGACTCTATGAAGCATTAGTAAATATCTATTAATAAATGATTTATTTCAGCTTTGAAATCTTTTAGAAATGGTGCATTATTTGGAAGGTTTATGTGTAATGGATGGATCTAATATAAAGATTTAAAAAATAAATAAATAAAAGACTATACGCACAGCAACACCAGAACAGGAATAGTTGCTAGGTCCAAATCAAGTAACTGACAAATAAAAAACAAAAAACAAATCAACAGCTTGCACCTTACAGGGCTCCAGTTTACCTTTTTCTTTCACCATAAACCCTGCACCTCTTCATGAATAAAAAAAAGTATCTTCAATTAATTTACAATGTCATGCAATGTTGCAAAGATCACAGAAAAACCATGTCAACATTTTATAACAATTACTGTAGTGGAGTCAGCGAGTTCTGAAGGACATCAATATGTCAGTACACTATTATGTAATTTATCCAGGATGGACTGGTGAGATTTGTGTCCACCTGATGAGATGAGCAAACATATTTAATCAGGACAAACAGAAGGTGGAGGTTAGTTTAGTGTGTGTGTGTGTGTGTGTGTGTGTGTGTGTGTGTGTGTGTGCCTGGGTCCCTGTATTACTCTGCCTCTCCATACTTTCCCCAACGGGGATTTAAACAAAAATAAAGCAAACAGCAGAAATGGAAAAAAAAAAAGCACATTTCTGTAAATAAGGGTATGGTCCACGAGGATATGGTAAAGCTAAACCGTAAACTAAAGCTTAAATAAACAGCTAAGATCTCTGAACACATGTGTTTTATGCTGTGGTTTTCAAATCCGTGACCTTTAATCATTTCTAACGTGGTTAAATTCTTTAACCTTCCCCTTAACTTGAACTTCCCCTAGATGGAGTTGTTGACAAAACAAACTACCCTCCCCACTCCTACCAAATATACAAATGAGTCATACAATTTCATCACTTATGAGAAATGCCAGATTTGAGATTGACTTTTGTTGGCTGACATCTCAAGGGAACAATAAACTTCATTTTGGTGGTTAAAGTGGAAATGTTCTTCAGGTTTGCGTTATGACAATGATGGTGGCTTTGACAAGTGGCTGACCAGAAGAAGTGAGAGGTGGATATTGTGGTACAGGCTCAGCTACAGACCACATGCCCCTGTCTGTGTATGCGTGCACACACATACACAGACACGTGTGAGCACACACAGAGCTATATAAACATGCACATACATATCCACAGGCTTGTCTCCCGGCTGCAGGACACCCCTAATCGAGATGGAAGAGTGCTGTGGCAGATCGAAATGCCTGCAGATGACAAGGTGGGAATGGATTGGCTCCTGTGCCCTTGTCATGTTGCTCCATCTGCACCAAACAGAGAGGAAGACAGATGGATTCCAAGGCTGAAATCTGGGTGGCACAGGGAGACAGGTACAGGAAGACAGACAATGATTAATGAAAAATATATTAGGTAACAAAATAAACGCTGCTTTTGGTGAAGAAATGCATAATTCATAAATCCATTTGTTTAGTGAAAGTATATGTAGTAACAGCTTTTGTTTTCTTGAGCTGTCTTTGAAGTCAATTTTGAAAAAACAAAAGGTAAGGACTAAAATGTTCCTGTTGACACTCTAGTAGAGTCCTTTAACACAGTCAGTTTATGGGAAATTTCATATCTTATAGCACAACCCTTCAAGGATCCAATTCAGTCAGGACCAGTGAAAGTTAAATTTCAGGTGAATGTAACTATATATTTAGGCAAAACATTTATTGTTATATTGTCCTAATTCTAATTCTCTTTTGTGCTCTCTGAGTTTCTTTTAGAGTATGTAAGTCTGAAAGTAAGACATTCTGGCTGAAGACACAAGATGATGGTCCTCAAACACAACAAGACATAAAAACACCACATCTGGTGGTTTGATGAATGAAGTAAAACTTGTAGGTTTTTCACTCAAATCTAAAAAGGCTAAAAGCACAGTTTCCCATATTTTTCAAAGCTTTCTTTGAAAAGTGGCATTCATTTACCATGAGGTTTTGGGTTAATAAAGAAAGCTTTACCTTTACAAGTGATAAAGTTTTAAGGTCCAGGAGCAACTTGTTAGTAAGATGTACATGTAGTTTAACTGGCTTTGGTCATTTATTGGACATATGACTTTCCCTTCTTTATACGTTTTTATTGCTCTTCCAGTTTTTTTCTTTGTTCAAGTTCTTTCTGTTAAAATACTGGCCCTAACATTCCTGCCAGTGGAACAAAAAGAAGCTCTGTTAACTGTGAACGTATCACTGCAAAGGCCACTCCAATCTGCCACCTAAGTGCTGCACGTGCTTGAAGGCATACTTACCGTAGAGGGTTTATTCTGTATCTTCCTGGGCAGACTGCTCTAGTGAAGCCTTTCTATCCCTGGCAGTCTTTTACAGGTCACTGATCTCCTATTACAGCTTAGACATCTGAACCATGTTTCCTAACAATCCTTTTCCTTATTTAGCTGTGCTCAAGCAGCAGATAAGATATTCCCCTAAGGGGAAAATACAGCACTTAATATTAGAAGAAATCATTCATAGTCACAAGGTGGCTTTTAGCTTAAACAATACATGAAAAAAAAATCTGGTATGCTGAAAGATGATAAAATCCAGTTCTCATATTTAGGAATTTTCTTATGCAAGTCATGCAGTGATTGAGCTTAAAGGATGAAAAATGTTTATCTCGAAAATTAAATCAATTTAACAGCTTACAAAAGTTTGGGGACTATCCGGGAGTCACTCACTCAGTCTTGGTAGTCTAATTGTCACAGGTACCCAATTCAAGAGCATTAGTTTGAATGTTTTAATTATTTCAAGGATTTCATGGAAAACCCAACCCTTACTGGAAAATATATTGGACTGGTATGTGTTTTTTTCTAAGGTGATGTGGTGGCAAATGCAGAGAGGCAGGTTAATGTTGTTTCCCTCCCTTGGGGGATTAATCACCTGGTCTCATAACTACCTGCCAACATAATCATCCAACAGAGATAGGGAGACTCTGCCAACAGTAAACCTGGAGACAGCAGGGAAAGACAGAGGGAACTGGGAGGGAAAACAAATAAGCCTATGCATTTTGCTTTACTCGGACTGCATATTTTGTAATGCAATGCCAATAAAAAGACATACTGGGGATACCGCGTCGTTATGCTTTCACTTTCTTAAATTAGATCAAAATGTCTTGAAATGTGTGTTTTGATTTTACTACATGACTGTCCAAAATATTCTGAAGGGAATTGTCATTTATAGGCCCTTATATTTTGGATCTCTCTTGTTAGCTGTCACTGAAACAGACAAGTTGGCCTGCTCAGTAATATACACAGTGGATGGATGTCAGAGAAAAATGAATGAATGCAAAACAGAGTAAAAAGCTTTCTGAAAATGCCATGTCAAATTGAGATCGAATCAAGCCTATTTATTTTTGTTAGCCCAGCATCTCTCATTGACATCTGTTGATGAGGCTTTGTCTTGGATGATGTCCTTCATTTCACCTCCCAAGGTCTCTACCACTACTCCTTCCTCTCCTCCCTCTACTACTCCTTTCCCTGCATTGAGACTATAAATTGCTGAATATAAAGCCTTGTTTCCAGTCCGTTAGACCCGCCAGCCAATGCCAAGGGCCTTCACATCCCCTTCTGCACCTCCAAAGGCACTTATGTGGAAAAATCTCTCTCTCTCTCTCTCCGTTTACCCTTGTCTGCAATATGTGCATGCATCATTCAAGCACCAACCAACACAACCGCTAGCACCACCTTCCCACCACAAGGCCAAGTTGTAGCTTTGCTATTTATTGCAAGGGAACACATGGTTGGAAACCCAGATAAAAATAAATAGCTTCTCCAAAAAACAATATATATCTTTTGTGACAATTTCACCTCTAATGGCCCAATGTAGAGTTTTTTTTTTTTTTTTTTTACAATTTAATAAAAAAATTAGATTTGCTGATATTTCCTAATGAAACCTGATTGTTTCTGATAACGGTAAAAAAAACCCTTGTAACTCTTGCACCTTGAAAGCCTCACTGGATGTCAGAGGTGAACATCATTAAAGCTTATCAGAATCATTATACTCTTTTGCAAACTGTTTGGTAGAGTTTTTAAATCGATGATAGTTTCTACAGTTCTTTGGTACATTGCTTGTCGAAGGTGTGATCATAACGTTCTGGTACTTTAGTCTTTAAAGTCATTTATCATATGTGATTTGACGTCTGTCAATATTTCCTCTTTTAGTTTGGTCTTTTTTATACTGTTACCCTACTTTTATTTCTGTGTTTGCTATTTTGCCTCATTCTTAGTATCACTCATGATTTGTCTGTCTCTTTCCTATTAGTTTCCTTAGTATATACATCTCCTGCTTTTCGCACCTACCTTAACAGTTTGTCTTAATTTGACACAGTTTTCATGTTTTTTAGCTATATGGTTATATTTTCATTTCCAGTTTTTCTTGTTCTTTAATTTCTCCTTGCGCCTTGCCTACAAAGCTTGGCTTCTCTAACTGCCTTTCTGTGATTGACCACCGTCTGGATTGAAGAGATTAAAGACTGAATTTTGGATTTTAAGCTGCCTCTGTCTGTTTGGGTCCTCTTCCTCTGTCATTGCTGTAAAGTTTTCTTCAAGATCATTTTGCTGTGAGTCTGTGAACCATGTTCAGCACCGCTATTTTTAGACTGTTGGAAGACCTGTTCAGATAAGTTATTTAGCACTGCCTAGTAAATATAGTTTAATTCCCAACGTCTCGCTGGTTATGGTACAAAGTCAAAAATGGAACCGTAGATGGACAAATGTGAACATGATTTCAATGTAGAACAGAGGTCTGACTTTATTCTGCGTAGAAACATACATTTGCATTGTTTTGTCTTTAAAACAAATCTGAAATATCCATCCATCCATCCTTCAATTTTCTTCCGTTTATCAAGGGGCGGGTTGGGGGGCAGCAGCCTAAGCAGAGAAGCCCCTGGCCACCTCCTCCAGCTTGTCTGGGGGAACATGAAGCTGTTCCCAGGTCAGCCGAGGGATATAATCTCTCCAGTGTGTCATGGGTCTCTCCCAGAGCCTCCTCCAGATGTGATATGTCTGGAACACCTCACCCAGAAGGTATCCTTGTGAGATGCCCGAACTACCTCAACTGGCTCCTTTCGATATGGAGGAGTATCAGCTCTACCCCCGCCTGGATGCCCAAATTCCTCACCCTATCTATGTAGATAGATAGATAGATAGATAGATAGATAGATAGATAGATAGATAGATAGATAGATAGATAGATAGATAGATAGATAGATAGATAGATAGATAGATAGATAGATAGATAGATAGATAGATAGATAGATAGATAGATAGATAGATAGATAGATAGATAGATAGATAGATAGATAGATAGATAGATAGATAGATAGATAGATAGATAGATAGATAGATAGATAGATAGATATTCATATATTTTCTCCCGCTGGTAATGCAACTTCTGCATGCAGCAAAGCAGTTCTGGAAGCATGTACATTTTATGCTTTGGAAATGTAAAATTCATGTTTTGCCTATTCTATTCAACCCAGTTGAATAGGGTAGTTGAACATTCCCCAAAATGTAACCTTTTAAAACCTTGCACTTTTAGAAAAAAACTGTCTGTGTGACAAATTATTTTGCATATGTAGCGCTCATGCACCAGCTTTGCAAGCCACTTTGTTTTTTTGCGAAGCCATGATGCGTCACAATGCTACAGAGTAGTTGTAGTCTATCCTGATAACAAATTGTTATCATATCAATATAATTAGCTTTAAATGCTACAATTCCCACATTTCCTTTGTGATTTCCACCAATCCACTGGTAGCTGGTATGCGCAGGTGGCTAAGAGGGTCTAATGGAATTTGAAGTCAGTATTTCCACACTGAAAGAATGGAGCAAAATTTTAAACCTTTAAAAGAAAACGGAAGAAAATTAACCCATCAGGGCGAAACAAAGACTCACAAGATATGTCTCACAAGAAAGGAAAGGTTTCTAAGCACAACAAAGAGTGGGAAAGGACTTTCTATGGCTGATCTACTATGCAAAAGCGCAACTTTCATTTTGCCAGTACTGCTCAGAAGCAGTGAAAAAGGGTAAACTTACAAACATAGTATGTATGTAGGGTTGCCAAATGTTCCGCTTTAGCTGGGACATTGCGTGTAATGAGCACTGGTTTGTCCCTTATTCTACCCGTAAATGTCTCGTATATTGACTGTTAAATGCAATGTCACATTCTGACCAGGAGATAGCACTCTTACAAATACCAAATTAGATTTGATGGCAGTTGTATCAGATGATTGCTTGTGTCCAGTCACAACCATCAGTGACGGGCCATCACGCACGCCAGATGTGAGAAGTAATACGTGATTTGTAAAAATAAGGGGTCATTTGGTCTGCGTAACATAATAAACTGTGCAGTTGAAGCCCGTATTTACACTGTTTTATTTGAAAAAACATTTCTTTTTTGCCTACTTTTCAAAGGAAGTGCCGATGTAATTTTTGTTATCCTTGACTGTATTTTTCTTTAATGTTTTAGATAAGGTATTGATTAAACTGAATACCAACATTTTACTGTAACGTGAATATACAGTGCATATTTACACAATGCCCAGCTGGATGTGCATTGTACTTTGTCCCACTTCCAACCATCCATCCATCCATCCATTCACTTCCGCTTATCCCTTTCAGGGTCACGGGGGGCGCTGGAGCCTATCCCAGGTGTCATAGGGCAAGAGGCGGGGTACATCCTGGACAGGTCGCCAGTCTGTCGCAGGGCTAACACACAGGGACAGACAACCATTCGCACTCACCTTCACTCCCGCATTCACACCTATGGGCAATTTGGATTAACCTATCCCCACTAACTGCATGTCTTTGGACGGTGAGAGGAAGCTGGAGTACCCAGAGGGAACCCACGCAAACACGGGGAGAACATGCAAACTCCACACAGAAAGACCCCGGCCTGATGGTGGAATTGAACTCAGGACCTTCTTGCTGTGCGGCAACAGTGCTACCCACCGTGCCACCATGCACGAAACTGTGTTCCACTTGAAACTTTTATTTAAAGTGGGACACACTTGAGAAGAAAGTTGCTTCAAGTAGGGTCCTTTGGGAATACAATAGTTAAAAAGTTGGCAACCCTAAATATGTTCAACATGTTGAACATTCTAACTTTACTAGGAAGTCACAGTAGCTAGCTCTGTCTTTTACTATATTCTGTGTGCCAACACACAGTATATTGAAAATGTTTTTGGTCACAATGGCAGTTTTCATAGCTGTTCACCACCAACTTGCCACAGATGCTTCTATGCAGCTTAACCCACTTCCTGGAAAAAAATTAAGTCAGACTCTTTTTTTTTTTGATACAGCAGAGGAGAAGCACTGTGCTTTGCGGAGACCAAGGATAAATGGTCATGTGGATTTTCAGGCAAAGGTCTGAAAATAACGGCAGTACTGAAATAGGTCCAGGAGTGCACAAGAGTTTTAAAACGTATTATTATTTATGCCAAGTATCAGAACTTTTTGGTTGTAATTTGCACCACTTATATTTATTTTTTCTTCAACCCATTTGCACATAATGGTTGGGTCAAACCAGCTTGTCAGATCTGCAGACTTTTATTTCTTTTTTTACAGATCATAATGCTGGGTCTCTCAGAGCTCAAAAGTACCCACAACAACATTCTTTTTAATATTTTACATAAAAATAAGCTACTGATATTAGGAACTTTTCAGTAATATCTAATGAAACAACAAACTTAAGGGTTTCCTCCTCCTTATTTCCTGAAAGCTGGGTTCTCATAATGCCCGTAATTCCTTTAATGCTGGTACAAACTCATGGTCCATGCAGACAGATGTTTTTACTGTTGTATAAGTGAGTGCAGACTGTGCTCAGCTGAGCACCATTTATTCTTTTCCAGTCTTCATTCTTGAGTCCAATTTACTTCTGGTACAGACATACCTGATATCAGGTCATTTAACTATCCACATTCCTATCCGTAGTCTGAGTTGACGGGTACAAACCTATTGCAGGCTGAGTTTACAACATGTGTTTTATGGGTTTAACAGCTGTTAGTGAATTACTGAAGAGACCATGTGGACCTTTTGCAAAAATAATTGTTCAATAGTTGAAATGGATGAGTATTATAAAACATAGACAGAGATTAAGGGCAAATTCGTGTGTTATCAGGGCATATTGATAACTACTACTGAAGCATTGTTTGCTAAGACAGTTTTCTTTGTATCATCCCCCTGGAAAGAATGCAGTTCACTTCTATACTATCACCATGTAGCTAAGTGCCCCTTGATGGCTCCAAAGACTGCCAAACGGCCAGGTCATTGTACTCCCAAAGGCCCCACAAGAGCTGACCTTTTTTAGACCTTCCAGAATAGTGAAACTTCAAAAATCATGAACAACACTGAGACAGATTTTCATACTTAGAACTTTTTAATAACACTGCACAGAGAGATATAGACAATACTTAGAGAGACAATGAATATATTTACCTGGAACTGTCACAACATATTGATCCAAGCATAGCATGAATGTGGTTTGACCTCAATAAATAAATTCATAGTGCATGCACACTATAAAATTGCCCTGTTTGAGTAAATATATACCAGTTCTCTTTCCGTAAAGGAAAAAGTTTGATTCTATCATTGTCTCTATTCACTTTACCTTTTCACCATTTCTGCTGTTTTAGAGGAATACTGGTGATTAGGAAATGTTATCCTATTTTTCTGTAATTGTCCAGGTTAATGACAAAAGTCCAGGTTAATTACAATGGGAAAAATACTCAGAGATTGATTATTTTATTTCATAAGCACTTATTAAAAACCAAAATAGTACCATCTCCACCCAAAGAATGCCTGTCTGTTATTTATTAACACAGCAAATCTATAATGTACTTTTTCAAAGTTTGGTTCCTTTTTTTGTATGTTTGTTTTTCCTTCCACCTGTAAAACTGCTTTTGAAGAAAAGACTAAAATCTTCCAGCACACCTATTTATCTTACAGCCCCTATAGACATCTTTCTTCTTGCCATGACTCATGTCTGCAGATTCCCGAACAGAGCAGCAGGTGAAAAACAAATGTTGTGTAGCAGGCCTCGTTTAACCCAGGTAAAAAGGCTCATCAGCAGATGCCTTAAGGGTGTTTATAGCTCCTCTACAGTTGGCAGCAGAATGTCTTCTGTGTTGTTGCCAGGTATTGATAGCTTGATATGTTGTTGTTTATGTCTGGATAAGTTGTCATGCCCTCTACATGAACTCTTGGTAAAGTCAGCTAAAGAAGACAGCTTCTTTGAGCTTTAAGCCAACACAGGTGTGAAGGGATAAAAGTAAATCCAAAATCATGATATCAGTGTCTAAAACTATGATCTTTTTTTTTCAGGGGGGGGGGGGGGTTCACCTCAATCTGATTTCTGCTTAGTCATCACTTTTTCTCTTTTGTTCATTAAAGTATGTCATGCCGTGCCTGCTATACGACTTTAACCATTAAGGCTATTTCATTAGCAATCCCAGAGGAATAACTCATTTCCTATCAACGTTAGCCCCACTGCTGGCATAAACCCTCGCTCAGAGTCTATTAATGTCATGTAGGACACAGGTAATTTAATTCATAAGCCAAGATTACATCGGAGTTGTAATGGCCTAATGATGAAGCATGATGTTTGAGTTTCAGTTAATAGGATTATGTAACAGATGACAGAGACCAGGCTATTATCAGCAACTAAGGAGAACAATATACATCAAGTAACACATTTTGCCAAGAATCTAGCTTTCTCCAGCTGCCATGCGCAACCATGTGCACAATTTACTTTTTATCGCAAACAAACCTGACATTAAAAAAATATATATACTCAACACCTGATCATCTTCTTTGAAAGAATTCTGGACACAGATCAAGAGCAGTGGATTGTGGGAGTGTTTAGCAGGAAAGCAGTTGTAGCACTGGCTACATTTCCCCAGGCTTGGGAATGAATTGCAGGATACAAGATCCTAAGGGGACTTTTGTTGGGCATAATACTGAGTAGCTGAATCACTGAAATGAATCACAACCAGATTTTTCAAACAAAGGTAATGAGTACAAATAATTTTTCTTAGGTAGATCCATGTTCAGCCACCGGAACTGTCTTTAAATTAAAAACATAAATAAATAAAATTAAAATAATTATTTATGATGTGCATGTAGTAATGTAATTTTATATGCTTTTTTTTCTTCTGTTATTGCCTCTCAGACTTTAAACCCCTCGTTCTCCTATGAGACTGAACTTAGATTTCCACTCTTCCAGTGTTGGTAGAGAGGTGCTGATGAACAGGTTGATAAATTATCTCTCTCTCTCATTCACTCTTTCTCTGTTTTGGCTGGATGCATATCAGCAGCTTCCTTTCTATTTGTCAAACATATGAATAATAATCACACACCATGCTAATCCATTGTTTCTTTCTACCTGTATTCTTCGGAACTCATGCATACTTAAACTGCTATTATTCTGATATGGGTCATTTCATGATAACAATAGAGGCTGCATTCCCAAGTCTGTGGTATCGCCTTTGTCTCCTCTGCAGTTTAATTGCCCACATGTACCATAGATCCTGTTCACTGTATGATATCAGCATAGAGATTTTCAGAAATATGAAAAAATGTATAATTTTGTAGTTCAGACATGTCACGAAAACTAAACGTTGTCAAACTACAGTTGACCAGAAAAGTTATTTAGTATCATTTGTTGTGACCAACAGCCGTGTTTCTCAAACTGCAAAAATAAAACAATGAAACAATATGAGAATTGCAAATTGATGATCATATTATCCTTTACCAACTGTTCTACCACAGCCAACATTGCAAAGGAATGGAGTATTTCCCCCTTGTATTGGTCCTGGTAATTGAACTTTGATTGCAGCAATTTTCATCCACTGGATAATTGGCTTTATGGCTGTACCACACCATATTGTTGGTATTTACAGTATGATAAACAAAATTTAGCACATGGAAATACAGGGATACATTCAGAGGGGATTTGCTTTAACAAGAATATTAACATGCAGAGATAATGAAAAACAGCAGGCCAGACAGGCAACAAAACAGACCAAGCGAAAAAAGAACAGAGAATGGTAGTAGATATGCAACAACCTTGAAGATGTGGAGGACAAGAAAGGCATGAAAAAAGTTAGTGTAGCATTACACAAAACATTCAGTTTATTGAGATTGACATTCATTCACAATAGGCTACCTGCAATCACAAATGCCATACTAAAGACAGTATAAAGAAATGAACATAGATTTTCCATAGGTCATTGTAAAATCACAAATTTACAGCACTCTGTAACACCACCACTCTGTGGGCCCATACAGGAGCCTCTTTTTCATGTCACTAAAGATACTATTATTATTTATTTAGTAAAATAAATCCAGGAATTATCGAATGATGAGCCACTGTGGTCCAAATACAGACTATAAGCAGGCAGGGATCAAATGAGTACAACCTTTCACTGAAGGTAACTATAATTGTATATGTATATAACATTATGTTACATTATATAATAAAACACAAAATTACACAAAAAGCACAATAGTGCAATCGTGAAATGCAAACTGAGTCCACAACAGCAGTGTGTTAGCACTCACACTGCTAACAAAACTTCGGGTCTTAGCAAACATCTACATCAGGGGTAGGCAACCTCTCTGTTGACGAGTGCCAATTAAAATTTCCTCAGAAGTCAGTGTGCCATATGATTGCATTAGCAATAAATTTAATATTAACAGTTACACACTATATAGAACCACTTTATAGAATTATATTTGTTCGCAGATGTTGGCAGCTATCAGCGAATAGCTATCAGCTATTTTGAAACAAAAAAAGACACTTTTTATCCATAACAAGAACTCCATAACAGCAAATGAACTGTACAACAGAAAATTCAAATGCGATTTATGCTCTCCTCACAACAATGATAAGAAAAATAAACTGAGCCAATATGGCATGTTTGTCAGTACACATGTTAATCTGATCTCTGGTCTCCCACTCAGAGACACGGGTCTCCGAGTGTCCAGTATTCAGACGGCTACCTGAGGACACTCTTCATGTGAGAGAAAATCTGCTCACACAGATATGTAGAACCAAATACTGTCAATAAGGCCTCTGCAATGTTCTGAAGACAGTTAACCTCTTAAGCCCCAAGCCTACCTGATCTCCTGCCTTTTGCCCCCGTACCAGGGGGCGTTGGGGCTTAAGAGGTTAAACTTGTCAGGTAGTGATGTCCAGCAGGTGAAAATGCAAGCCCCATGAACACGCACAGCTATGGATTCAATGTTGCATTAACTGGCATTAACTTAGCCAGTTAATGCGAGACAAATCTCGCTGCTCATTAAAGCTTTCTGGTTTGATCAGAAAAGAAAACATTGGTCCATACACCTGAAAGTCCCAAAAATGCCTTGTGAATTCTGTCTCGAGTCTACGGATGTATCCGTGTATTTCCGTGGTGCTGATGCTGTGCTGAGCGGAAAGCTCCTGAAACTTTTGAAGTGTCGGAATGTGGAAAGCTAACAACGTCCCTCTCACTGGTAGGCTAAGTTATTTTTAGCCAATTACAAGTTGAATCTGGTAGTTGGGGTTGTTAGCTAAGATACCGTCATTAAGAAGCGGCACAACTAATGTGTCTATGCAAGCTAATTTGCGATGTGCACCGCTGGCGCGGCCATTTATTTTTTAATGCACCTTCTCAGATTAATTCACTGCGTGTCGTGCCCAGGGCTGGACTGGGACAATCGGTCCGGGCATTTTGACTAGAGACCGGCCCACCAGGTATTATAGGAAAAGCCATAAAGCCTTTGAATGAAAACAAACGCTGTTGTGACAGTGATGTACGCTGTCTTGTTGGTATATGTATGATTTCTATACATTTTACGTCAGATAAAAACTTTGGTTGTAAGCTTCAAATAATTATTTAATAAAAGCTAGACATTTTAAATGAGAATAAGAAAGTATTTCTTTGTGCCCCTCTTTCCCTGTAAATGCCCTACCTGGCCCCCTGGCAAAACTTTGCTAGACCCGCCCCTGCACAGTTACCAGCTGTCAGCTACTTAGAAAAGGATCCTGGTGTTATTTGTCTCTCAGAAACAGTTCATAACTTCCCTTCAACTCATTCATGTCACCTAAAAGGTAAACCTGTTTCTCCATCACCTGTTCAGCTCTGATAACTGAGTAAGGACATCTCCTGGTTTCATCTTCACATTTCCCTCTCACCACATATCCAAACCGATATCATGACCAGCAGCTTTTACAGCTGTGGCTCCAGCAAACATCAGCTGATACTAGAAATTAATATTAAATAAATTCTAACAACAGCTGATCAAGCTTAAACGTGCTGCTGTTGTTTAGCGCTACATCTGGCGGTTTCCTCTTTCTGGCGCAAAGTGGGCGATAAACAAACAAGACAGAAAAGCCGATCAGCTGATCATTGATCAGTTTCATGATTGAAGTAGCAACAGGAGAGAGAGGTGAGAAAATAAGAGAAGAAGAGGCAGCTGACAGCGTAAAGACACTGAATAACTCCAGCTTTGTGTCTTTTTCCATTCTAGCTGAAGCACGGGACAAACTATGTTACTTTTCAGCTCAATATGAAACGCGTAATATTTTCTCTGAATGCGGGACGATTCTGTCTTTTTACGGGACGGTTGGCAACTCTAATAACTAACCTCATGAATAAAATAAAGTTCACTATCAGTAACATCATAGCACCCACCCAGCTGTATATAAACTCCGTCATGCTAGCTAGTACGCAGTACGAGTTATTGTAGCTGACTGTAAAAAGTCAGCACAACGAAAATAAACTACACCTAAACTTGGTTTATATCTGACCCAGATAGACTGCAGGTCATAACTTCTTACATGAAGTTCAGTTCACCTGACACTCGGACTGGCCCCGCCTCGGGTCTCTCCTCTTGCCTCCCCTTTCCCTCATCCACCTGCTGGCCTCCACCACTTGCTAATGTTACTGAATCTGTGGAAGCTACGCCATAGCCACCACCAAACGACTGAGTTATTTTTACACACCGGCCAGGATCTGGCCAATCCACCACCTTTCATTGTTTATACCATTAAAAAAAAAAAAAAAAAAATCATCGGCCCATGAAAACGAAAAATCACCATCGGCCCACCGAGCAAATGCCCGGTATGTCCGATGGCCAGTCCAGCTATGGTCGTGCCATCAGTTAACCCCGGCACGCGTGCCTAGGGTTGCCGACCCCTGATCTACATAGACAGCATGCTAGCGCAAAACTAGCCAAGAAACCAGGATGATGTTAAAGCAGAACACATGTCAGAGGCTGATATTCAACAGTTAACAAAAGTAATGATGAGTGGTCAGGCTTTGAGAGTTGTAGCTTTCATTTCTACATGTAAATATTTCTACCTGAGGACTGTTGTGATTGCTATAAAGTTCCTTTAAGCTGGTTTTCTTTGTTTGCTTTGTTTTCAGTTTTGTGTTCATATGTTAATACTTAGACCAGATATGTGTCCTCATTAGGACAGGAATTTATGTTGACGTGTGACACTGTAGCCTAAGATTTATGTTGTGAACTAGTAATTATGTGACAATGCCTTTCAGGTCATTTTGCAGAGTGTGTGAAAGTGAACCTGAAAGTAATGTAACAAGTAGTGTAACAAATTACTTTCTCAAGTGAAAAATGAAATAACATACAACATTAAATAATATGTAATACTTGTTCACCAACACTGGTGAAATATACTACTGTAGGGACAAAACTGCATTCAGTTAAATACAAAGTAAATCATTGTGATTAAACAACACAATTGAATTGTTAATTAGCTGTTAACTCCGAATATATATAGTGCATCTATAGTGCGATGGAAAGGAACAGGTGCCTTAATAATAACAAGACACAGTGTTACTGTGGCAATGTGTATATAAGGCACCCAATCCAGACACTTTTGTCGTGTCTAGGCATTTTAAGCTTTTCGTGTATCTTTTTGCTGTCAAGCAAAAAGGTTAAGGTCAGGTCTAAAGTCAAGGATAGTGTGTTTTCTATGGTGTGAAATTACATGAAAAGCAAGACATTGTCTTGGCATACCATTTGTACCTGATTTCATCACATCACGCTGCATCAAAGGCTCTGTACTGTGAGTTGTTCCTCTGATTAGCGCAACCCATTTTTAGAAGCTTCATTTACATCATATAAAGTTTAACTTTTTCTCCGCGTCCTCCATCTGAACCCTGTGTTTATCTCTGCAGCAAACCATCCTCCTTCCTCATTCTGTACATTTCAAAGGAAACATGAGCCACTAATTTGCATAATCCAGAATGTACTGTGTCTGTATGTGTGTTTGTGGATGTCTATTGGAATGAGCACTGACTTATTCTCTGCATTCCCACATCTAATTATCCCAACTGGCCTGGGAACAGGGCCCACTCAATGAGCAAGAGAAAGAAGCTGGTCACACATGAAAATGGAACAGACAAAAACCAGTAGCTCTGCAGAGAAAGGCATAGAGTAAATGAAATATAAAGAACTCTATTCAGAAGTGGGTCAATGTTTTCTATAGCTCCATCCATTTTTTTGGCAAGCCTGACAAAAATATATCCAAAACTGGCTGACCCAGGCAATTATGAAACCACAACTGCATAGTAGGTACCTTGCAGTTTTGTGAGAATTGAAAGCCTCACTTTTTTGGCTACACTTGATTAGTTGCACATGTAGCGGGTTTGCTGAACAATCAGTACATCATACATTTCAGTCATTTTAAGTAAGGTAACCCGGAACATATGGCCTAGATTTAACTATACCTTAAAGAAGTCTTAAAGAATTAATAATAGTATTGATCGTAAAAGGCACACTGGTAGCAACATTACACAATTACAAAATCCAGACCTTTTAAATTGTAATTTTTTTGAAATATTATGTGTAATATAAGTTCTGTCTTTCATATCCTCATAAATACAAAGTTTAGTAGTGGATTTTGTTAGGACTTTTTCAAACTGTAGCTGCAGTCTCTACTCTTCCTAGAAAGTTGAAGGGAAATGCAGTACAAGCAATTCACCATACAAGAACAGTAAGAGCCTTTTCTGGGATGATGATAAAAGAACATCAGAAGTTTTTTCCACCAAAAGTCTGTCAGTATCTTCATCTTTGGTTCAACTGAGTTACAATAGAGACTCCACAAACAGGGCAAACAGAAACTGGCAGAAGCAGACAGACAGGCTCTCAGACTACTGAGAGCCCAAGCTTGGCAGAGATCCGATCCACATGAGAGCCTTCTTAGATCAGAATCCTGCCTTCACTTAGGTATGCAGATCCACTACCACCTCCCCTCCTCAACACCCCTCTCTCCATCTTCTCCATGCCTTCCTTCATCTTAGCCTCCCCCTCATTAAAACTCTTAATTGACTCATTCACACCTGCTCATGCACTGACTCATTTGGGACAAGCTTCCACCACCAGAGCAGATTTTCTCATCAACTACGAGTTCACTCCGGTGCACACTGTCCTTCACTCACCCTACAGGGCAAGACAATGATCTGAGACTGTGTGTGGGAGTGGGTGAAGGTAAATGTGTTTAATGTGGTCAATATGAGAGACACATAAACAAATGTATTAATTTAGGACGTATCTAAGCCATTCATTCAGAGGCCAATCTAAGGTGAAAAATATAATTCTAAGTTACATCATGTGTTCTAGTTTCTGGACTTTTTAGACTGCTTCATGGCCAGACATACAGAATTTTGTCATGGCATCCTTGGACACCCAACATACAGTATAAAATAGTGGACATACGAACACACAAAGATGATCTAGTTATAATATAAAACAAACTGATTGCTTAAGGCAAAGTGGGGGGAGAAATGGAAAATATAATTTGGAAAAAAAAAAACAACAACTATATTATAAAGATCACAGGTTCACTTATGTAGCCCCAATTTTGGATGGGATAAACTTTCAAGTCTTTAATTTCTGTCATTTTCCTTCACTCCCAACCTTCCTTTTTCCTTTGGCCTCTCTGTACCATCACTAATAAATGCCTAATCAAAATCACATTTCCTAAATGTAGATGGTAACCTTTTAGAAGCAGCAGGAAATGAGATTTCCCAAAATACACCACAGAAGCAGGTCAGTGGAAGTAAATGGCCAGTTGTTAAGTGTCCAAACTGCCATCCGTCACACAAAGACATATCCTGTCCTGCCAAGGTCTGTGTCACAAGTACATCATTCTCTCTCGCTGGTAATGTTCTTTCTTTCTCTAGGCAGCCTGTAACTGTGTCTGTCCTCACTGCTGCATTTACCTATTAAGTCTTCAACTTATTCAGTTCCAGAAATTAGGTCCTGGAAACTGCACAGAACAGTCTCAATCATGCTGTAAGCTCACTTCTTAGCCTCAACTTTTGCTGCTTGCCATCTCTTTTGGTGCGTTTAGCCTTCTTTGTTCCTTTTTAACCACAATGCCAATGAATTCTGTGGCTGTTGTAAGGCTTTAATATGCCATCTTTGTGTAAGAGTTCACAATGCAAAAGTATGGACCACAGCAGGGTAAATTTGATTTATTTTCATGGGCCACTATCAGACATTGCAAACCATTTTTAGGGACTGCAAACTGTACACCACATAACACTCTCTATATTTAGACTTTTGAAATATGTAATCCTCAAGGTCAATAACGTAGGAGGCCCCCTTCTAGAGTTGATAAAGTATAGAGAGATTTGTATGTGATGTCTCTAAAAACTACTTGATGGATTGCCATGAAATACTGTACAAACATTTACTTGTTCTTTAGGCTGAGATGTTGTCTCCTGACTTTTCAACCAGCATCAGGTGAAATTTTATCTTTATCCAATCCTTTACTTTCTGAACAAACCTTTCAAACTAATAGAATTCAGCTCAGTTTCAATGCCTCACAGAGGTGCAAGCACAACTGCAAACTCAGGTTTGTATCAGAAATGATTTAAATCACAAAACCATGAATTTGATTTGCAGATATATTTTATATATATTTTATATTTCATATTATATTTTGATATATTTGAAATGGTTAAACCATTGCAGGTGTTGTAACACCTGCAGAATTGAAGATAAACTTAATTATGTAAATACACTATGATACTACTTGTTTTACCTAAAAATGTTCAATCATGTGCAAAAGTGTGTGGTGTATAAAAAGATGATTCATGTGGCTGTTTTGTACATCACTGACCTTCCTTACCTTAGTTTAACTATGATGAAACTGTTACCTTCATAGACATAACATTTATATCCTCATTTCAGGAACTCTTTCTACTATTCCTACCCACCCATCAATTTCTATTTTGACATTCTTTAAGTAATTGGTCTTTAATAGTTAGACCTGTGTGTTGCATAATATATTGCAGTCAATATATTATTTGACAAAGTCGCATTGGGCTCAGACTGCTAAGATGGATTTGGTTTAAATTTAATAAAGGGAATCAAGATGCTCTTATTAATCATCAACAGACAAGTGGATTATTTCAGCGCATTAGTGAATCCAGTAAATGAGACTTGTTTGCCAATATGTATATTGACAGGGAGCAAAAGGAAGCTTTTAATGTTTTTGACTTTTTAGGACATCAAGATTAACAGGAAGTTAAGAGTTTTGTATGTGCTCTGGTACTCATTGTGCTTTGACTAATTTGATATACTTAGAGATATTTTCATAGAAAGGGAACATTTGGATTGTCTCAAATTTTGCTTGGGACTAAGTTGCTTTATAGTGGGGTTAGTGTTTGTGAGGTTACATGTATGTTTATGTGTAAGTAAGAGTTAGGCAAAGGTAGAGTTTAAACCAGAGTAATGATTATTGTATATGATGGTTTTATTAGATGCTAGAAGAGGACATTCCAAATTTCTGCATTTGAAGAAAAACATTTTAAAATGCAAATGTTAATTGCAGGTCTCTATTGGATGAAAACTGCAGTCAGGAAGGTAAAATTCACCACCCCTCAACCTCAATACATTTAATATTGGTAAAAGTTATTAACTCTGAATTGTAATATTTCAGCAATTGTTAACACTACCCAGCTGTCATGCCATGACATCCAATAATGTCATAGCACAGGAAGCAATAGCTGTTACTTCTTGAAGGTTCCTATTCACAGTCCTTCTGTCATGGTCCTGGGTTGGTGACCCAGTGTTTCTGAGTTTTGTACATTTTTTGTGTTTAGATTTCCACTGTAGTGTTTTTTTTCTCACTGTCTCTTGCTCCCTTGCCCTTTAGTATTTCCTAAACCAGTTTTAGGTTTTGTCATGTGGCTTCTCTGTGTTCTGTATTTCCTGTTCCTTTTATAGTCCCTGTCCTGTGTCTAGTGTGTCTGGTTTTGCTCCCCCTTGTCTCGTCAGCCCTTATTTGACCCAGCTGTGTTTCCCTCCTGTCGCTCATCCCCTGATTGCTCCCTCTGTATATTTAAGGCCTGTGTTTCTCTGTGTCAGTGTCACGTCGTTAACATCTGCTCGCCCTCATACTACGCTGTGTGTACTGTTTACCTGCTTGCCTGTCTGTTAGTTTATTTCTCCCCAGTATAGCTAGTTTTCTGTCCAGTCCGCAACCCGCAATAAAGCTGTGCATTTTGAGATCACCTTGCCTCTGTGAGTCCTGCATTTTGGGTCCTTTCCCCCGCCTGCACACAGCCATGACACCTTCAAGGTCTCAGTAAGACCCATTTGAGAATACCACAGTGTTTTGTACTTGACCACATGGAAATAATGTCAAGTTTCCTCACACGATTGCAAATTTTAAAAAATGATTCTGACAGCATAATCCTTCTGTTTGATGTATCATCTGGAATTATAATTTATTATTGCATTTCACAAGGCATGCCACAAAACGATGAAGCTCAGTTTAAACGGAAAAAAACAGACGGAAATCTTGAAAAAAAGGGAAACTAAACATTTCATTTCCTGCAAAATCTCGAATACTAAACACATGCATGCATCACACCTATACTATTAATGATAATATTAGCAACTTTCAATATTTGATGTTATCTACAATCCTTAGATCCTCCTGACGACACTGATATAAGAACTCCCACCCCCCTCCCCTGAGTTCAGTGCTGTACTCTGCCCCCTCTGTAGCCCCTACTTCACACCACTCAAAGATTAGTTCTCCCTGAGTGGAGCTCACTCCAAGAAAATGGACTCATTAACAGCCAACGAAGCCACGCTAAGGGCAATCTGACTCTGTCTGCGATTAGGCCACACAAGACCCTTAATCTGCCTAGTGGATGATGGACACTGGTGGAGAAATTGAAACCGTCTATGCCAGGACAGCCCTGTGTTATTATAACATAAAGAACAGTTATTAAAATGTCTGCAGCATGGGGGAGTCAATCCTAATAAGCTCCACAGTGCTGCCTCTGCTCTCTCTGTACACTTCCTCATTTCCTTGTCATTTTATCTCTCTTTTTTTCACATACACTCTCTAAACTCTTATTTCAGTCCCTCACCCGTGTATGTCCCATAAAAGTGCTGTGAAGAAGAATATTTATCCCTGGTGTGATGTTCTTCATTGACAATGAATACCAAATTCACCCCACTGCTGGACAGATGCCATACAATATAGTGTTCAAGCTGTTCGATGTGTTCAATATTGTACTGCAGTCATGATTCTTTTTTTTTTTGGTGATATTAGGTCCAAAGGGCTTTTTTTTCTGTTTATAACAATAGGGACAAGTTAAACCTTACTACAGCATCATTTGTGTCAGCAGTGTTTTGGCCAGATTGTTGTGTTTTATAAAAGTGTCAAAGATAACTTTGGCGAAGATTGAAACCTAGTAGTAGTAGCAGTTCTTAGTGCTTTAAACACTAGCACAAAAGCATACGTCAAAGGGTCCACCAGATACTCGGGTTCAATGTAGACATGGCGCTCCGGAGCCTCAAACTCTTTTCAATATCTACAAGGAACTCTTGAAAAATGCTGGGAGAATAGAAAAACTTAGCTTCTATATGCAGACAACCATTTTTGCATAGTAAGTTGAGGAACTATGGACTGAAAATGTAATACACCAAAACAGAAATTCGTCCAATACCTAGATAGACTCCAGCGAGGACACACAGATCCTGCGGTCAAGAGAAAAAAGGAACAGCCTTAAACATGTCCTTATGAATAAGTGTTTACACCTGTCTACCAGAGTAAAGTTTCTCTGTGTGTCAGATCCCAACCTTTGTAGAGTATACAGACTTGGCTACTGACAATGATAGATGCTGCAAAGATCGAGGCTGTTTCGAGGCTGTTTCTGAAGATGGTGGAAGATGAAGAAGATGGTGAAGGGTGGATAAAGAAGGCAAAAAGAAGGAAGATTTAACAATAGAAATTCAAACTCTCAAATGTACACATACACCACATCACTGAGACAAAACCAAGTCCTTATGCTTACACCACCAATTGAAATTCCTAGTGCATGTCTGCAGGATGGATTTAGGAGACATAAGGAAACAGATATTGTTCGATGAACAGATAAGATAACAATATATCTTAGATAAGGAGAATGATAATGGATAAGACAAACTTTCAGTTTCTTTCAGCATCTATGATGATGGATAGACAAACTCAAAGGTGTCAAATCTCCAGAAAAGGTAACATGACAATGATGATGATAATAATAACTACTTCCAAAGAACTCCAGCACAAACCAGTTACATCTATTATTATTACATCTACATTTTTAATATAAACATTAACTTTTCCATTCACGTTTTAAACTATTTTAATAAAAACATTTTGGAGGGACATGCAGATTTTTTTTCATCCATAATGCTAAGGAAGTGACACTCAACAGCTAACTAATGTTTCATTTTTCTTTTTATTCTTCATGCTCCTAACTTAAAGACCTAAGAAATGTCAGTCTCCAGCCCAACAAACAATCATGAACAATCATCATAAATAATTCTATATTGACATGAAAGGAACCTATAGGGATTATACATTGCATGCTAAAGTCCAAGTTATCTGTTAATGGTTCATTTAAACCCTTTGCATTTTGTTGCCTCTTCAGATTGCTTAATTTGTCAACATGCCAGGCCGTTGCATACAATGCATAATTATCAAATGATTTATGTGTGGGGCGGCTAGACTAAAGAACTTTTCTCGCCGAGCACAGTATCATTGATGAAACTGCGAAAGGCATCAAGCTGTTAAAGATTTGTTTAAGGTTGTGTCACTAGGCATAGCAATGACTTATTTGCAGTAGATCACAGAGAGTCTTATACTCTCTTGATCAGAGTGCGTCGCGATGGTCACACTCAGTGATCATAGATGAGTTATTGACCTCCCACAGAACAGAGGCTTTAGTGGAACTGCAGCAATTCATCACATGCCTCATGGCTAAGGATAAAAGGCTTTTCATAAGACACAAATTTATGAATTGAGGGGAAACTCTGGCTTCCATTTTTCGTCCAGTACAAATGCTGTTTGCACTTCCACATGTAGTACAGCAAATTGCATTTCAGAGCATGACCGTTTTACATGCATTGAAGCTGAGAATCTCAACCGCCAGATTGACATTTGATTGATGTTGCTGATGTGAGTGCGAAACCAGCTCTCAATTCACCTTCCCATAAACTTCTAGGATTTGCAAAGAGACATTTTAAAGCAAAAAGTTGAACTGCAGTGCACATTGCATGTTAGAGGTGAAGTGTGACAGACAGATCATCAATTGTGACAAGTTTGTGCTTGGGTACCCTTCAGACTTACAAACATCAGGTCTCTGCTACAGCAACAGCTCAGTTCAAAAGAGGTTGAACTTGAAGAACTAATTTATCAACTTAAACTTTCTTGGCTTCATTTGACAGAAGTGTTTTTATCGCACCAAATGTAGAGGCAAAGCATTACCTGAAAACAGAGTCAACACTGTCAATCACAATTTATTCCCAAAATGTATAGAGCTGAATTGGATGTGGCTAGAAGCACAATGCCTTGAAAGTTTTCTTTGAAATCTGCAGTTGTTATGTCATATCTATCTGTCTGTCGTCTGTCTGTCTGTCTGTCTGTCTGTCTGTCGAAGTCTGCAGGAAAATTGCTTTCTGTGTTGCCCTCTTGACGCACTTACCTTTTGGGTTAAATTGAATAAAAAATATATTTTAAATTCTATGTATTTTAATATATTTCAGAATGGAGGATTATCTCTGCCTCTTGTCATAGCCATTTGTTTGCAACACAAATGGGAATGGCAGCAGAAACACCCATCTTGAGGCTTTAGAACAGGACTTACAAACCGATGCGTGATATCACGTTAGCGACGCCCATCTTTTATACTATCTTTAGTCTTAACGATCCAATTTAGTATTAATGGCTTTTTTTCATAGCCAGTTTACCACTCCAAATGTTCAACAAAAATGTTGTCACATCAGGAATCCATAGGTTTTATTATGTCTAGAATTTCCTCTGCATCTGTTTGCAGTTTTCACCACAGGGAGTTTATGCAGTCCATCTTAAGTGAAACAGTTGCATAGTCACCCACTAACAATTTAAGTACATCACCTGTTATTTCAAGTAACAAATATATGTGCCAGTGATTGTGTTTTTGTGTACTTTGATTGTTGTGCAAAAGAAGAACTCATTCTGACTTGTAGCTACATCTGTACATGTAGGAGGACTACCCACAAGGTGAACCTGCTCAATTAGGTACTACAAACAAAATGTGTGTATTCCTCACTGTTGGAGCAGGGACAGATCCTGATCAATAGCTGCCTTTCCAGGCAGAGCTATTAGCAAACAGTGCCATGCCTAATAACTGAGGGCTGACCTTTTGGTTTAATGCTTTCTCTGCTCGACTTCAGGCCCCAGCTACAATGCAATGGTGCAGCAAGGAGAAAAGGTGAGTGTTGTTTTAGTAGTTTGTAAATGTAATGCAGATTGATCACTGTCTTCCCAGTCTTGCAGCTGTTATTGCTATCATCAAGGCTGCAGGGAATAAAAGGGACACGGCTGAAGTTCCATAGTGAAGTGATTCATGGACCTGCCTGTCTTTATTTATATTCAGTCATGGTATGTGTCTATAGAAGACCTGGTATTTTTACACTTGAAGACATTTTCATCTTTCACACATAAGAATTTGCTACAGGTCTCTTACATTTTGCCGTGGATAGGAACAATGTTTTCCACAGGTGTATGTCTGCTACTGATTTGAACAAATATTATAGCAAACACTATTTCAAGAAGCTACATTTAAACACAGGACATAACAGACTCTTAAAATATGAAGATCTTGTTTTCTGAAACAAAAGTGACAATGACATAACATCAATCTGACAAACAAGATTCCAGCGCAACATCCAGTGACTGTCTTAGTTGAGCAGTAGTTTATCCGGTAATTCATACCCTGTACTGCTGCTCTTTGAGGATGTACTTTACATAAAGCACCAGATGGACATCTCCATTAGGAACCCTTGGCTAGGCTACTTGATCAGACTGTCCATCAAACCCTTTTCTCTCTGATCTCTGCTCTTCCACAGGCATGACCACTGACAGTGACTGCTTCAGCCCCCCTACAGTGAACACTTCTGCTGTGAGAAAAGCTGATATTCAATAATGATATCACTTCCATGGACTCTGTCTTGTTGGGGTGACAGGATGACGATGACTTGGAAAACTCACATTCATCTTAATGATAAATTGGCACATGGTTGGGCGTATGACAGCTGGCAAACATTCTTGGAAGTGTGTGCATTTTTGTGTATTTGTGTCAAGTGAGCCAAGCAATGAGTATTGTGTTTCCCGTTTGGCAGCAGCTGCTCTTCTACAACACTGAGGGATTGTCAATAAACATCCATTTCTAGATTAGTCTTCTCTCCCACATGGAACAACTAATTCCACACTATTTCCCGAGTGAAAAACATGTTTCGTTATGATTGCTCGCAGAAATAATATAGCAAGAGGCACTGACTGTGAATTAAGTTGCAAATTACGTCACTTAGTCTACATTGGAGCAGTGTACATTCAACAGGATATTGAATCCAACCTTGCTATTAGTTTAGATAAATTATACTGTAGATTGAATATATGTCAGCAAAAAAACGCATCAAGTCTTGGTTAGGGCATCAATAATTTGTGACTGGTTTGCTGCTCAAGAGACTGACAGTCTGCTAATTGAGAGTTAATCAATCAGTATCTTAGTATCACACCCACAAAAAAAGAAATTGTGTTTACTGCTTGTATGCTTATTGTTGGCTTCATTGCACTTAATTCCACATACAATGTTTCTATCTGCTTGAAGCAAAACTCATTTGTATTCAGTCAAATTGAAGCAGGAACACGAGAGCCGAGGCTCAAGCAGGATTAGGTTTGACAGTGCCCCTGAGACAATGGCAGGTAAACAGGCACTTCACAAGAGTGTACACAGTCATTTACAGCTTTTTGCCATAGAAAGATCCTTTGAACTCGCTAATTCAGCATTCTTACTCAATGAATGCCTTTTGTTATTTTCTATTTTCTGCAATAAAACTGTAGAACTAAGGCAGCGATTCAAAAGGAAAATACAAATACACCATCAGGGACTTACACTAAAAGTTGAGAAGAAGTAAGGACACTGATATATAAGCATGAAAGAAAAGAAATAGATGAATTCAATGAACAAATAGATTTCTCATGAACCTAGGCTGTATTTTTATTCATATTTTAAGGTCCGTCATACTTATATGTTCTCCGTGAATGTGATGGTAATTTGCTCTCTATTTATTCCATGTATTTACCTAACTATCCTACTATGTATGGTACTATATTTTTTGGTATTTACAAAATAAAAATCTGTTACATATCAAGCACTTCACGATATATTAAAAGCTGATTGCACAGTGTAGATCAACCTATTTCAACTTTCAACTCAAATGCACTGTCACAGTTTAAAAGGTGTTGAAGCCACATCAATCAGAAGTGATGTCCTAAAAATAAACAGTCCAAACACAGCTGTGATCTTTGTGTAAAACTCAGTGTGTGTGTGTGTGTGTGTGTGTGTGTGTATGTGTCAGGAAATAACAGCCAGCGAAGTGGGAGTGTGTCAGCTCAGCTGTAGTGTCAGCAGATGGAGAGGGAAAAGCATAGATAACACAGCTGGTCTTGTGCTGCACCACTCATATTGATCACTGGGAAGTTTAACATAATTTCCTACCTCAAGGTTTCTTGTGTTTGTCAAAACACTCAAAATAGATTTATATGGCTTTGGTTATAGAGATATTCCTTATTCTAACAGAGAGGACTAGCTACTATAAGCCAGTTTAGTATGCATGAACCTTGCCAGCTAAGTTTGTTGTTACTATTGCTTTCCACAAGGAATGGGGAATGTATATTATACAATTCATATAAATCCCAATAATACAAAGCAACTCTCACCTTCAGCTCGTGAAATATGTTTTCATTCTTATAATCCATATCCTGATAGTGACATTTTTATGAGGCATACAGTATTTAGTGCCCTCTGAATAGGCACTGAATAGACATTCACAAAAACACACTGTGTCCTGTTTTCTAGGTGGAATGATATTCTTGCTTTGTTGTCTTCCAGGACTTTTTCAAGTTTTCTAAAAGAGGGTCATAGCCTTGCCTACTGATTGAAGCTAATTCAATTCATTACCTATGCTTCACTGAAACACCACTGACACTGCTGTGAGCAAATGACTCACTCAGCTGCGTGATAGCTGAAAGTTTCAGTGCGAGCAGAGCATAGACTTGCATCTGTCTCAGTTTCATAAGTCAACAACACCTCTTAAGTTGTCAGTATTGTGATAATTCTGTAGCTAACAATTGTCTAATTGTGTAGTCACGCTGTGCATGTTTGCCTCGTTTCATGCTTGAGCATGATTGTCCTCCACTCCAAACTCACAGCTTGCACTTACATTTATGATGAAAGCACAAGTTTCTCCCTCCATCTCAACTCCTCTCTCTTTCTTGCTCTGCTTTTCTTCTGTGCACACACACACTTTTTTAACATGCTCTCTTTCAGAATGCAAGGTTCACTTACAATTTTATACATTTTGTGGTTTAATTATAGAAGTGGTGACACACTGTATACTCACATATTTGTTACAACAAAGCAAGTTTTACAAAGGCATCTTTCTTTGAGGAAGTATTCTGGGTCTGTGCTGGAGCTAGCTATCATACATGCATACTGCATCCAAGTCCAGCTGAATCACACCCGTGCCCAGGGCACAGCTCCCAGCGCTCAGCTAGGCTCTGGGGTTCAAACATACTCTGGCTGATAATGTGAGCACACCATAAAACAGGTTCATGCAATTGTCCAAACACTGTAGCAGATATCCACTGACATTCTTTGAAGAATTAGAATATGAAATAGCATATGAAGCATTTTTTAAAGAGAGGTATTGAGTGCTAAAGCAGCTTAGTAGCCCTAAACTGTGAATTGTAAGTCGTTGAATAACGAAACTCGTAGTCAAAAGTAAAAGTGCCAAAAAAGTAGGCAGATGATAAACAAATAAATTACTATTATCTGATATTTATTATCAGCATGATTTAAACTAATAAAACCAACAAGATTTCATGTAAAGTTCCTCCTTGGTTTGGATGATGTGATGCAGAACAGATGTTGTCTGAAATTAAACTTACAGTAAGTATTCTAAAAGAATAGTAGGCATTTACCTATAGGCACCTAAATGCCCAGAAACAGTCACTACAGCTAAATGTCAATCATATTGGCAAAATCTTAACATGACCAAAATATTTTCCATCTTCTTATAGCAAAATTACCTGAGAATCTTACATTCATCAATCAGTGCAAAAGCTCATCAAATAATTTTGTGTTGGTCTCATGAAAATGTAGTTTCAAGAGTCCACCTGGACTCTTTAGAGACCACCTTTTGAAAGTCTGCTGCTGATTAGAAATTGCACCCAAGCTCCTCCAGTAACCCTCCGCTATCCAATTACCTCTCAAGTTTCAGTCCACAGCATGCCATGCACACCCAGGAGAACACTATATCAAAATCTGAGGAACTCTTAACTGGTCTGCATATATTTAAATGCTCCTCTCCAGAGAAATTATTTTACCGGGAGCATATATTTTGATGATTCATTTTTGAAAGTTTTACACTGGTGAGGGTGACAGTGGTTGGCACTGTTGCCTCACAGCAAGAATATGATGGCTTTACAACTGCTGTTTTGAATCGTAAAACCTTTCTGTGCAAGCTCTACTCTGTATGTTTCCTCCCACAAAGTTTTCAAATGTATTCCAGGTGGAATGGATAAATTATTTGCTGTATGTTTAATTTTGTATCTTATGTATTCGTCTACATATCAGCCTTTCATTTGACATCAATATGAAAATAATGCACTTTAAATATGAGGAAATGTAACATGTATGTTTTTTGAGAGCAAGAAGAAAGGAATTGGCAGTAATCTTCCTATAATAATTCCCTATGCAGTGTGCACCAGTCGTTGAAGTGACAGATGGCACGTGGCTGTGCGTTAGAAGGTTTGTGTAGGTGCAGTGCATTTATATAAGTGAAATATGCAGATGAAAGCGATGTCAGCACACACACGCACACACACTTAATATTAAAGTTTCAGCTGAAATATGTTCTCTTTCTTCAAATCATTGCCCTGCAAAAAAAAAGAAAAAGAAACAAATCGATGAATAAAAGTTCAGTGACTTAATTGTCTTCTGTGGAGAGATATCAAACATGAATATCATTTAAAAGTAAAACCCTAACATGATGAATACTGATATAATACAAGGGCTTTATTTTTTAGTTTTATGATTAAAATTGCTCCAGTTAAACAAAAGAAAGTAAAAAAAATAAAATAAAGTCTGATAAACACTATGCTTCACCTTTCCCACAGTTTGGAGAAGTGTCACTTTCACCTTCACTGACATCTGCTTGTCTGGGTTTATTTCCTAAAGCTGGTCCACTTGGTCCCTTTTTCACTTTCTTTTTTGCTGTTTTGTTTTATTGACCTGTGTTCTCACCCTTACCTGTGGTCATGATGTTGTACTAATGATGCAAAGAACAAGATTGTGGATACAAAGAGCCAAAATGAGTTTCCTCTGTAGGACAGACTGGGTAAAGCCTTAGAGATAGTCAGATCACCTCAGTAATCTTGGGGGGAATCAAAGCAGACCAACTGTACAGTTCCTTTCATATCTAAAAGAGACAAGGACCAAGGTAGAATGGTTCAGACATTTTATCAGAACTTTTCCAGGGATTTTCTGGGAATCCCTGGCTGAAACTGTGGACAAGACCCAGAACCTACTCATCTGTCTCAGAATCCTGCAGGAGAAACCAGGAAAGACTCCTGTAGAGAAAGATGTAAGGTGTGCCCTCCTTAGCCTGTTACCCTTTAACCCAACTGGGATTGTATGGCGGTTTTCCTGTTTGTGAGAGGAGTTCCAGATTTCCATCCTCTGGGGTGGGGATTCCAGCACCTCGCCTGCTCCCCATTTCAGGTCAATCAGCAGGAGGGTTTTTAAACCTGCCACTCTCCGTCACTTCGTCCTGCTACCTTTGGTGGTAACTTGGCCTCCTTGTATTAAGATTCATGCTCGTCTGTTTTGTGTTTAACATTGGTTTCATACTCACCCCGCTCACTTGCCTGCCCTCCTGCTCATCTTGACTCTCTTGGATTCCCCCTCTGGACTTCCTGGAACCAGACTATCCCCCTCACCATGCTCATCCCCCACAGGACATTCTCACGGCCACCTCCTCCAGGACTAATCGGTCTCATTCACCTCCAGCGATTCTCTTGCCTTCCTGCCCAGTAACCCCTCTCTCCTCTGTAACAGAGTTCCCCGTTCCATCCCTCTCCTTGTGTTCCCCGTGTTCAAACGTTTCTCTGAGCTCAACCTTCCTCAGGCTCCGGGTCCCCTGTTTACGTTTTCAGTTTCAAGTCATGTTCTAGTTTGAGTTTACATTTTTGTAAATAAACCTTGTAAAGAGTTTACATGTATATTGAGTTTGCTTTTGTCAGGAGTTTTGGACTCTTGACAGAAATGGACAAATGTGGATAAAAGGAGAAGCTCAGGAGCTTCTTTTTCTGCAACACAAGAGGTTTTGACACAAATGTGTGTATGCTGGCTACAGACCTCAATTTCTGCATTTCCTTTTTAACCATTAGCGTCACAATATTATTAACACCACATGATAAACATTTGAGCCACTCCACCCACCTCTATACAGATGGATATGTTTAAAACCAGCATATGTTGAAAGAGGTGCACAAAGATTGTCTGGCATGCAGAAAATATGTACTGAAACTGTTTTTGAGCTACAAATGTCATTATTCCAGTTTTACTCCTGGATTTTCAACACTAAATTGACGGTGCTTTATTTAAAAGTTGTAGTGGAAGTTTCACTATGACTTTTGTTCAGCTTTTCCAAAACAATACCCACATATAAACAGTACAGTTTTTGCATCAGCCAACTGATGAATAAGAGTATGAATTTTGTTGAAGTTATAGCAATTCCCATGGCCTATTGATTCAGCAGTAGTTCTGCATGGGGAGGTGTATTGACTGTAGAGGGCTGTTGTGTGTTGCAACATTAAGGAGAAAAGATGAGTGTGTCTGTCCTGTTATGATGGATGGCCGTGGGCTGCAGAGGAGCTAATTGGCTCTTGATGAGGCTGGTGTTGCAGAGAGAAAGTGTACCAGGCTAGATTAGCACATTAGCAGGGTTAATCAATGAGGAAATTAAGGTGTGCTGTTACCCTCTGACTGTTTCTTTTTTCCCTACACTTCTTTTTCTCCATTCTTGCTCTTTAACTGTTCCAAAGTAATGCTCATTTTGTTTTTTCTCCTTTCGGCCTACTATTCATTCTCTTTGTAAAAATGCTTGGCATATATGTGTCTAAATATTATAAGTTAAGCATTATAGATAAATGAATAGATACCAAGTTGCTTTTTCAAGATAGTAAAATGCTTTAGTGTTTGTTTTGTTGTCTTTTTGGTCATTTTTCTTTCCTTTGGAGTATTTTTTTTTTTAATTCTCAGGGAATCCAGGAGTTAAATTGACTATTGTGTAATATAATAATAATAAGTATAATAATGATAATAATAATAATAATAATAATAATAATAATAATAATAATAATAATAATGTATACTTTAATAATCCAGCCCCCATGGAGCAGTAGTAACTTGCTCAAAGGGTACCTCGGGGTAGCTGTTCGGTGTATTTGAACCCCCGACCTTCCAATCATACACCAATATCTTTGATTAACTAGCGTTTTGGGGTTTGTTTGTGCTTTTTTTTGGGTGTGGGGGTTACATAAATGATTTGCCAAAAAAAGCTTCAAAACAGGGAATCAAAATGTCCTTATCTTTGGACAGATCTTTCAAATCTTTCTTCTGTGTTTGGGTCCAAACTTCCTGACTTCCTCAGGAAGTGTTCTATAATCTTTCCCACAAAGTCTTTTCATCCAGTCACTAACAGGGTAACAGACTATTCTCCACTCTGCCTCTGTATATTTAGTGGATATGGTGGTTTACTTATTTTTCTGCCTTCTCTACACTGTGTCCTTCATCCCAGGGGAGTGTATTTTAGCTATCATAGGACAAAAGGGAGCATACACCATAGACAGATCGCCAGTCTATTGCAGGGTTAACACAGAGACTGAGAACTATTCACACTCACATTCACACCAACAACCAATTTATAATCAACAGTTTACCTAACAAGCATGACTTTGGACTGTGGAAGGAAGCGAGAGAAGCCGGAATACCCGGAGGCAACCCATCCAAGTACAAGGATGCAAATTCCACACAGAGTAAATAAAAGAAAAACTAAAATGCAACTGAAAACAAAACATGTTTCAAAATGCAATGCACCCAAACAGAATAAAAAATGTATCTTTGATTAACAAACTTCAGATTTTATTCCACTGCCATCCTTGCATCCTCCGAATATGGACTTTTTAAACGACTGCAGTTCACTTGTAGTGTACAGTATTGATGGGCCAGTGTGCCAAGGCACAAATGCCAAAAGACATCTTGTCCATAATTTGTCAGCATGAGACAGGGTGGCAGCATTTGATGCTCTGGGATGAGAACGCACTGGTCTCCTTGCCTGCAGGATCATTACTACTTTGCTGAAAATTTGGTTATTCCTCCACCTGTGTTGGCCTTGAGTAAGTGGCATCTTAGGCAACTAAAAATGATATGCTGGAGGCTTGAATTTGCATTTGCGGTATTACACTGGGGACACTTTCTTAGGCACACAGAAGGGTTTGGTCTCCGGAGCTGGGAGGGTGTCAGATAATTGATCTGATTAGGAAATTGTTTGTAGCTTGTGGTATTGCCAGCATATCACTTCACAATGTGTCTCTGTCTCTGTCTTCCCTGAGGATATCTTCCTGCCTTTTTACAATTGCCTGCTTCTTCAGTGCTGTTCATGTTAGTGATAACCACTTTCAAGCTGAGGACGAGAGTTTATGTAGAGTCCACATGATGTCTCGGTCTGCTGATTGGATGCTTGACTGTTTCCTTTCCACTTACTTCCTATTCAAATGTCCAGGTAAGTGCTTTCAGTCTATTAAACATCTCAAAAAATATTTTTGTCCTGCTTTCTGATTTACCAACAGCTGTACATGCACGTTTCCTAGTCTTTGAGCATGGTTTGCATAGCGAGTAGAAATGTTTTTTAAATGTGATGACTGTGTTGGATTTGCAAAGGTACAGTGAGTCGCTAAGTCAGCCTGACTTTCAAGATGGACTTTCAAGCATTCAAGACTTGCATGCAACTGTTTGGTGTATGTGTTTAATACAGTCCATGTAGCTTTGTGCAGTGGCAAACTCTTTACAGACTGCAGTGTCCAAAGACATTTGGCTCTCACCAATCATAAGACATTTAGCTGCTGTAAATGGGAGAATCAAACAACCTGTTCCAATGCCCTTATCCAAACGCTGCCAGGGTGTTACCTGCTAGGTGGTATAGCAACTTACGAAGTCTTCAAAACACTTAATGATTAGAGGCCGTCATTAAACATTGAACATGTAAACATGTTTCTGACAAGCTGTCAGCTACTAGGTTTAAATCTTATTTAATAAAAGATTTCCACAGTTTAAATGATGGTGCTAATTTATTATTTAGTGTATGTCTGCCTTGTGGTTGACAAGTCTCGAGTTTCTCAGTTAGTCTCACATCTGTTTTTCAAAAAACAAAAACAAAAAACTGACAGTGACAGTGACACTCATAATACTTAACGAGATCCATATAGGGCCTTTACAAACCAATGGTCATAAGGGCGACGCCTGTCTTTTATAATCTACCCTAGTTGTGGTTGCCACTATTAACATACTTTTCAACTAAGTGGTTGCAAAATAGTATACACCTCAGGAATAACCTTGAGTACAGGTATAGTGTCTACTTTTCCTATAGTACTTGCATATTTATTTACCTGAAATCACATTATCTGGCTCCATTTCCTTAGTACTCATCGGTCAGAAGGCACCCATAATCATACTTCAGCTACAAATCTGTAACGTTTTTTTCTGACTACAGCAGGTGTTTCCACCACCTCATTTTGCCATGATGACACATACAAGCACACACACACACACACACACACACACACACACACACACACACACACACACACACACACACACACACACCAGCCACACATTTATGGCTGGTAATACATATTCCCAGGTTTTAGAAAAACTAAAAAAACCCACAGTCTTTAGGGAATGACTAAAGAGATTATTGTTTCCTCACATTTCACCACTACTGAGCAAAAAAAGGAGTGAAATGAGCAGCGGCACAGTATTCTAATTTCAACTCTGGTTGAACCCTGAATTTGAATTCTTTTGAAATGCTCTGCAGTCCTGTCATACAATTTTAAACACACCCATACAATGGCTGCGGTCTTTCATGTCTATCAGCGTAGCCTGTTTTTCCACATACTGTAGAATATCTCAGAAATAAATTTGCTGAATTTTTCTTTAGGTTTCACCTTGATTTAGTGATTTTTTTTTTCGTTTTTCCTTTATTTTATCTTACATATTCGTCCATCCGTCTGTGGTCCACTACCACATACTTCCTCATATTCTGTTTCAATCATCCACCCACATTTACAGTATCTATGATTCTATGCATATTTTTTTCTTCATGCCATTAAATTGTAAAGCTTTCCAGTTATCTCAATTAACTGTGCCAAAATAATGAACTGGATTTCTTTTATAGGATGTTGGGTTGCTTTGAAGACACAAACCGGCCATTAAAAAGTAAACACATTCACGTTTAGAAATTTCCTTGTTTATGAAAGAAAATCAAATTTGCTTAGAGAACCAGCAAATCAATCAGAAGTGTAAATGGCAGTTACTTAATAATAATTAATAAGAATCCTAATACTGCACACTCTACCTATTTGGCTCTTAGTTTCTTTTGTACTTGGCTTTTTTTTTTTTTTTTAGGGCATGGCGCTGACGTTTTCTTTCTTTTCTCCCCAACAGGGAGAAGGATGGTTAGTTTCAGTTTGGTTAAACATACCCTCACCATTTTCTTCTAAAATTATTTTGAGTATAATTTCATTACAACAGAATGTGTTTTAACTCCATTATCTGTGTGGTCTTTCTATTTTGACTGAGCTGTGAGACACTTTATTTCTTATTTTAACTAAAGAAGCAATTCATTTGGCTTTCAGTTACAGTCAAGCAAACTGACACCAACATTGACACAAGTCTGTAAGGCTGTGCTAAACTGCTAAACCGAGTCCTTGCAAAACTTCACAAGTAAAAGTCATTGGCAGTGCCTTGAGATGTTTTACAGAACATCATTTTTATCAACAGTTCCCTAAGTTGTGTGTTTTTGTGTGTGTGTTTACGTGTGTGTGTTTACACTGTATTTTAAACCATTCTTTACTGGAATGCTTGTTATTGCATGTTTGGTTTTTATCTGTCTGTGCTCTATGATCGCTGTTAGTTTTGTTGATTCTTATATTTTTGTCTTTTAAAATTATTTTGTGTTGAGCACATTAATACAAGTACCCAAAAGTGAGAGTTGGTTGAATTATTTAAAGGCAGTATTCCATGCTAAGTTTATAATGCATCAGCTTTTTGTTTCTGATCCATAACTTACCTGGATACTTTAGGTTGGTGGTGAAGGGTTAGTAATTCATGCTCATACCTGTAAAACACTAAGACAATGGTTTTACTTTCAAGGCCTACAGATTAACTCAGTGTGTACTGTTTTTTTATGTTTGAGATAAGGTCAGGTTTACTTGGTAGATTTGCAAGATGGTAACAAGAATCTCTAGATATTTTTTTCAGCGTGTGTGTGTCTTATTTTCTGCACATATTATGCAGAGAGAACATTCTTAGAGTTTACACCAATTAGCAGCACTGGAGAATACTGTATAGTGTGTGGGGGAAAGAGACTATCAATAAATATTACATGGTGACAGGTCTATTTAGCCCATGCCATGGCAGCTCAGCTTAAAGAATAGATAGCTAGTTGATACAATCATTTCTAATTATCATTAGGATATAATATGCAGTTGCCTCTTCTGTATTTACAAATTGATGATCATTGCCAGAGTGGAACCAAATGAGAACAGAATAGTTCTAAAGTGAAGGTCCTGATGAAGAAACACTGAAAAGTCAACCCAGTATCATGGCAAAAAGTGTATTAGACGATGTCCATTTCATGTTTTCCCCCTTACAAAATCTGAAATGAACATTCATGCAGAAATTGCATTACCAGCAGCGGGGGATAATATATTTAAAGTCATGAAGTCGGCAGTGAGCAAAAACATATTAAGTACATTCTAGGGTCCTTAATTGTCAGAATCAATTAAGCTAGGGGGGGCAATATGTTTATGTAAATATGTTAATAATGTCTGTTTAAAGACTTTCTGATGATTATTTTCATGTAGAAATGTAGAAATTGTAGATTTCCATCACTATGAAAAAAATAAAATAACATTTTTGCTATAATATGGCTTACTATGGATTAAATGATATACTTAGTGCCACTACATTCAAATCACGTCTAATATTATGAATTATGCTCAAGAGAGCTGATACATGCGTGTAAAATGTCAGTCTGTATTGAACCATAGAGCAATACACACAAAAGCACATGAATTGGCCACAAATTCTACTGACTGGTGACATGAATAATATTATCAGGCTACAACAGTTCAGTTCACACTTATGTGTTAGAAGCAAAAAAAATAAAATAAAATACACCGCACATCCTTTTCCTGGAAAAAAGATGTCAGCAGAATATAGTCTTTAGTATTCTTTTGAATTTTACTTTTGACAGGTATACAACATGATATTATTGCTGATGATGAAATCAAGCAGCAACAGTATTTCATTATGACAGTGACCCCTTTTGGAAGGATAATCTCCCCCTCAAAAGTGGTTTGAAGATGATAGCAAAGAGTTCAAGGTGTTTTGTTTGTATGTGTGTGTGAGAGTATGTCCCAATTTAAAAACCAAGGCAATCAAACATTCCTGGGTTGTACTGGAAAGATTACTTCTCCTTAGTATAGAATTTATAAATACATATATTATTTTTTGGTTAATAAGCTCATATATTTATTTATTTATTTATTTTTTTTTTTTAAACCTGTCCCGTTTGGTTCTTTTGCCATCAGAATTATTGTCTAAAGGCGAAGAAAGATGCCCAACGGATTTACTTTACCAAATGGACCATCCCAGCCTTGCCGTAATGGTCCATTTGATTTACCTTTTATTGTTTATTTTATTTATTTATTTTTTTTACTTGCTAGATACGGGACAGGGGAAAAGAAAAGGGAGAAAGAAAGAGGGGGGAAAAAACAAAACAAACAAAAAAAAAAACAGCGGAGAAGAGGGACGGGGATAAAGGGCAAAAAACAAAAACCAACAAAATAAGCAGACAAAAAATACATATATCGATCACCTGGATCACCTGTTGAGAAAGAAAAAAGAAAACAAGCAGAAGAGAGTAATAGAATAAACAACATCACAATGATATATGGGAATATAACACTACATACTTAATATTAAACATTATTGTGCAGCACGTAAGATCGACAGCGCACAGTGTGCTTTGAGGTAGGAGCCAAAAAGGGTGTAGTTTGTGTGTGTGATCACCTGTGTGTACACCTGTGAGCATGAGCGCGCTTGTATTTAAAAGGTTCCTTAATGTAATGATCTGCTAGAGGGTGTGGGGGGCCACAGTCCCATCCTCCAGGGCATGAAGCAGGTATGGAGGAGATCAAAACTCCAGACATCCAGAGGCCCCCAGAACACAAGAGACCAAGGAAGACCAACAGAGGGGCAGCCGCGCCACTGTCCCAGAAAGAGCTGAGGAGAGTCCCAGATGAGGGATCACTCAGCAGCCGCGGAGCAGAAGCCAGGGGGGGTTGCAGTGACGTGCCCGTGAGCTCCGCCGGCAGCCAGCTGTGCCTGAGTGACCGAGCCCCAGGCCGAGAGGCCGAGGGCACCCCACCCCCGAAGTGGCCCGAGCGAGCCCCAGGTTCCAGGCCCCGATAAGCAGCCACCAAGGAGTGAGCCGGTGTGTACCCGGACGCCCACCCCCGGACACAAAGAACCACCAACGCATCGATGTCTGAGGGCGTCTGCCACCGGCAGGGGAAGTGGTGGGGGGAGATAGGCCTCCAAACCTTGGAGGGCCTGAGATGTCCCCAGAGAGGTGGCGTCTGATACCCAACCTGACATATAGACACAGACATACAGGCACACTCAAATACAAACATCCATTCCCACCCTCATGCTCTCATAGGCAATTACTCCACACTCAACCAACGTGGAGACAGACATAAAGAGACGCTGTACACACAATCACACTCCCCAAGCGTACTCTAAGAACCGGGTCTAGGTACCCTTGCCCCTGGAGGGGGAAACTGCACCCAGACCCAGGTGGTGTTACCCTTTTCCCTGCAGTGGGGAGAAGCAGACTGCCCCGACTCCGCAGCAGCAGGGAGGACCCACACCCCAGACCCCAGTCGGACGGCCAACTCCTCCTCCTAGCCCCCCCGCTCCAGCAGGCCGCAGAGACCGGGGGTGTGAGAAGACTCCAAACCTCCCTCTACCCGCTCATATGTAGTGTTGATGTATATGTGTTCTAAGGTGCAATTAAAACCCAGGAGGGCATGGAGCTACCTGCCAGAGAGCAGCAGGTAAGCGCATAGCCCCTCCTGATAGCCCTCAATGTCTACGTGTATTTAAAATTGAGAGGTGGGCAACGACGCCAGGGGTGAGGTGTACACCCTGATGGTAATTTGGAGTCCGTGTTGTGAGCCCACCCCCAAGATCCTATATGTATGTGTTATGAGAGTGTGAGTAATGTGAATGTCTAAGTTGTGAGATAAAATTGAGGCAGAGGCAGCCAGAAGGGGACAGAGGGGGGGGATGCCTCCTCTGCACCCTGGTGACACACCCCTACCCCAAGGCCCTGCATGTGTGGGTGATTGTGGTGGAGCGGGAAGAGGGAGGCAGCTGGAGATGGGGAGGGAAGAAAGGGAGGGGCAAGTGACCCCTCCCTGGGGCCAGCTCCCCCGCTGACCCCAGTAGGCACCCCCATGCTCTGCAACCCGCCAGGGAAAGGGGGCCCAGGCCCATCCGGACCAGGGCCCAGTGCAGCAGCGCCGCCCGGCCCCACAGAGCCCGGGACAGCCCACCCGACCCCACTACAGAGAAAACTGCACCCACCCCATCATCCACTCATCTTCCAGACTACACAAGACAATAGACGCCCAGGCTGAGATCTTCCTCCACCTCTCCTATATCTCCCCCTCCTGCAGAGAGAATTCCTGAGGAGAGGAAAGCTCCTGCAAGATGTGACAACCTCCCCCACCAGTTGAAGAGTCCCCCAGGTGGCTCGATGCACTGGCGGCGCCCTGCGCCAGGACTGGGCCCCCATATACCCACCCGCCCACAACCCCAGCAACACACCAACCAGGACCCGAGCCCCCGAGGCCCGGCCAGGGCCCCAGCCCAGAGACGGAGCGCCCCCAGAACCTCACGCCCGTCCCGGACCCACCCAGGGCAGCCAGGCTACCAGGTCAGTAACCCACATCCGTCAGCACAGACCCTCCCCTAGCCCCGCTGCACGCAGCCACGAGGAAACCGTCACCTAAGAGCCAACAGAGCCCTTAATTGGCCATGACCGCTACCCCGGGTTGAGCCCCCCAAGGAAGATGCTCCTGGGGAACCCCCCGACGCCCTAAGCCTGTCCCTACCCCCACACCAATCACAACAGTAAAGGTGGGACCAAACTATGACCCCCCACCCCCACTAGGTGATGGAGCTGATCAAAGGAGCCCAGAGCAATTGATCTGATGTGGTGGCAGAGGCTGTATCAAGACTAATGTAATCTAATAGATAATTTCTATACTGGTTAGAATTAAGATTATTTTTATTTTTCCAGTTCATGAGGACTGTTTTCTTGGCTATGCATAGGGCAGTGAAAACCATGTGGGCTATATTCTTTTCTGAAGTGACATTATCTAAGCTGCCCAACAAACACACTAAAGGAGAAGTTGGAATGTTACATTTCAGACACTTCGATAAGTCTTCACATATCTCACGCCAAAACTTCTGAACTGGTGGACAGAACCAAAGAGCGTGGATATAATTGTCCGGTGAATTGGTTTGGCAGTGTGAGCAGTTGTTGGTAGACGTAAAGCCCATCTTGAACATCCGATGACCTGTATAGTGCACTCTATGTAGTATTTTGTATTGAATTAATTGAAGACTGGGATTTCTAATTAGATGAAAGGTTTTTAAGCAAATCTGAGACCAGAAGTTTTGGTCTAAGTTAACTGATAAATCCGCTTCCCATTTTGCAATAGGAAGTGATATTGATTCATCTATTTTAGAAAGCATTCTGTATATTTTGGATAGTAATTTGGGGGTTTTAAGAGTAAGAAATTGAACCACACTTGGTGGTGTTTGTAGTTCAACTTGACCCGGTTTAAATTTCTTTTTTACTATGGATTTAATTTGTTGATATTCTAAAAATCTTTTCTTGTTGATCCCATATTGTGTAACTAGTCTGTCAAATGAAATAAATTCTGTTCCTTCTAGTATATGTTCTAAATATTTGATTCCTTTACCACTCCAATCTGAAAAGTTTATCATATTATTGTTTTGTAATATGTCAGGGTTGTTCCAGATAGGTGTACGTTTGCATGGGATTAATGAAGACTCTGTCAACTTCAGAAACTCCCACCATGCTGTCAGAGAGGAGCTAATGTTGACGCTTTTGAAGCATTCATGTCGTTGAATGTTTGAGCTGATAAATGGTAGATCTGAAATCTCTAGATTATTGCAAAGTGCTTGTTCTACATCTAGCCAAGGTTCATCTAAGAGGGTATGTTTTAGCCATCCTGAGATAAATTGGAGCCTGTTGGCTAAGAAGTAGTGCTGAAAGTTAGGTAGTTCTAATCCTCCTTTATCCTTGGTCTTTTGTAGTGTTTTTAAGCTTATACGTGGGGGCTTATTTTTCCAAAGGAATTTGGACATATATGAATCTAGAGATCTGAACCAATCTTGTGGCGGTTTAGTTGGGATCATTGAGAATAAATAATTTATTTTTGGTAAGACCATCATTTTTATAGCGGCAACCCTTCCCATGAGTGATATGGGTAGACATTTCCACCTAGCCAGATCGCCTTCTACTTTCTTTAAAAGTGGGATATAGTTTAATTTAGTTAGATCTGCAAGCTTGGGAGAAACATTAATACCTAAATATTTTATATTTCCCGATTGCAGTGGAGTAGAAGAGGAATTATGGAAGGAGCAATTAATCGGAAGGACTGTAGATTTTGACCAGTTAATTGAGTAATCTGATATTCTTGCAAAAGAGTTTATCAATTCAATCACCCCAGAGATATTGGTTTGTGAATTTTGGAGAAAGAGTAGCACATCATCCGCATAAAGGCTGATTTTATGTTCCACGTTCTTGCATTTTATGCCCTTAATTACTGAATTCTGTCTAATTGCTGCTGCTAGTGGTTCAATAAAAATTGCAAACAGTGAAGGGGAGAGTGGGCATCCCTGCCTGGTGCCCCTCAGGAGACAGAAGCTGGAGGATGTCTGGTCATTTGTTCTGACACAAGCTGTTGGGGAATTATATAATATTTTTAACCAGCTGATGAAAGAAGATCCAAAACCAAATTTGTGTAAAGTTGCAAATAGAAATTTCCAGTTAACTCTGTCAAACGCTTTTTCTGCATCTAAAGAAAATATTGTAGTTTCAAGGTTTTTACTGTATGAGTAGTCTATCAAATTAAGTAATCTACGTGTATTTGTTGATGAGTGCCTACCTTTTATGAAACCAGTTTGGTCAGGATGAATTAAGAGGGGGGTTATTTTCTCTAGTCTCTTCGAGAGAGCTTTGCAGATTATTTTAAGGTCTACATTTATAAGGGATATTGGACGATAGCTTGAGGGATATACAGGGTCTTTGCCTGGTTTTAGCAGGAGATTAATGTTTGCAGAATTCATATTTGATGGGAGTCTGCCATTTTCTTTGATTTCCAACAGCGTTCTGTAAAAAATTGGGGCTAAAATCGTCCAGAATTCTTTGTAGAATTCTGCAGGAAAGCCGTCTGGACCTGGAGCCTTATTATTGGGCATACTTATCAGGGCTTCCTGGAGTTCACCTGGTGTCAGTGGCGAATCCAATGCCATTGCTTGAGAGTCTAATAATTTTGGGAGAGTTATGTTGTCTAAAAACTGATCAATTTCCTTTTTAGATGGGTTTATTTGTGGTGAATACAACGTTTTATAGAAATCCCTGAAGATGTTGTTTATTTGTTTCGGGTCATATATTGTATTCCCAGATGAGTCTTGAACAGCACATAGAGTTGTTTTTTCTTTATTTATTTTTAGCTGGTTTGCTAGAAATTGACCGGATTTATTACCATGTTCATAATTTTGTAAGCGTAGTCTTTGTACTAAGAATTTTGTTTTTTTATCAATTATCTCATTTAATTCTAGTTTTGTTTTGCGTATTTTGTTCAATGTTTCCTGATCTTGGTCGGACGCATAGGCTTCTTCTAGTGATTTGATGGTTTTTTCTAATTCCTGGATATTTTTGTTTTCTTTTTTCTTTTTATGTGATGAGAAAGAAATTATTTTACCTCTCATCACAGCTTTCCCTGCTTCCCATAGAACAGAAGCTGATGTTCCGGGAGTGTCATTAAAGTCTAAATATGAAGTCCACTCTTTTTTAAAATATTTAATAAAGTCTTCATCTTTAAGCAGTGATGTATTAAATCTCCAGTTTTTACTAGGAGCATGATCGCTGACAGCTATAGGGTGAATCTCAGTGTCTGAAATGTCCCTCAGCAGTGAGCTGCTGACCAAAAAATAATCCAGACGAGAGTAGGAGTGATGGACATGTGAGAAAAAAGTATATTCCTTACTGGTGGGGTGAAGGGAGCGCCATGCATCGCAAAGACCAAAGTCGCTCATATACTGTTTGATTATATTTATGGACTGCCAATTACGCTGAGTTCCTGCTGTATTGAGCCTATCCATTTCTTCATTTAGTCCAAGGTTGAGGTCGCCTCCAAGAACAAGTGTGCCATCTAAGTGTTCGGAGAGTGCACTGAAAAAACCGTGAAAGAATGAGGGATCATCAACATTTGGACCATATACACTTACAATACATAGCTTTTTATCAAGTATAGATAGTTTAATGATTAAGAATCTGCCCTCTGGATCTATAACTGTATCGAGTACTGTGAAATTAATTTTTTTATGGATTAAAATTGCTACTCCCCTTTGTCTAGAATTATAACAAGCTGAGAACACATTAGGAAACTCAGGTGTTTTAAGTTCATTCGAAACTCTAAGAGGTCTGTGGGTCTCTTGTAAAAGGACAACATCTGCCTGTAGTTTTTTGAGTTGGTTAAATATTTTTAACCTCTTTTCTCTGGAGCCAGCTCCATTTACATTCCATGTAACGAATCTTAGTGCACCCATAGATGTCTGTGTATAACTAGGGGTGTGCGCTGTGTGTGTCGCTTAGACAGGTGGAGAGAATACATCACTTGTTCGTAAATAAAAAGAGGGGGAGAGAGAAAAAATGTGTGGTGAGATGCTCCCTGAGTCTGACTATGTGTGTGCATATTTACTAATATGAGTACGCTTGGTTTAAGTGTGTGTATCCTATACGACTGTGTGCGCTGTCTGATGTAAATGTGCTGCCGTTGAGCGCATGGCTGTGCGTGATCGTGCTGTGCGTATGTGTCCAAATAAAGGATGTTGTTTGTGGATGAGTGTGGAAGCAGGTGATCGAAGCAGTGAAAGAAAGAAAAAAGAAAGAAAGAAACCAAGGACAAGGGTGAGCAGCATAAAAACAAGAGGGGGAAAAAAGAGAACAAAAAAACGAGAAGAAAAAAAAAATCCGGAAACATTCCGATCAAACCATTGACGGAGAGTGACGGTGTTAATTCTGCTATGAAATCACACCTAAGATGTGATTTGATACTAGTAAGTTAAACAGATGTTAATGCAAGTTAGTGTGAGTGGGTGGGGAAAGGGTGTAGCGGATTCTTATCTGGTGTGAAGTTAATACAGCCACGGAGTGATGTCGGGGTCTCGGTGGAGCTGTCCGTCCACGTACAGCCGGTCCACAGCGATGACAGCGCGGGAGCCCTTCTGGATAAAGCTGCGTCGGATTGGGAAGAGGACCCTGCGTCGTTCCAGGATCTCTTTGGGGAACTGGTCGTTCACGCTGAAGTCCGTTCCTTTTAATTCCCTGCCGCGGCTTTTCACCTGTTCCTTTTGTTTGTAGTGGCCGAATTTGGCCACGATAGGACGTGGTCTCCCGGCCGCAGCCCGAATGGGGCCGAGGCGATGCACCCTATCAAAGACGATGTTCTTCACCGTGTCCTCGGGCAGCTTCAGGTGGGTTTTGATGAAGCTTTTTACCGTGGTCTCCGCGTCCTCTCCAGCGGCTTCTGGAATACCAGAAAATACCAGATTATCACGCATGCTACGAGCTTGTAGATCAATAACTGTTTCTTTTATTTTTTTATTTTCTCTATTTAGCTGAGTAACATTGTCTGTGAGACATTTCACCGACTCCCTTAGCGTGGCATTTTCAGCAGCGAGCGTTTCCACCTGCTGCTGGCTGAACTCCAGGGACTCTCGCAAGGATTTAAATTCCCGGTGAAGAATCTCCACCAAGGACAGCCTTGCATCGAAACTGGACAGTCGTTGGTCGATTGACTCCAGTATGTCGACAATATCTTTGCCGGCTGGCGATGTTGTGCCGGGGGAATCTGCCGGGCGAAGTCTTTTCGACGACGGCGTGTCAGGTTTGGCCGGGGAAGCTGCACTCTGAGCCTTCTTCATCACGAGATCCTGGAAGTACTGATCAATGTAATCTTGGAGAGCCTCTAAACTCTCCCCGTTGTTCTCCAGGGTGTTGGAGATGATTTAGACAAATGTTGTTAGTTATAAGACAATTGATAAGTGTATTTGGTTATACTGAAGCTTAAAGGAATTTATTCAAATCTAAACTACCATTCGCTTTAATTTTCCGCCAAAATCTCCGGCGTCTGACGTCAGTTACAACATGAGTCGCTTACCTTGTCCGTCACTTCCGTCACTTACCTCTCCCAGTAGCTCATATATAATGTGTCTATTGTATCTTTTATAAAATCTAAAAAAGGGATTAACAAAGTATATAAATGCACATTTATATGCATATATGATGATTAAGATGTGAGCTCACTGTTTGTAAGCATGTTAATATAAATTTTATAAATACTTGTCTCATACTGCAATTCGTGGTTAATTCAAGCAGTTACTTACAAGTTTGTAGACCAAAGTTTTTAGTCAATACCTTTTGAGTGTAACTCAATAAAAATATGTGTTACAATAATAGTAAGTTACACAGAACTCAAGCCAATTGTTTGTCTTTTCTACCTTTTCACTATCTTGATAAAGTGTATGTGTTTTCTGTTTTGTTTTATCTTTTTTTCCTACCTCCCATCACATTTTGATAGGTTTTACAGTCTCCCAAGAGTCTTTGTTGACTGACAGATGGGAATTAGCCACGTGTAAACATTTTATGCATCCATTTGCATACCATCATTCCTGGGATCCCAGATCTCAAACATCATACACCATCACTGATCCATTGCACATTGCCTTTTCTGTTGTTTTCTGCATTTTACCAGACAGATGCATGCTGTGGTGAGTACTGAACACAGTTTAAGACCATTTTAGATATGAAGTAAATAAGTCTTGGAAAAGGTGCAAAACAAGCATCTATACAGAACATATATACACAAAGTATATATGTTTGTTTTAGTATATTTTTAAGGTCTCTAGACTTCTTTAGTGAAGTAATTCTAATGGGAATGTTGGGAAGTTACAGTTACTACATGGACCACATGGCTGTCAAAGAAAGGGATTAATAGCTTTAATAAGCATCTGAGAAGGAAATGTGAGCTGGTTTGACTGGTAGCAAGAAGGTTCCAAAGTTTCAGAACCACACCAATTTAAGAACCAGAACTTTAGTGCCCTGTAGTGCTGTATAAGGTCAAGTCAAATTAAGTTCATTTTATTTTATAGCTCTATATCACAAATCCTAAAATTTTAAATATAGATTGTATACAACACTGCAAGTAGCTAGATTATTAACTGTTACAGAAAAAGAAAATATGTGATTGAAAGACCTAAGGAGGAAGATTAACTTGGTCATGCTGGCTTAATCCAGGCAACAATGTTATTGATGCACAGTCATTTTTCTCACAAAGAAGAGTAATCTACTCAACAATAAGAAACTTTGAATTCTGGGGGCAAAAATACAGTAAGCAATATTTCCCACATAATTAGATTCTATTTGTGGCAGGAGCTGCCAGGGGGGATTTTCTATTTCATCTGATATTCCAGCTTTTACTGGCTAAAGAAGAACTGTATGATGGCTTCAGTCTTCCTCTTCCTGTCCTACATAATCTTTTTTGTTTAACTACACTTATCTCTCCATAACCTTTACTTGCATAATTGCCACAGGAGTACTGAATTAAATCTTGACTTATTGAAAAGAAGTTACCTGTCAGATATTTATGCTGGTTGGACTGCTCAGCTTTCCTATGTGTGTTTTTTGGTGATCTGTTCTGCTAGTGTTAACTTTGGTCTGGACTGCTCCTGTGCCTTCTCTAGAAGTGGTTGGAAATATTTTTAAATATTCAAATTCTTCTACTCTTGTCAGCGCAGTGTTATACTAGGTAATGCAGCCAAGTATAGTCTATCTCTGAGTAAGACACATTAGTTGCGCTCAGTTGCATACTTTGTGTTTATTAGGACAGTGTTTCCCAACCTTTTAGAGCCACGGCATATATTTCACATTAGAAAAATCACACGGCCCACCACCAAACAAAAATGTCACAAAAAGCATATTGATATTTTTTCCCTGTGCACCAGGCATAGCAGAATTGGCTTGGTTTGTCCTTTATACCTTTTTTGCTTTCTTCTGACCAGTAGTCATGCTAGGGCCTGCATGTGGGTCAAAATTCTCTCCAGGACCCAGGTCAGATTACTTTTTCTTTTCAGATATTTATCTATTGCTATTACACGCTGCATCCTCTCACAGCATGACTATTATGTAATTTATTCTTCATCTTCTTCTATTTTACTGGCAGTTGGCCACCCATTTAATTAGAGCAGTAGTTGTACTGCCCTCTAGTGGAAGTGAATGCATTGTCCTGCCCGTTACTCACGCTGCTCGCTTTGACCAGCAGTCCCCAACCCCAGGGCCATGGACCTCTCCGTGACTTATTTGGTACCGGGCCATGAGAGTTGAGGCTCGGGTGTGAAATTTATGGTTTTCAGGGTTTTTGGCAGTTTTTAGCATTATTTTTTTTAATATAATTTTATCGTTAACTCGGTTTTCCCGGGACTTTTCCCATGTGTTATGAGTAAATCTTCATTTTTTTTGGTACCAGTACTGGTTTTATTTTGTTGTATTTATCTGCGACACCTTAAAGGCCGTGAAAATATTGTTGGAAATAAACCGGTCTGTGGCGCAAAAAAAGGTTGGGGACTAATCAGGTGAAACCAAATAATCTTCCAAGGCACACCTGATCATCTCTCACAGTACACCTGTGTGCCGCAGCACAGCGGTTGGGAAACACAATATTAGGACACATCTGGCAAACTTTTTGCTAATCCACAGGTTAGTTATATAATATTATGTAATTTTAGTTATGTAACACTCCTACATTCCTCTCTTCACTCTTTTTTTCATTAAAAAAACAAACTCTTGCAAATTATAATTCTCATGTGCTTTGGGTATGCTTAGTAGCTCTGTGGGATTATTCTGATTGATTTGGATTTTTCTTTAGGGGTTTATTGTATTCCTTGTTGTGTATCTACAAATATAAAAAAACAAACCCTGACTACCTTTTATTTATAAAATAAACATAACAAACACTTTCTAGTTATTGTTCTGTTATGGGTTTTTTTACCGGCATGCTATTCAGATGATTATATTTTACATTATAAAGTTTTATTTTTATTATTCAGTTTATTGCCTGTTTTCCTGGTAGTTTATGTCCTTGAATTCGATTAGCGAAGCTTTTGAAAGAGCATTGAAGGGACAGTGTGTTTACTTAGCTGTTTACATTAAGTATTTCTCATGGCTTACTCAACCTTTAACTCTCTTAGAAAACTACTTGCCTTCAAAAAATATACACAGATCTCACTCACAAAATTTCAACTTTGAGTAAGACACAGAAGGTCATTGCTGAAAAGGCAGTCTGTCTGCGGAGTGCCTGAACTGAACCATGCTAATGGAAAGATGACTGGAAGGGAAAACTGTGCACAAGCAATAGGGATGACTGTGACCTTGAGAGGATTGTGAAGAAAAGTTGACTCAAGAACTTGGGAGAGCTTCACAAGGAGTGGACTGATTCTGGTGTCAGTGGACCATGCACAGATGTCTTCAGGAAAAGGACTACAACTGTTGCATTCTAATATCAAGCCACTCCTGAACTCTGTGGTTCAAAGGATTCAGATGAGGTTTTCAGATGAAAGGAAATTTGGAAATCAAGCACCTAGACTCTGGAGAATAGAGAGGCACAAAATCCAAGGTGTTTTAAGTCCATTGCGAAGTTTAAGCAGTCTGTGATTTGGAGTGCCATGTCATCTACTTGTCTTGGGGCTGGTTGGTCCACTGTATCTCAAGCCTAAAGTTAATGTAAATGTTAGAAGATTTCTTCCATCTGCTAACGAGGAGGATTTAGCACCTGTCTACAGTGCCAAGACTACCACAAACTAGTTTGCTGTCTATGATAGCACTATACTCAGCACCCTAGCCAACCTGCCTGGCCAGATCCATATAGAGAATGAGATACTGTCAAGGGAAAGTTAAAAGTACAGATCAAGGCACCTGGGCTTCAGCAACACTTCAGGAGTGTTACATGAATATAGAATATGTGAAAGAAATTCTACCTTTTTCAATTAAAGTACCACAAAAATGTGACTCCTTTTGAGATGCACCAGTAAATGGTGTATCCATTTGTTCGCTTGTGATATTTTGACAGACTGTAGCCATGCATATGATAAGAACAGTGAGCCTATACTTTTATAGTCCTATTATCCTCACTCCTATAATATGAACAAACTATTAGTCTCACCAGCCCTGACATTAACGCCCAAATGAGCAATAATTAACCCAGACACTAACCAGATGCATGAGCAGCTCATAGATGTATACTAGATGAATCATGGTGGGTTGTGAATATAACATTTTACAGCCAGAAAAGGAAATGTGCACAGATAAATGTAAAGTGACGCATGAGTCATTCCATTAAGCCTAAAGATGCCTGTATTATATGCCCAAATTAGCCTCTGAACTGTTGCATGAATGAACTTGTACACTGAGTATTTCTCATAAACAAGTGAAAATTAAAATATTCACTTGAGTGAGTTTTGTCGCTGTACAGGCAGTGGTTTCTTGTTTTCTCATGTATGATAAGGCTGTTCCAGCCTTATCGTGGTGCAATACAGCCCTATGTATAAATCAAGCCATGGCACACAAGCTGCTCTCCTATTCTTTCTCTGTTACACAAGCTTGACTGTGCTTCCTTGTTGGGAGACTTCTTTAGCTGCCAGTACGCTGTGAGTTTGAGTGCGTCCTAATGACTGACAAGCCAGCAGCAGCTCATGCAAATCAGGCAATGGTACTAGAGTTGAACCTGTGCATCTGTCTTGCTGAGTTCACAGCTGCACTGCTTGCAGTCTCAATTATAAGAGTCCTTCTTGTATGTGTAAGTGTATATACCTGTGTTTAAATGTACTAAGCTATGGCCTATATGCATCATTGCTATTAACATTTAGACGCATTTGAGGTTAACACTATCTGTTATTATCTTGACAGTGTTTGTACTGTCTGTGAGGAAGCCATAAAAAATCACATATATACACATATTCTGATATGTCAAAGTAAGATGACAGTGGTATGTTTACGTGTGGTTAAGCATGACACTTGTCCTTTTTGACAGCTTGTCTCTGCAGCAGTTATCAGGGACACCTAGCAGGCATGGCAACATATGAACAAGAATGAAAACACAACACTATACCCTAGTGATCCTGCTTTATTAAATATACTGGTTTTGACTAACTGTTGTTTTATATATTTAATGGTGTTTTTTTTCTGCTTGTCTTAACTTTGCGCTTCTTTTTTTTTTCTAATTTAGTAATGTATATGTACTTTGTACATTAAACCTAACTTTAGTGGCTCTAATGTTTACAGCAAAACCAGGAAGCTGTGGCTTTAGCAAGATGATTGCAACCAGCAAGTAGCCCTCTCATCTATCCTCTGCAATCTGAAGGTGGCATCTTATTCTCAACAGATGGCACACAACAACAAGACTGACTGAATACCAATTTAGCTCCCCATCTGTTTTATCCTGCTTACTTTTGAGAGCAGACACTCAGCAGAGTGTTAGCATGTTCCTTTATCTTCACATACCTTTTTGTTGTGTCTGTGCATGTTAAGAGTGATGTCAATATGCTCTGTGTCATATATTTTAAGACATCGCTTCTTAGTTGATGATTCAGGTTTTCACTTATATTCCATTTGTCAAGAAAGAGGGTGGAAAAGTTGTGGTAGGCTCAAGGAAATGAAAAATAGAGAAAGGATCGGTAGGAGAGTCTCTCACTCTCAGTGTCATCACCATATCTAAACTCTTTCCACCCCCATTATTTACCTTCATTTGATCTTACTATAGAAATTATAATTTCATTGCCATCATTTACCACAAGTCCTTTGCCTGAATAACAATGACTTAATATGCTGATAGTTGTACTGAATATAGCCTTGGGAGCAATAAGGTGTGTACTTGCTGACAGGCAAGCCAACAGCTGGGTCAGGGGGCAAACAAATGCTGCCGCAGTGGCTATTTTAATGGCAGACACACCCCTACACTTACAGTAGATAGACAGATACACACAACAGCTGGGTAAATAAAAATAACAGCACATTATATGGTAGACATTTGCATAAAAAACACAGTTATGATGTTTTGATATAAACACTAGCTCCCAAAACACACCTTTGCAACCTTGCTCACACAAACACATGCGCACAAGTGAACCTATTTGACGTGTGTGTCCCCACTGGGTGTTAATGAGGGGTTATAAACCCAGAAAAGCCTCCGTCTTGTTGAGTCCAGGGTCAGGAGGGCCAGAGTCTTAAACCGATGAATTAAACATCAGTCTATCTGTCTGGCAGGTATAAATATTTCTCTTCCATTCTGACTGGAGCATTATGACACAAGGCCAAAGTCTTTCCACACAGTCCCTGACACAATTTGACATAGAGGGGAAGATGATGATTGTCGGTGTAATGGGATACGGGGTGAAGCATAGCTGTAGAGTAGGTTTTATATTAAAATTATGTCCTACTCTGGAGGTGAACAGAAGGGGGATAGTATGTGTGTCTCTGTATATTTGGAGTTGGTTAACTTATGGCTGCTTCCCAACACGACACCTTTGCATGCTATACAGTTCATAAAACATCATGCAGCATCTGCTTTTTTTATATATTGTTTTTAATTTGAACTAACTCTAGCCATTCCCAACAGAATGTTCTTTTCTTAGAGATGATCGTGCCTGTCATGTCAGTGTAGAGTAAAATCAGGTATGCAATGTTCTATTACTAAATGGAAAACATCAGTGTAGAACTTGTTACAATGGAGCTATCACACCAACACGCCACACCAAACTCTGATCTTGTATTTCACAATTCAAACGTCTCTCATTGACTTTTATTTCAAAAACATGTGCATTACTGGAAAATAAGCTACAAAGAAAAAAGGCTTTAGCTTGGAAATCATGCCTGTTGTTTTTTGCTTGACATTCATGCATATTAAAATGGATATTCATTAGCAAATAAAAAGACATACAGTGTACATTCACCTCCATCAGTACATGACAATATAAACAGCACTAAATTAGTGTGAAGAAATCATTTCAGCACAATGCTGTGAATTCATGCTTAAAAGATTAACTGTTAATCAGGTGGGCTGCAATTCTGTAAGGCATACTTCCAGCCTTATCTAGTCGCACACATATTTTTCTGCATTTCAGCAGAGTTGTTGAATATTTTCAGCTTCAGCTTCCTCGTTCCATCCCTGACATGATGTCTCATTTCGCCCGTAACTGAATTCTACCCATCTTTCCTCGTCTTCAAACTTTTGAGTTTGTACTCGCCTGGGTCCTTCCTGAGGTCTGAGAATGAGAACAAAGGCCTTTGTTTGAAAATCATGAGGTCGAATGGAGGTCAAGCCAATAGAGGATCAAAGCATGTGTTCCCAGGCACTGAGGAGGAACGGCTGCCTTTGATCTCCACCTTACTGTGGACAGGATGGTGAACTGCTGCTTGCTGCGTTGGATCTGTGTTTACTTTACCTCCAGGGTACTTTTCTGGATGAGAATTTTATATACTCTGTGTTAGCAAAGAGTACAAGTGCAGGGTTTTTTAAGCAGAGGAAAAAAAATTAGTCAGACTAATTTTAACTCTGTAATATGTTATCACTTGCATATTCATAAAACATCGGATTATATCAAATTAGAAAAGCTCCTACAAAAATAGGTCATGGACTTGGATAATTAAGTGTTCACACTTGGTTGTACTGCCATATTTATTTTTTAGACTTTAATGAAAGCTTTGTTGACAAGGAGGAAAGTCAAAAAATGTGATGAACGGAAAGATTAGTAGTTATGAAAAAGTGGAAAATAATGAGGGAAATAACATATGCTGATTATTATTGCAAATTTGGACAATATAAGTAGAACAAGTTGGTGTAACATTCGCGAGCTGTCAGCTGAAAATATGGGTGACTGTGGCCTGAATAATAGTGTAGAGACACAACTGACATAATTACCCATAGACATGAATTTCATAGCGATGTGGAGGAAAATGTGACTTATATCTTGTTAAAACATATCTTACCTATTAAAGTCCAAGGCTGGATGAATTAAAATAATTATCTGATATCTGGAACAAGACATACATGCAAGAGAAATGGAAGAATAAATCATTTGCTCTCTCCACTCTAGACTTAGAACTGATTTCAACAGAGTAGAACATGCCTTTCATTTACTCAAGACAGTAATTTAATTTTAGTGTAATTTTCTTTCTAGTGGCATGTTACGCTGTTCAACATATGGAATTTGTTTCCTTTGGGACAGGTATGTTCCATGTCTTATTTTTCTCTAGAATTTAAGAAACTAATATCAGCTTTCAGACTCTAGAGAGCTAGAAAGCTATGGTACGAGCAAACATGTGCTGTTGGTTAAATAGAAATAAAGCGTTATAACAAAGAAGGCAAAGGAGAAAATGTTCAGATTCATGACACAAAAAGTGTGAATACCTGTTTCCTATGTTAATAAAACTTTATAGTACAAAGTCAGAGATTTGGAGTTTTCATATAAGTGCTATCATTAAACTTCTTCCTTTTTTGCTTTTTCTTTGAGACATATAGCTTAGCAAACATGACGGCTTCTTTTTGCCACTGTGGAACTATTGTGTATGATGTTGACTAAATTCTAGCTCCTATATTTCCAACTATGCTGATTGGAAAAGAAACTTGGGAATATACCAAAAGATTGTTTTTCCACTATCATCTGCTCAGTGATAGAGGTATTTTAGTTATTTAGTTAAACTCTCTTTGCTCGCTAGTCAAAGAAACAATTTATAGACATGATGACAAATATTTGGGATTAAGAAAACCCTAATAATTTAATTTAGTAGTGTAGTGGCAAAACTAAAATAACTAAATGAGTGAAAACTTAATCAAGAAATGAAAATAAAGTGAACAAGAAAATATTCACTGAATTTTGTTAACAATGAATTCAGTGCTTCACAAAATCTGGCTTGAGGATATGGTTTAAATGGAAGCAGACAACCTAAATTCTAAGTCAAGAGATGCTGCTGGAGATCCTTGAAGAAAAGGCTAAAGAATTCAAATGCTACCTCTCAACTGTCCAACTGGTAGTGATGTCACTGGGGTAACTTGTCACACAGTGAAGTCACAAGCATTTCCTGAACACTTAAAAATCACATGTTATTCATCACATTAGGATATTCTTAAAAGAAAAGGAAGCAAAATGAAGCATTTTACGTCTTATGCTGTGAAATATTATACCTAATGAGAACTAAATTAACCTACAGAGTACAGAGGCTATTTTTGTTGAAAAGTGTTGCAACCCTTCATAATCTGTTTAAGGACATCTATAGTAAAGGGAAGACAAATCCAAGTGTGACATTTATCCACAACTTGCAGTCAAAAGAGCTGTCAACAGAAGTGAAACCATCCATCCATAGTGCAAGAAAACAAAAAACAACCCATCAGAGATATAACAGGAACATTTGGGACATTCTGAGAAAAGAAGAATGCACTGGTGAGCTCAGCAACATAAAAAGTCCTGGATGTCCATGGAAGACAACAGTGCTCGGTGTTTACAAGATCCTTTCTGGGGTAAATAGAAAAAAATCCTTCAGAGCATCCATCCAAGGGAACAATACGCTCCGGGAGGTAAGCATATTATTATTAGCCAAGTATTCCATGAAGAAGACTGAAGATGATTGAAAATGACACGTCAATGCACTCAGCCTGGCCTTAGCAGTTGCTGTATGTTATTTCATCCTTCAAAATAAACAGGAGCCCTGGGAGTTCTTTCAGCTTATGAATAAACCCAAATCCTATCATTATTCAAGGGAAAGGAAAATGTATGAACAATATTAGTTAAGTGGGAGGAAGGCTACAGCTCTACTTTCTTGTAGAAATAACAGAGAGGATGTTAAAAAATGGTTGGGTACAGATAGGTAGCACCTTTAACTGTCCAGTCATTACCCACATCTCTTCGAAGTGGCACTGCAGTTATAATTAGACTTACATTATTTATACCCTCACAATAATAAAAGTTTTATTTTATGTTTTGTTGTTTAGGAACAAGTAGCTTTATCTTGCTTAGTTTAGCATTGTTTTATGTCATTTTGATAAATATTCTAAAACATTTTGCCAATATTTTTCCAAAAAGTAGCAGTTTTAAATTAGGGAAAGTGTATGGATATACTGTGATTTATTTTAACTGTAGTGATAAAAGTGCAAATGGCGCATGACTTCCACTGAGAGATAATAAGAACAGCTGCACCAATACAAATGATCCAGATGTGTGCAAGATCATTTTGAAGACTGCCCAATTTAAATCAGGTAAGGATTTTAAATTCTGTATTCCATTTCTCCAAACTTAGGTCTAGTTTTGTTTTGTTTAATGGTGTTTTTGTTGTTTGAACTTTTTAAAAATATAAAGCTGAGTCAGTAGAATTTACAAAAACTTTCTAAACTTTGTCTTCAGTGACAATCATATTGTTTTGTTTTTGTTTGTTTTTTTGTTTCTAGATTTCACCTATATGACAAATATCCAAGTCATTCCATACATTTTGTCAACAATCAAGTGTAATATTTATTAATAACTTGATAATATTTGCTTGTAATAATAACATCAACAGAATCCTTATACACTTGGTCATACCTTATGTTTCATATTTAAATTAACAAATGAGCCTTTTTTGCAGCATTGCAGAAACACTGGGAGGAGTAATATAATGATTTTGTGACTGATGACTTAAAAACCAAAGGGGAATTTAGATTTTCCTTTGGCAGGATATTTGAAAATATTTTTAAGATGGTGTATTTTCTCTACAGATTTTTGAGTTGGACCAATTTAGAAATGATTTGGCAAGCGGAAGTGATTGGCAAGATCACAAACTCTTTTTCAAGCTTTATTCTTCTGTCACATTGTCTATAGTTTAGTCCAACTTTAAACTCCATGCTTTTCTCCAGTAACTTCTCTGCCTTGACAGTCAAGCTGAATAGATGATTGGGTTCTCTTTGTAATGACTTCACAGACAAGAGAACTCTCCAGCTCAGCCCAAGTAATCCAAAGTTTCTTTCATGCTTTGACTATCTTGTAGTATCTCTCTTACTTCCACAACTTCCTCCTTAAATGTTTTCTTCCTTATCTGTTAAATCTTTAGCCAGCAATTCTAGCCTTTTGAGTGTCTTTGACTTAATATACAACATACAGGGCCTCATAGTGTAATAACCATGCCTGTGAAATGCAATTTGGTGTTCAGAGGATGCATTTTAGATTTAATGTAGCAGGTATAAAATTATTAACTTTTTTTTTTTTTACTTTTTGTACTTGAACATTTAGCTGTTACAAAAATTTCACCTTAGGAGTTTTCCCAAGGTAATATTGGTATGACCATAACATGTCGTCTTATCAAAATAGCCAACAGAAGACTGAAGTCTGCAGACAGCAGCAGAGGACGCTCTGTGTCTCTTTTTTCACAACCCGACCTGATCTCATAATAGAGTGATGTGTGTGATGGTGTGTATCGCTAAAAGCTCTTTCCATTTCCACCCCCCCTCCTCCCAGTCTGTAAGGGATTCACACCAAATTCATTTAACATTTGTTTTGCTTGCACCAGCAAACTCTGTCACCATCAAAAACTGTGACATTTGAGGCCAAAGCACTAACCCTCTCTTGAAGAGGAAAGAGTGCCTTGTTAAATCGCTTCTTGTCACGCAAGCCTCTACTCCTTTTTTAATTTATTTATGACTCAGTCACCGAAAAGTGAGCCGCTGTCATCACCACCACCACGATTGAGCATTTTTGTAAACTCAAAAAAAGAAACATGCGAGCATAATAATGGGCAAGTGTGGCTTATTTTAAATTCAGTACAGAAACTGCTAGAGTCCCCATGTGTTCCAGTTTAAACAGGCAAAAAAAAAGCTTAACTATTCAATAATTTTTAATTTTAGCCTTACGTGAATACCACTTCCCTGGATATCCACTGTTTCATGTTACAGTGATACAATGGGGGTTACGTGTAATCAACAATTTGCCAACTAGACCACACCAGGAGTGTTTTAAGCTTTTGTTGTTAGATCTGTGTCTCCACATTATGATTAGATTTTCTATGGAGCAATACCATATACTTCTATGCATACAGTCTACCTTGCAAAAATGATCACTGTAAATAAATAACATTTAACTTAAAGTTTGAGGCTGTGTCATCAGTCTGTGGCATCACCCTTACATGCCTTATGATATAGATGACTCAGACCCTTTTATTAAAAAAGAAGAAACTGAAACATAAGGAATTTTGAAGGGATATTGAAAGTTGCATTTTTAATTTTAAAAAAGAGATAAATAAAAAGCTGCAGCTGTAATAGAGTTTAATTTCTTTCTTCCACACTTAAAATTGTGAATATGCAGTGCATATCCAAAAATGTTGGTTTCACATGTAATATACTACAGTTGACTTTTAATTCTCTTCAGTATGATGATATCAGTGTTTCACAATAATACTAATAATACCAGAAAGAGTATATATATATATATATATATATATATATATATAGTATGTATGTATATATATATATATATATAGTATGTATGTATATATATATATATATATAGTATGTGTATATATATATAGTATGTATATATATATATAGTATGTATATATATATAGTATGTATGTATATATATATATATATATATATATATATATATATATATATACTTTTTCTGCCCTTCTGCACACATCTGTGTCTCAGCCTGCATGTGAGACTGAGTTGGAAGTGCAAATTATCCTCTCAGCATGCCCTTGCCCTTGTAGCCCTGTTTTGATTCCTCTGTCCTCCCTCCTCTTTCATTTGTTCCCTTTACTTCTCCTTCCTCCTTTTAATTTCCCACTTCACAGTGTACTGGACACATTTTGTCTTTATCATAAGCACCATTTAATCTGCTTTGGAAAACACATTGTACACAATTGGAGGGCCCTAATTGATTTATACAATGTAATTACTCCATTCTCGAACGTCTCATAAACGACAAACCTGGTCCCAGAGCCACTAATTAGAAGGGAACAGGATTTGCAGCTAATATAATTCATTATTTCCAAATTAGAGCCAGATAAGTTGTCTCAATATAATGATCAGGGAAATGCAAGCAGTTGTTTTCTGTTGTTTCGTCTATTCTTATTCTTTTTCCTGAAATAACTAACTCAATATACACCAGCCAGCCACCACATTAAAACCAGGTTACTGAAACTGTAAAGAGACCTCCCTTTTTGTTTGAATAAAAGATATCCTGTATTGGCACTGGCCTCAGATCGTTCAGGCTTTTGTGACTGTGAGGTGACTCACTTGAAGTGATGTTGTCATTCTGTTCAATCTGTGCGATCTTATAATCTGTCAGTTGCAGATCTGAATTTGTGGACTCGAAGACAAACCCACTCCCAGTGAAATACAGGTGGAAGACTATTGTATGACTTGAGCTGAAAAACATGATGGCCAGCTGAAAGTCACTAGTGTAATAATAACAACCAGCTCCAGATTATTCAGAATGTGTTTTTGTTCAGGTTTGACCTGAGTAATTAACGACTGCCCATGATGATGAGTGCTTCATGTGAATGGAATCTCCCATTCCCAGGAGAAACAACAACATTGCTTTGCAATAAATAAGAAAAACAATTACCAACCATTTCCAGAGTTCACTGACTCCACTGGAGCAGAGTGAGTTAAAATGAATGTAGCCTTTAAGAAAGGTAAGCTGTATTTGAATTATTTAATTAAGGACAGCATATTTTCAAAAATAATCCAGTGGCTAAAGATCAGAGCTTTCCATGAACTTTCCATGAACATTTGCACTATGAAATGTTTTCTATTCCATACTTTTCACTGTCAATATTATACACTGATATAATTGATATAATGGATTTCTAATGATATATATACGTTTTATCACAATGGTGAAGAACTATAGCACTGACAGCTCAACACACTCCAAGTTAAAGAACATTAGCAAAATAACTGTTACATATCCTTGTCGCGGGATCCTCTCCTAAACTTCTCCCGAACAAATGCAGGCGTAGTCAGGAAGCGTTCAGTGTGTATAGTTTATTCTGCCGACCTCCCAGGTGCACAAAAGATTATTTACAACGAAAATAAACAACTGACTTAATTCAAAACAAAACAAAAATCTATATACAAAACACAAGAGGCTGAGCCAGTCTACATGTTACCCTCACTGTAACATCTCACAGAATGCCCAGGTAGGCCCTGACGGCCTCCTTTTATATCCCATTGCCCCTCCCACTCGGCATAATAGTCATCCCTTTATCATTTCTTTCCCCAAAACACTCTTTTTTCCTCAGCTTATTTGCAGCTGTATTCCTACAATGCATATACATACATTTATGGCCAATTCCAGGCAGCCTACAGTGTTTTATGATAAAAACAAAAAAACAAAAATAGTGCAGTTCACGTGACCTTTCCAAGCGCGCGCGAACACACTATTTGAACCCCGGAACACCGTACCATCGGCCTGCCCAACTACTCGTATAATCGGGGGAGTCTACGCGACCGGCTTTATTAAAGGTAAGTGGAAAAAATATGTTGGCCACCCTCTGTGCCGCTCAAAATATAGCTCTCACCCCTTCCCGTTTATCTGCCCGGTCGACTAAAAGACGCGCAGCCACGGTAACCCAGTGCGACAAGTGTCGAATCTAATCGTGGTTGTGGGTGTATGCACTCAGTTCAGCTGTTTGCGGCTCGGGACGGTTTAACTCCGTCACAGTCCTAAATCCATGGTCAAAGAAACATAACATATGAGATCCCACAAGACTGCTGCAGATCAACAAACTCTTAATAATGTGAAGAGAGAGAAGACAGCACGTTAATAATGATGATAGTGTGGAGGTATGTAAAGAGGACAGGAGAGGTCTCAGTGTCTCACTCCAGCTTTATTAACGGATTCACCAGAACTCCACATACAAAAAGCGCCAAAATCTCCACCCCAACACTTCCCTTAAACTTGGGTGTGAGTGGAGCCACCTGGTGGTCCGCCACAATAGAAAAAAAAATTATGGACTGTAGATGTGCAGGTGAATTGATGTGACAATAACAAAACAAGCAAATTAAGAAAACAGTTTGACAAGCCATGTACAGAATTTTGAAGCAGCAGGAAATCATATAGAACAGCCCCAGTGCATATGAATAGGTATTTAATCCAGGTGTCTTACTAACATCCTAAAACGTGATTCTGGACCTTTACTTATTTTTTGAAGCAGACTTCCAACTGTATTTGGGATTAAAAAACAAAAACAAAACAAAAAAAAAAAACAGTAAAGCAGTTAATAAAAAATGGAATGAAAATAATTAATTATAATCAGTTTTGTTGCAGAAGGTTGTTTACTACGTTTACTTTTGTGTGTGTAAATCAATACTGGTATGTATTAGAGATTACATATTTTATAGAGAGTTTCCTGGCTTTACTTATTTTGAAAACTGTATCATTTTGGATCTTGGATTGTGTTTTAGTCTATCAAAAGTCATTTGAGCCTTGTGTTTCTTTGATTATTTTACATTTAATACTATTCCATAGTGCTTAAAATTTACTGTTATCTATTGATTACGATAATCTCATTGGCGTTCCTTTTTTCATAGTCTTCTCCATACCATTCATAGTTTTTAGAATGAATTGGGCATTTGGCTCATCGTGAAACTCGTCATTTCACAAACATCTACACTTTTAACCTGTTATGACCACTCTGACCCCAAGTGGCAAAGTTCTTGAATCTCTCCAACTTCTAAATATACTTAATGCTTAATTATTAGTGTCAAGTTCAAAGTAAATGCACTAGTGGTTACAGCCCAACTCTAACCACCAGTGCATCAGTGAAAAACTTGTAATTGTGTAATTGTTTTTCTTCTTAGTAGTTATCTTTTCGGTTAGTTTCTATTTTATTTTAGTAGTTAGTTGTCTCTGCAGTTTGGATCCCCTCGTGCGGCTGCCTTTTTACACCTTTGTCTCATTCCCTCAGCTTTTTCCATTCCCTGATTATCCCGCCCCTCATTGTATCAGCAGTCTTGTCTTCCTCTCAGTCTTTGTCACAGTGGATATTGAGATTCCCTGTGTGATTTCCTTTGTGTACTCCTGTGACTGTTGCTGTTTGCTTGCAACTTGGACTTTGTGTTTGGATTCTGTATCAAGATCCTCATCAGGGATGCCATTTGGGTCCTGCACTCTACCGTGTTTTGACAATATGATAGAACTTCATTGTTTCCCTTGTGTACGACCGCCAAGTCTGCAAATTTTCTTCTACAAGTAGCACTTTATAAATAACTTACCATAGATGGTTGGGGCCTTTGACATTATAAACCCTTTAAAAGCATGCAACCCTGCAATATTATGCCCTAGGGGTCAACTGCATTAGACTTTTTCTTCACCAACTATCTTTGCACTGAAAGAAAAATTAAAAAAATCTTTGTATTGTGCTTTTTTGTGTGCAGTTGGAAAGTGAAAAAATACAATTGTTAAAAAACATTCCATCTTTAAAAGACAAATTTCTACATGCATTCCAAATTGTATTTAAAATAGCATTATGTTTATATTGCACAATCTTACATTTCAAAAACTTAGCTCTGCCACTTAGAGCAGTTCTAATTATTATTATCACATCAGTCTCTCTTATCTTCAGAATATAGTTGCAAGAGATCCTGCAAAGTCATAATTTGTGGGCCATGTCATTTCATTGTATCTTAATTTATCTTCCTGCAGCTTACCTTATTCCTGGAAACCAAATGCCTAAAAAATATATTTCTGGGACACAGTTTTTTATGAAAAGTTGTTGCTGTGCACAAACCCAGGGTGAGGTTGGGACTGGTGTGGTCCTCCACATCCCACTCATAGCAGGATCTATAGCATTAAAACAACTGATAATGTTGGTGTAAGGAAATAATTTTTCTAGTTCGTTATTTTCATACATTCACAAGTCAAAAATGCTAAACCATGTCAATAGCTTCTGTCTCTTAAATATTTCTTCTAGAAAAACACTGTGTTGACATGTTACCAGGTTAAAAACGTAATTTTCCTCAGAGTGAATTCTTAAAGATTTGAGCCTGCTTCTGATTTGCACGCGTGTCACTTACTCCCACCTCTGCAGAGAAATTTTACACTTGAGGTGTCCAAAGCACAGCTGTTATATCAAGATGCTCAGTGGGAACACATTGCAGTTATATAAAACAACGTCAGAAATTCGATTTGATTAAAATATTTTATTCAACTTTTAATGAAATCTGTACGTTTGTGTGTGCACGCAGTATTATGAACATCGCCCATTAGTGCCATGGGCCAGATTACATGTGTGCCACATTGTTTGTGTGTGAGTGCAGAAACTAATCAATTCTATCCCTGATGTTTAGGCTATTAGAACAAACAACCATGAAGGTGTGGCTGTCAACACTCATTAGTGCTGCTGTCACCATCACCTCCGGTAATTACTGCCACTGTAAACTCACCAGTGTCTCTACACTCAGCACACATCTACCTGAGTTGCCAGTTGCCCAGTGTAGTGCAGCCTCTTGAGCCTGTCAATTAGCATGTGTCTCACCAGGTTTACTTGCACATGAATGTCCCTTTTTTAACTGCTGGTGCTAGACAGGCAATTTTGCATAAATAAGGGTTCGTCAAAGGTCTTTGATGGTGTTTCATTTTCCTGTCAACTTTAATGAATTGGCAATTTGGTCCATATATACAGTTTACTAATAGTGTGTGTAAGGCAATTTTTTTTCATTAATGATTATATGATTATATTGACGTTATGTATGGCTTTGCATTTTATTAAAGTTTTGTTTGCCTCATTTTGTTTTTTCATTTTATGCTGAAAACTCAAATATCCTGGTCCTTTAATAGCTGTGTGCACATTGCTCTATGCTCACAATCGCTTTAAATTATGACACTCAGTGTTTTGCACATAGCCATCATATTATTGTATTACAAGATTTAATATCATACTAACATAAAGATAATGGTTTTTTTTAAATTATTTAATCGCATGTTTTGTGAATTATTAGAAACTGTGACTGACTCTTCAACTGGAAATTACTGAAAATTTCTCAGTGGTAGCAAGACATCACGCTTTCATCAGTTTGAAAGAGAAACTAATATTTGATGTTTTTTGGTACCCAAGTTTAAGGGCTGTTGAAAAATCACAGAAGCCAAAATGCAAATTATCATAATGGTCCTTCCAGGGATCTAAAAACTGCAGGCACACTCAACGCCTTAGAGTGAAAATCATCCAAATTAAAATCAAGTAATGCTTTTGATTTTTATGAACTGATCTTCTGGCTTCAAGTTGTAATGTTTGATTCTGGTTAGAATTTGCTACAAATATATGTATCTATGTTTTGTATGTTACTGAAGCTGGAGAAATCATTTGACTGTGGCAAAGCTGTGTGGTCTTGTTTATCCAGTTACTGCTCAGGAAAGCTCTGAGCACATTTAGTTTGTTTTCATTTGACATTTCTAATATGCATGTTCGCTATTGTTACAGAATAATTGGTTGGCTGTAATATGCTGGATGCTGGTGCTCCAACTACAGCACACCATGAATACCAATGTGGCATCCCAGCATGAAAAGACATGCAGACATATTGTTGCTGTCAGGTGGAAAAAACACGAGGTTTCCAGGAAGAATTAAAGGGAGAGTGGTAAAGCATTATTCTTTGACTAAGCAGCTGCCAAATTTGTTTTGCCAAATGTGAATACAATTACAAGGACATCTAACATAAAATAATATCATCATTAGGTAACATATGTTTAAGGAGACCGTTTTGATTTAAATTTAAAATAAACTTCTTTGAGGAAAAAGAAGCAAAGGCCCTTTTTTATTTCTAAAGTTACGTCCTGTAAGTTTTCTTTAAATCTGACTAGATCTGCCATGACATTGGGAGCATGAGAGAGTGAGAACTGAATGGAAAGAAAGTGAATGAAAGACACAGATAGTGAGACAGCTCAAGGTAAAACAGACCAACAGGGCTGGAAGAGGAGTACCAAGGAGAGGTCGATCCAGGGTCGGTGAAGGCCCGGCGGCCATGGATCCTTCTCTAGGAGGACAGACTCTGATAAGGCCCAGGCAGCTCATACAGTGCTGAGGTTTATGAGGGCACCAAGATAACAGCCTGCTGATAGGACCAAGCAACTCAGCTGGACTGCAGATAAGAGGCAAGGACTTGTTGCCCTCAACAGGAACAAGATTTCTAATTTCTACAGACCCTACGCTACTGTGGTAGCAGCATCACCATTTCTGTTTGGTGATAGAAAATGAAAAAGGTTATTTCTTTGTTTTTGCTTTTGTTTTTTTGTATTTTCTTCATTAATTACTTACATTTTGGCTTGCTTCAAGCAATTTCCATTTTGCTGTTTGTTTGTTTTTTTATATCCACATTGCACAAAGAAAAACTGATAATTGTATACTTTTCAAATGCAAACTGTGTGTAATTACTTTACAATTCAAGCTGTTATATCAACACGTGTATTTAACATTCAGGTGTTTATAGGTGTTCATAATTAATATTAACATTTAGGATTGCAAGGTAATTATTTTATTCTCTTTATTCCCTGTATTCTAACGGAAATCAAGAGAAACCCAGAATCTTGAATATTTATTATTTTTTCATTCCAGAAAAAAAGAAGCATTAGTTCTGGTCTCAGCAAACTCATTTTGGTCAGACATACTTTTGCCACTTAAATATTATATTGACATTCAACTGTTTGCATTGTATACTTTGATCTATATTGTATAATGTGATGAAACCTAAACTGCCTTGTTTCACCTTTCATTTCTGTTGTGCATGTATTCAAATCTTTGTATTATGTTTCAAAGATATTGGATAAGAATGTTTAATTTTGGAAGAAATGTGCTCATTCTGGGTTTTTTTTTTTTTTCTTTCACATTTAGCATTCATCTCATGCTGCATGAGATGAATTAAGAGCTCTGCTCCTCCTGTTGTTTGAAGTTAACCCACCATGCTCTGCACTGCCTTATTAGCTTAATAGTTCAAATTTGCAATTCAGGAGTGATTTATCGCCAGTTATTGATGCAGCATCCCAAAGTATTTGTGAATTGCTTCTTCTTTTTTTTTCCATTTAATTATAAATTGAAGCAAATGGTGAACATTCAGCTTGGTCAGTGCTCAGCACATACTAAGGATAACTAAGGATAGAAAGTGTGTTGTTATGGGATGTAGCAAAAAGACCCAGAAGAAGGATTCATAGACAAAACAAAGTAAATGAAAGATACCTTTTCAACAACAACAAACAATAACAACAATAATGATGATAAATAGGCACATAATTGACAACATCCAAATTCTTGGTGGATACTAAATACAAGGCAAAACCAACAAATGACTGTCAAAATAAAACAGGAAGCAACACTACATGGAAGCAGTAATCACAAAAGAAGGTACTTGGAGTACAACAATAAACTAAAAACAAACAATAGTATGTTATTAACCCCAAGAACACAATACCCAAACTATCAAAGCATAAAAGTCCCTCCAAAAAATTATTCAACAAAACAAAAATCCTTAAACAGAAGTTAAACCAGAAGGCATACACTAAGACTCAAACTGACAATAAACACAGGTCATGACACATGTATGAGTCACTGGATTTGTCTTTTAAATTACATTACATATTACACAATTACATATACACTATATGTAATTTCTACTGAGAGATCTATTAGATCTCACCTCACTACTGGCTAAATTGCAAAAACATCAGATTTACACTAAAGATAGAAGAACAAGATGAATTGTTTCATCTTTTAATAATGCACATTTCAGAACTGATAGCATATTAAATCAAAATGCTTTGGAAAGGACTCTGAGGGTTAAAATAATCTCATTAGCAACATCTGACAGGAAAAGGCAGTGGTTAGCCTGAGCAGCTATCCGTCGTTCATGAAAAATACAAATACACTGTATTTACATGTGAGTATTTATATATGTGCATCAGGCATCTGCACATAAGTATAGCAATAAAATCTATAATGAACTTACAAGTGATGAATAATGCAAAACAAGGAATCGTTTTACATGACTAGTTATACCTGTTTCATAATTTACTGTAAGTAAAGATGTTTGGGGAGACCTGACACGCAATGAGCAAAATGTTCTGACTCAACATTATTCCATTTAGTTAACAAATTTCTGGTGTGACAAAAGTTAAATTTCCAATTTGAATGTATTATTTCCTGTGCCCTGGCAGAAATGTATTATGTTATTAAGCATTTGTAGGCAAGCTATCAGTACCCCTTTTTCTTGTTGTTGCTGGTTGTGTTTACTTCATTTCTTTCCTCTCTCAACAAAAGTTCTCGTCTTTTTTACTTCCTCTTTCCTAATTAGATATTCAGTGGGACAACTCTGCCCAGCCTTTCAGGTGCCATCTGTTAAATATAACATATATTAGTAACACTCCATCTGTCGTTTAATCTAATCTTTGTTGAGAATGAGGAAAAACAGAGAAAGATAGATGAAGATTTGCATTTCCTTTTTGGCTGCAGCATATTCAATTCTGTACCTGCATGTGGCTGTTATTTATGTGTGTAATACTAGTCTCCTGCTACTGTAACTCATCTTCCTCTGTTGTCTTAGCTCCACCCCTGCTTTATCTGCACAGGGCACAACTGGGGAATGGGAAGGACGTGGTATCAATTCTGCTACTAACCCCTGTGGGTATGTCCCATACTCTCCCTTATTGGTGACTGTGCTCTCTTTCCAACATTATATCACAGCAAGGTCTCTGTGTATAAATTCAGGTGTCAAAAACTTTCCAAGCTCCATTTGTAGTCAGGACGAAGAATTGGTTTTGCATACATGTGGCTGTGCACCATTCATTTGACAGCCTAAAGGTACAATCTTAGATGCAAAAAGTTTGTTACCAGATGTGCGTGCAATCAGCTCATTTCATGCACTCTTGGTTTATTATCTGGAGGTTGTTGATTTTGCAATGTGTAACTGAAATAAATAAAAAAAAATATGAATGTACCAAATGTAAATTTTTGAGTGTCAAAATAAATAGTAAGATCATACGAATAATTATGTATGCCTCTTAAGTACAACATTTGATTACTGATGTTCTTTGTCAATATCAATGCAATGGATTATAGATAGATAGACAGACAGATAGACAGACACGTCTTACTGTGTTATCTTGAAACAATTGGACAACACTTAAGCATTCCCAAAGTGAACCATTTGATTGAGTTGCTGAATGTGACTCCTGTCATTCTCCAGATTCTCAACCTTGTTTTACCTTTTTCTCACATCTTTCATGCTTAGCTCCTTTTTATCCATGACTTTGTCCAGCTCTCGTACACTGTTTCATTCTCTCCTGAGTCACCTTCACTCCTCCTCTTCATCCTCCTCCTCCTGCTCCGATGTGTTTTATGGCTAAAAGCTGTTATTCCGCTTGGCTGCAGCCCGACTCCTCTCTGTAATATTTCATTCATCAGAACAATTAAAGCGGAACATTGGTTTCCAGGGTGATAATTAGGGTTTGATGAGTGAACCTGAACGCCACCAGGACAAGACAGCTTGATTACTCTCATTTGCTGGTCTCTGTGCTATTCCAGGGTTATTATCCATTGTCTTGTCAAGCAAATAGAGGAAGAAAACAGCCATGAAATGGAGAGAGGTGAGACCTAGAGAGACAGATAGAGATAGAAGTGTAGAGGTAGAAAGAGGCATGGGAGAGTTTGTTGGAGATGAGTGGCTTGTAATAGGAACAGGTCTTTCAGATAGTGATACACCACATTAACTCTGTCTCCTGCTGCTTTTCAGTAAAACACCCATGGCATTTCTAACCTTGTGCACTGCACCATGGAACTTTTTCCACGCATCGTAAAATGCAAACAACTTCCTTACTCAAATTATATAGTGCATTTACCTTAATTTATACCAGTATTTTAATTTCATTTGTTTTTGCTGACTTTTCAATTGTATTAAAAAAATGTGCACCTTTTTTTAAAGATGTGAAGTTTTGCAGTGACAAGGGCAACAACTTATTGAACTGTTAAATTCAGATTATTGTGTCAGCATTTGTGGCTAAGAACAGTGTTAAGAACAGCGGAACATCAAGACTGATACAATAACTGACTTTTGTCCAGTGTTCATATGGTGAGTAACCTTTCTCATTCATATATGAGGTGGCTGTAGCTCAGGAGGATCCCTGGCTCCTCCAGTCTGCATGTCAAGTATCCTTGGGCAAGATACTAACCCCAAGTTGCTCTCCGATGCATCCATCGGAGTGTAAATGTGTGTGAATGTACTTAGAAAGCACTATGTATAGAGAAAGTGCTTGTGAGTATGGGTGTGATTGGGTGAATGTGGCAATGTTGTATAGACCGCTTTGAGTACTCCGGGAGAGTAGAAAAGCGCTATATAAGAATCAGTCTATTTACCATTTACCATTCCAAAAAAAAAAAATCGTAAATGTTAAAATGATGTCAGTTTCAAGTACTTCTTAAAAGTTGCCTGGAAACCCCTGTTGCCTGTTGTCCCTAAGCCATCCAAAGTTTAGGGGTTAAGAAAACAAACCAAAAAAAGGTTTCCGTCAGATGTCTATTGTTACTTAATTAATACTGTGTACAAAGACTTTCTAAAACAACCAATAAGGTAGGCTGAGTTCAGTTATATTTACATTTAGGCAATTCATTTAGATCTCACATACCCATACCATATGGGTCAGCCTATGCTTCAAATTTAGGCCTTCACAACCCAGCAAACATGGATAAAATGTCATCTCCTTGGTCAAAACTGGTGAAAAATGAACCACAAAGGGACAGATGTCAATATCAACAACAACTAATATTGTTAATTCAAGGCTGTTCACATATGTTCTCATGTCATCTTTTTACTGAAAAAACTTTTTTTTCATACTAATTAGTTATGAGATAGCAAAAATCAGTACTTAAATTGACATCATTTTAAGATTTACCATAAAATTTACCATATTCTTTGAATGAGAAGAGGTTATCTAACTCACCACATTAAGTTTGCTTAATTTCCCAAGATTTCCCAAAACATAAAAAAAAAAAAAAAAAACACATTTTTCCACATTCATGACTGAATTTCATTTGTAGGACAAGCCAACTCGACTTCATAAGTTATTAAGAGGCAGGCTGGCTAAACTGATTTTTTTTCACCAGCGTAAATTCTTATGTAAGATATAATGCAGAGGTTTTTTGTTTGTTTTTGTTTGTTTTTTTTAGACAAGAATGGACTCCTAGATAAAAGAAAGAAATCACTAAACAACACTATCGTACTAAACTGCTTTGAACTCTTATTACATGCACTATTTTTTATGTAGGTAATAGTATATTTGTCCATAATTATTTTGCATGCATCTGTGCATTCAATATTGTTACAACTACTGACTGATTTAAATCAAAAAAGCCCTTGTTGCAAATAGATTCTAATAATTATGGAGTGTGTATGAACTCCTGGGCTTCAGCATTGTTTGAAATGCTTAAACATGAATGTGTTGTTCTACATTTTACCATTTTAATTTTAGCCTCATTTGCAAATGTATTAAGACATGTTGGGACATGGTGAAACAAAAGTGTGAACTGAATTAAGTAAGGGTAATCAGTTGTGGGATAGATAGAAACACACATAATCACACTTCACTGCACAGCTTCCTTTCCACACGTCCCTCAGAAGATTAACCTATCAATTGTTCTGATATTACCTATTCAGGTTTGCGACCTGGGAACACCAAACAATTAAAAAAGCCCTAATTCCAACCTTCTGAATCTTAAGGAGCACGGCATGTATTTTTGTTTGTATGTATATGTTTGCCTTTTACAGGTTGCAGAAAGTAACATGTTCATCTGTGTGTGTGTGCATGTATATGTGATGGTTAATGGGGAAGCTCTGCAGTGCGAGTGACCCAAATGCTTGAGAAATGTTTTTAAGCTTGATACCTAAGCAGCTGCCAGCTTTTTTTCTCTACATGTAAATGTTGTTGACCTTCTGGAGAAACGGTTTCTCACAGCATGCAGCACTAGAATAATAGCTGTGTGATGTTTGAAGGTAGAAGCGACCTCACTGTGTGCACACAAAACATCTTTCCCGCCAAGTGGAAGTAAATTGCTTCCAGTCCTTCCTCCCTCTCCTTTTTTAGGGCAGCTGAGTGACATTTCATGAGGCCATGGCACATACATCTCAATAGTAATCACTTCAAACTTGTGACGCTCCATTTGCTTAACGATTAAGCACAGAGAGGAGGCTGAAAGAATTTTGCTGCTAATTCAATGCTTTAATGAGCCTGGTAATTAGAGCTAAATGTTAATGAACGGTAGGTACTGCAATTCAATGCCTGGGCAAGGGGTTCCAGTAAAACCCAAAGGGGACGGGGCATCTCTGAAGAGCTACTATGACATGAGATAAGTAAGGACAACACAGATCTTCAACAGTAGTGTTTACAGTAATACTATAAATACTATAAACTCTTATTATGCACAGCTAACTTCACTGAATTAACATAAATGTTATTTAGATAAAGAATGCAAGTTATTTTCTAATGTCTGAAAAAAAGACATTTAACAACTGGATCTGCTTCACTGTGCCCAGATAATCTTTTTAAGTTTTTGAAACTGAAAAAAAACTAGCAATATTCAGATGTTTCTTCTTCTTTTTTTTTTTTTACATAGGTAAATTTATATTTAACAAAAGTCAGTCTGAAAAAGGGGCAAAGATTTAAAGTGTAGAAAGAGGGCGGGAATGAATGGTAAAAAAGAAAGGAAGATGGGGGAAGGGAAGAAAAAAGCTGATGGGGAAAGAGGATGCAGCTTCTCTGTGTGTATGCGAGAGAGAAAGAGACGGATAAAGAAAGTGGTGTTCCCCCTGCAGCAGTCTGTCGGCTCGGCGTTCACGGTGGCTGAGCAGAGTGGAAGGCACAGTCGGCCCGCAGGGAGCACTTGGCACGCCATCAGCTCTGCACCGGGCACGCTCACCGCCCAGCCAGCACAGCCCAAACACACAAGCATAGGCGATCAAAACAACGCCAAACAAACACACACCAAACACACTGACAACATGTGAGAGGAGGGGCAGGGGGTGGCACAGACATAGAAGAACACTGGTGTACTGTGTCTGCTGCTGAACCCTCATACTGTTCTGCTATACTTAATAAAAGACGTGAAAAGATAAGTGGATTACAGAACGGGAAGTATTAAAAGGACAAGTTTTTATTGATTCTACTAAATTAATGTTTTTGTTTGTTTGTTTGTTTTTTAAACCTGCAACATGTCACCATAAGATAACGCCATAAGTGAGACTTTTATCGTATAAAAATCTTGGATCATTTTGTTTAAAAAATCGGTCAAATGTGACGAAGATTCCCAGTTGACTCCTTTAGAATCAGCTGCTTTTGTCTTTTCTTTCTTTTTTTAAATTAACTTTAGGATATCTAAAGAAGCCATTCAAAATTTTTCCCTTAAATTCCACATAATACTTTTTTTTGATTGTTTAAGTTATTTTAAAAGTTGCAACACAACCACTAGTTCAACTTTCACAATCTCATTTTTGTTCCACAGCTGTCGTTGGTGTGTTTTTTGTTTTTTTTTTTTAATTTGGAACCTTAATTTGTTAATTTACAGTTTCTGTTCTGACAATGTTAAGGTTTTGTTCTCTCAGTTTGACTGCCAACTTACTTCTATCATAGGACTGAGGAGAGTGGTGATGTCATTTTGGCATTCAACACTTATGTTTGTTCTCAAGAGCTAAAACTTTTGCAATATTGTTGTAGTTGGTGGGCACAAAATTTAATGTTATATCAGGGCAAAGTTAACTTGTAGCACAGCTAGTGTTGTCTTGGACTGTCTCATTGGATTCAAAATGTTAAATCAACCATGCCCTGCTGCCATCAGCATCACTGGCTAAATACAGAAACGAGTGGGGTAAGGATGTGATCACTTTTGGTTTGCTGCAAACTGGCTTTGTCAGTTTGCAGCAAAAGCATTTACCATTGCTGTTTTCTGCAATACATTCCATTGTGTCACTTTTATTTTGTGAAAATACCAGATGTACAGGTTTCTAGATCCATGATGTTTTGACTTGAGTGTTTTTTCTTCAAACCATCCGGACTGACTTTGTGGCACCAAAGGTTTGTGGTTTCAATTATTTTAGTAAATAGAATTTCAATCCAGAAGATGAAAAGTTGACCAATGTAGATAAAACTTGATAATAAATAAATCTTTTGGAAAAAAAAAAAAGGATTTGGTAAATATTTTAAACTTTTTTAACGAGCTTAAGTGTGTTTTTCACCCCCTCAAATTGATATTTTTGTCTTCTAAGAAAATATAATTTTGAGGAGTGTAACTCAGGTGATTTTATAGTGTAAATGTAAAAAAAGAAATCTGCATAGTTTCATTAAATGTCCTAAAGTAATTACATTCATTGGTGAAGGGCACAACTGTGTTCTCTGTCCTGGCCTTTTCCTGCTCAGTGGCACTTGTCTATGTGCCAGTTAACAAAAAAAAAAGAAAAACAGAAAAAGATCATCAGTGAAGAGAGACAGAGGAGGTTGATTTTCAGCTGATTTCAAACAGCTCCTTTATGGCACTAAAACCACTCTGTAACCAGGCCCCAGGCAGCAGCTCTTGGAGTGCCTAAATATACCAGCACAAGTGCCAATGAGAATTAGGTCCCAGGTTTCATCTTCCCTCTGGAACATACCTATAATGGACAAAGCAGGTCTTTTTAGTGCCAGTGCTGCCTTAGGTTCCCAAATTGAAAAGAGCAGCTATTTTTGAGACTTGTGTTCCACCTTATATGATGACCAACTAGACTGTCGGAATGTGAAGACCAAAGTCAAAAGTTAATTCAGTAAAATAAATAATTACTTTGGGTTTTAAAATTCTGAAGGGACTGTTTATACAGCTTCTGATTTTAGTACAGGTAATAACACTACTCTTACTCAGCAAGATGTTCACACTACTGTGTACTCCACAGGTCATTTTAGCTTAAAGATCAAGTTCTAAATAATCTAGCTGTACATTATTGTTATGGCCAGGTTGTAGAATGTAAAATGAATATATCATCATTTTATAATGGCTTCCAAGTAATCTCTTCATAGTGCAACTTCATTGTAAAGGAGCCAGTCTAAGGACTTCATTTTTAGAAAAGAATGTACTTTTCTTTTTTCTTTCTTTATTTTTCTCACACACCATTCTTTTGCCGGGTTGCAGCAATGACTGTAGTCTATAACTCTAAAAGACATCCACTTTATCTAGTAAGAGTGAATAATGATACCTCATATTAACTTAAGCTAAATTTTAACAGACATTTTTGCAGAGAACAACGACTGCAGCTTTTGTCTCCCATTTTTAACAATGACTCTGCTTTAAAGACTCCACACTTCAACTATAACTACTTTCCTTTTACTTCAGTTTTTTATGCTTTACTTTACAAGAATGGGATTTTATACTGGCAGTAACAATGTCTGGTGAGAAGCACTTTGTGTCTCAGAAGTTTTTACACCACGGGTCTTCAAAGCACCTTTCAACTCTGTCCGTAAAGAATCCTACCAGCCAACCATGATACACTAATTAATTAACAACCCTCTACTTAATCTAATTAAACAGGTTGTCAGCACAGTCTAGCCTTGAGACTATCACTCACCTTTTCTTGGATCTAAGACCACACAGTTTGACTTCTATGTAATTAGACAGGTGTAGCCATTTTGATTGCTTTTTCTTCACATTAATTAGTGGAGGATAATTAGTTAAAATGAACAGTGCACTGAGCACTTCACTCCTTTATCCTCCCAAAATGTGAGAAGCCACCTACTTTTGTTCAGTTGTTAGAAGTTCCTTTTTGTGAGTGAGGCACACGCTCTGTTCATTTCACACTTACGCTTAATGTAATTTGAAATGTTATTTTAAACAAAACCATTTAATTCTGATGTTGTCATCATTATTTCACAGAGACAAAAAATTGGGAATTTATGGGAAATTAATAGGAAAAAAGGAAATATATATATATTTTTTTCCCAATGACAAGATGTATCACTTAGGTTGAGATGAGACAAGAACAAATCAAATTTGCATTTTCAGATCAACCAATTAACCAACTTTGTTACATAAAAACACAAGAAACACACAGAATAAGACATCATAAGTTATGACTGGAGACATTATTACTAACAAACAAAAATGGTATCAATAAATTAGCTTTTCTACATGCTCTGGATAAAAAAAAATAAACAGAGGTTAATTTAGCAGGGAAGTATGGGAAGTTTGGAGGAACTGGTTGGTTAGCAGGCAGAGAAGAACAATACAGGTAAATCTGTAATGTCAAGAAAAGGTGAAACAAAATGCCTATGAGAAAGAGATGACACAGAGGACTGGTAAGACAGAGGTTGGGTGGAGGACAAGAGGAATTGATGAAAAGAACAAAAGGCTCTCTGTGAAAGAGTCATTGAGAAGGATGGAAATATAATAAAGAAGAGAAGGAGGAAAATTAGTATCTGGATTCCTTCAGATGACAAGATAAGTTTTCTAGAATCTTTTTGGGCCAGAATATATCTACATACCATTAACATCCATAGAGCTACAGTAATGCTGTAGAATCATCAAATCACTTATGATTCTACAGTAGCATCTCAATATGTATTTAATATTATGTTATGTTAGATTAGATTTTTACTGTGCTGCAATGTGGTAATTTATTTCGTTTTAACTGGAATTTCTTGCAGTGTCCTACTGTAAGATAGATGTTATTGTTTTTACCGATAAGATCGATAATAATTACTATTCATACCAAAACCTTCAACACAATACATAACTGTAAACCCTCAAAATTCATTGACGTAAAAAGCTCCTCACTTTACGGAGGCAGTGACTAAAAACACCAAGTTTACAGCTGCTAAATCTGATAATTGAGTGATAATTTGAAATACTATTTAAATCAAATAAGTGACTGACCACCACTGGAAATGCCTCAGCTTGCTGCTGAAAATTAACATATTTCAAAAAATATTTTAGACATTCATATTTACAAGCATAGCATAGTTTATGAGCAGGCTTGAGAGTAGAACTAATGTGTAGTATCCATAATAATTATTATCTCTTAATTACGCTTCAGGTTAATCTTCAGATTAATCAGATTGTTTCATTGCCATCATCTGACATTTCAGTATGCTGTTTTAGTTTACAGTTGGATTGAAAATCACTAAACAGAGAATTTATATAGTTACAGCTGTGGAAATATCACTGTTTAGTCACTAGTTGTATCAGCCTTCAAAGGCTACATCATGCAAATGGTATTCCCCAAAGCTGTGCAAAAAATACCAGCATAGGGGAGGTTATAATTAAATCAGTTCATTGCTGCTCTGTGGAGGGACACGTTTTTGCCAATTGGACTGTCACTGGTTACCAATACAACATCAGCTTAAATCCGTCTTCTCACCCAGCAGGAGCCAGTCTGTCTGCATGGCATAGAGCCTGGTCACAGTTCTCGTTGTGTGTGGCAGGGTTAAACATGAAGTTGGAGGAGGGTGCAGAGATAGGCTGGACTGGGGTATTGGCTGACACTTGAAACACATGTGAGATCTGGCTTGTGCTGCTTCAGTCTGCCATATTTGCTCCAACTCTGCTGTGCTGAAATTAGTTAAATGATCACAGGGGACACTTTATGACATGTACAGGTGGCTGTGTGTATTTGTGTTTAAGTGCATGTCCTTGGTTTGCATAAATGTATGTTATTATCTGCTTTGCATGAAAAAAGTATGATTCATCTAGTTATTAGTTATTTTAAAAGTGCTCTAATATTTTGGGGATTTCCATTTGGAAAAAAAAAATGAAATCTCTTTTCTTAACTGTCCATGTGGTAGGAATATGAAGGGTACTGTTGCCAGGCCCGCTGCAGTGATCATGCAGCTTTAGTGAGCCATCAGTCAAAATTAACAGCCTCATCGAGCATTCAGGACGGGCATCAATTAAAACCAGTGGAGCTCAATATTGTTTTATGGTATATTTACATTTTAAAGCTTGATTTAATTATCTTGGGAGCATAGCGCTTTCCCTGTGGCCCTCCCTTGTTCAATGCTCATACATCACTTCCTTCCATTAAAATATAGATGGGACATGAAGGAGAGATATGGACAAGACTCAATAGTCACAGAAACTGGTCGATGAAGGATGAAAAGCTCATATGAAAACTTTTAACAGCATTTTTAAAGTATAGTACTATGCAAATTTGACATGCATACACAGCGTTTTGTTTCAAAAAGGTGATGTATACATTAATAAACCCACTCATGCATTGAAAGGAAGGCATTGGTATTTAGCTGTATTAATAAAGTTTCCTCAATTTACCCATCTACCATCCATCCATTCATTCATCCATCCAGTTCAGTTCAATTTGTAATGCAGTTGATAACAATAGTCAATCCATCTTAACAATGTAAGTTAAAAAACTTACAATATAACAGTGAGCAGTCCAGTGATCCCCTATGAGCAAACACTTGTCAACAGTGGGGAGGAAGAACTCCCTGTCAACATTAACCCTTTAAGACCTACCATAGAACCAAGTCCGCCAGAGCTTATATTATATTTTTACATGCTGTAGTGCCATTTTTGGGAGCATTTCAAGTTGCTATACATCAATACAACCGTTATAGCCCAAATTTTAATGATATGTATGCATTAAGTCCATAATAACTACATAAATTGCAAAAAAGTGCAATAAACATGCATAAAAATAAACTATTTCCAGCAGCGCAATTTGAGTTCTAACCATCCCAGAAACTATTCAGAAAAGCATGAAGTCAAACATGACTTTTAAAAACACCAATATAGGCTTATAAGACCCCGAAGGTAAAAGAAACTACATTTTCCGCGAATGACATCACTTCCGGTTTCGGGCATTTAATGGCGGACATGCTGACGTCTATTCCAACGTAGGAAGTGTTATGAACAGCTGATCGGATCTGCAAAGCGTGTTTCTGGAATATTATAATGTTTTTGTTGCTGCAAGTGCTTTTTATGCAGTTTTTGCAAAGCTATATGTGGAAGGAAACCGTGACCTAGGACAAGCTGATGGCATAAGGTGTAAGTACAACTCCTCCGGTTTCATATGCAAAAAAAATTATTGCGCTAGCTTGCGTGGTTCCGGTTCTACAGGGATTTAAAAATAGCTACGCAGAATGGAGGGTGCCCGCTCCAACAGGCTTTAAAGGGTTAAAGACCTTCAGTATCTCTAGCGTCTCTGTGGGACAGACAACTATCTGCTGTGACCAGCTGTGCAGTCAGGGAAAAAAGATGACAGAAAAGAGGAGCACAGAGACAAACAAAAAAATCAAGAAACAGGACCAAAAAGTGATAAAGAAAATATTAACTACATACAATAGTGCCATACAAATGCAATGAAAAGGGGCCTATCTAGCCCAGTTATTCAGGACAACACTACACCTGGATTTTAAATTGATGTCTAGATTTTACAGGTATTTAAAAAGATGCAAATATAAACACTGCTATAGATCTTTTATATGTGGTTAAAACATGTGGTCAAATATGAGTCTTGGGTTCCTCAACAGTAGTTCTGAAAAGCAAAGTAATTAAGTTTTTATGTAAGTTCATTAAGGAAGATCTGTTCCCCAGTGCTCTTTCTGCAATCCTCTTGATAATATAGAGTTTTAATTTTTATTTTTACTACTCTATATGTCTTTGTCATGTTAATTTCCCCAAGCTTCACTTTAACGTCAACACTCTTGTCCAATAATCTTTCTGATTGAGCTCTCTGAACAAATCAGGCCCTAGTCCCCATTCTTTAATTTCATTGTGATCAGTCACCCGATTCCCTTTCAGACAATCTGTCACGCAGCCCTCTTCCTCTTTATCCTAACCTTATCTGGGTTGCCCACGGCACCCTATCAAGTGTCAATCAACCAATCTGCTTTCTCTTCTTTTCCATCACCAATGTCTAGTCCAGGGGGAGTCCAGTCACTATTTCCTTCCTGCTCCTGAGATATCACTTTATACTTTCTTATCAGTCTAGTCATCAAAAATAATAAATTTTACATGTTCATATTTGGTGATTAAAAAAATCCTAAACAGTCTCTCCATATTGAAATACTTCACCACTTTCCTTAAAATCAATGGTTTTTGAAGTGAAATGTTATGATCAACAGTATTGAATGCTGCACAGATATCTTGCAGAAAAAGCACAGATTCAAGTCTATTGTCTGATGCTATGAGCATATCATTAGTAAAATGCTCCTGTGCTTTTCTGTGTACTCTCAACCCTGAATGAAACTCTACAAATAAACCATTCCTCTGCAAATAATCACAGATTTGCAAAAATTCTGTACTTGATGTTATGTCTATGGGAAGGACATGTTTTTTTTTCTCTTTGATGGTGAACATTTCATTTGTAAAGAAGTTCATGAATTGCTACTGAGAGCCAAAGAAATACAAAGCTCAAGACAGCTGTGACTTTTGTCAGCCTGGCTGCACTGCTGAAAAGAAACCTGCTATCATGCTTTTCACCATCAGTCATGAATAGTATCCAATTCAGGTCTTCTTTTTAATTCACGAATGCAAATGGTCTTTGTAACATCAGTTTCACATCAAGCAGCAGACAGATTTAGAAAGCATACTGTAATGTAATATTTCTGTGGGTATGTGTTTCTTTGTATAATATTATAATGCAATGAGCAAATTTATTATATCAGACTTTGATTTAATGAAATTGACTGTGTTAGTTTATCTGTTCGTTTGTGCTGTAAAAATTGCCTGATAGGCACAAATATAATGTAATAAAAAGTTTGTAAGTGGAGCCTTCTATGACTTCCATAATAAGTATACTGGCTATTACAGTGTAGAAACTTGTCAGCCTAACTGGCTACATTCATAGCCTTATGATAATTACATTAGACTGATCCGATCTCTTAATTCTCTAGGTGGTATTGACAATTTTTCAAGCATTAACGGTGCATTGACAGTGGGCTGTAGCTGTCCGTGGTGCTGAAACAGCACTATTGCATGTTTCCACAATGCAGCAGTTTTGTTCTCCACTCAGTTAAAGGTTAATCTTTGCTCATCTTTGTGTTTTTGAGTGATGCATGTTTTGGAAGCACAGTTCTTTTTTTTCAGCTTTATGTGTGTGTGTTACATTTTTCATGTTATTGTGCAAATTGTGTAATAAAACTGGTTAGTTCCACAGTTCCTCGGCAAGAAATGTACCATATCACAGTGTCTGCGTAACTTTGTTGCTCTAGATCTGTGTAATTGTATGTCGTTTCCCCACTCCACACTTTATATCTGTGGGTTTGTGCAGCATGTTAACATAGATCTACGAGTGTTCCATGTAATAAAAAATGTATTTGTATGGACTTGGTCTTTATGAGTTTGCCTCCCATGGTTTTGTTGTTGTTTTAATTTGTGCAAAATGGGCTATTAAAGTTTCTCTGTGATGTGGTGCAATTCAGAAGCAACATTCAGAGGACCTTTTATATTTGTGTTATAAATAGCAATTAAGACTTGGAAGTGAAAACACTGTCCTGGCACTGAAAAGCACAATACTGAGAGAAAAAAAAGGCAAAGATCTTTTCTCAATTTGGGATTTGATTTTTGTGTTAGAACCATGTCTTTGGGGGGAAGTAGGGAGACGCTACAGACTAAAGTAAATGCAGAAGATAAAAGAACAAAAGTACAGACATAGAATGACAAAGGGGGAGGATAATATAAAAGAAGAAGCACTCAAAGTGGAGATGGATGTAGTGCATTAAAAGTGTGAGAATCTTTAGGGAAGATGAAATGGCAGAAAACTGAGAGGAGGTAGATGGACAAAGTGATGGGGAGAGAGGATTAAGAGATGGAAAGCTAAGGGACCTACGTGGGAGGTATGAATTGTGGGTAAGCATAGAGGGATCTATGGGCAGATGTAAACTGAGGTAGATGGAGGAAAAAAAGAGAGAGCTAGTGGGTGCAAGAGAGACACGGGTGCTGATGGAAGAGGGAGGTAGAGTGAGATAGAGGGGAAACCATGTATTAAGTCAATGGGATAATGATGTGTCAAAGCGTGACCAAGCTGTGAAAATGGGAAAATGTCTTTCATCATCACTAAAGTGTCCTCTCCCTGACCCCTTCAGGTGAAAATTAAAATGGTGGGGACGCAATGGAAAAACAGTTTCAATTTACTTCTAAGTGGAGTAACATTGATTCTGGGTTGAAAGCAGGGCCTGGAGGCTTACAGACACAAGAGACCTTCTCTTGGTCTCTCTCTCTCGCTTTCTCCCCTCTCTCTCCCTCCCTCCCCTCTCTCATCTATCTGTGTCTGCATATTGATTTCCTGTATTTAATCACAAGATTCTTAATTATTTAACCTGAAAAGCTGCTCCGATTTCAGGATTATTATAACATTTATATAGTAACACTGGTGTTGATTTAAAGTGAAACCATATAAATGGTGAAATGATGAAAAGAACATGAGAATTGAAGGGTTTTCTGTTGTTGATATGACAGTGGTTCTCAAACTGGTGGGAAACCAAGTAGTGAGATATAGAGTGGAAAGCACTGGGAAAAAAATATGGAGTAAAACTTGAACAAACTAAACTACAAAAAAGGAAAGTGTGAAAACCAAATGGTTAGAAACATGAAAACAATGAACATTAACCTCTTAGGACCTGGCGTCCACATATGTGGACATCACATTTTGGGGTGTCTAGATCAAAATACAAAATTTTGCTCTAAAAGGGCCCCGATATCCACTTACGAGGACATTATACTGCCACTGCTCTATCAAAATTTACAACGAATGTCGTCATATGTGGATCTCATTTTTCTCAGAAACAAAAATGAGGTAAAAAAAAAAAGGTAATTCTTTGTTTTTACATTCATCAGGTCCCAAACAGCCCAAATAGCAAAGACAATTTAAAAATGCATGTTATAAAAGAGTTCGGGTCTTAGGAGGTTAAAGAAGTTTACAATGAACAAAGAGAAGGAGTCATGGAGAGTAAATAATTATATGAAAGTGATGTTAACTGATGAATTATATATCTGTATTGTCCAAAAACATAATTTATGAACATTTGTCTGTTGCCTTTCCAGTGAAGCGCATAAGTAAATGTATTGTCCATTAATCTGGATTTCATGTCAATTAAAGAACCAGGAAAGACTGTAAACATTACCTCAAAAGTAAGTGTCCAGGTGTACATTGAAAATTTGAAAAGTGAAAACTCTTATTCAATTGCTAGAAGTTGGATTTGGTGATGATGATGTTATTTTTCAGGATGATAATGAATCCGACCACAAAGAAAGGTTAAAACTTTTCTTCAGGTATGACATATCAACTCGATTGAAAAAATTCAGTTGATATGTCATTTCTTGAAACAGTCAAGATCTCCTTGGTTGAAAATTAAAAAAAAAAAAAAGCATGACAAGACTCCATACTGGAGCTATACTACACCAAAGGTGTTCAGCTGATAGGTCAACTACATTTCAAAGCTGGAACTGGCTTGATGGACATTATTGTTTTTCATTTGTAAGGTCCAAAATGTGAAAATCTGAAATTAAAATTATGGATTTCACAGTCATTGTAATGTTTGAGAAATCCACAGGAAGCTGTTAATTACTACTGATATAATGACAGCCTGCACTCATTCTTCTAGCAGCAATCTAAACCTGCCACTAAAGACAAATTGATTCAGGGGTTTTATAAAGAGTTGAACAGGGAGTGTTATGGACATTCAAATTTCTTTCTTTATTATCTGAGCAGCTGCAACTGAAAACACAGGCAATAACAAATCTCCTTGTCCAGTCACCACATAACATACAAAGAAATAGCAAATAGTAACATCTTGATGCTGTAAATACTGCTTAATAGATGTTTTGTTGACAAAATCTAAAATACAGGGAGAATTTAAAGGAAAAAGTACACGAGTTCTAGACACGGTGTGGTCCCATAGCCCCATAGCGTGTTGTGTGTGGTACAACACAGTATGAAGGCTTAGCCTGTAGCGTGACCAAGCTGTGCTTTCAGAGCAAAGGTAAGAAGGTAAAAGAGGACCTCAGGCATTAGCTCACACAGAAATACAATATTACCTCAGCTATAAAATAAGAACGAAGTTCACAAGTACACATATGTACAAAAATACCTTCACAAAACTGAAGGTTGAGCTCAAAACATACTTAAGTGAATGAGTCATAACGTACCAACTCAACCTACTTTCAATATTTGTGAAACACTCAGGAATTACAGCTTAAAATAAAAAGCTATAATTTCAATTAATAGAGACTTTCTCAGCCATGTGAAAAGCATACTAGTGATGAAAATACTTCAATTCGTAGTATATAATAAAGCTAAGATCTACTTCACAGGCAGTGAGAAGGCCACAGATCTGAGTTTGTATTCCACTCTGTATGGTTCTTAAATTTCTAACTACAACAAATCTCAAACAAAATTTTGAAACTGGAGAGGGGCATTTGGAGAAAAGAAATAAAACGCTATAGTGAGTATAAGCGAGGATTTCCAGCAGCTGAGGCACCTGTTCAGTAACTGACACTGAGTGGGGAAAAAAATGCAAATTCCCATTAATACATTATGATCAGTTAGTGCAATAGGCAGAAAATTATTACTTTCATAAGGTTTATCCATCCCAGAAGTGTGGTGACACATTACATATATATATATATATATATATATATATATATATATAATCTAAAACAGAACTGTAAAATTTTACAGCATTAAACTTCAACCTTCTGAGTGAAATTGCCTCACAGTCGAGGATTCTTCCTCGATTTGTATCAAAAAAGGGGTTTAAAACTGGATTGGCCTCAGCATGCTGTGTGACTGCACTCAAACAGCCCCAGCTTTGCAACACATATGAATGCTTCAAGAGAAAAAGCACTGTGACACATATTGACTCATGCTGGTCTGGAGACAGTATTGATTTCCCATTCAGAGATCCAGAGACAGCGGCATACAGCTGAGGAGAGAGGGGCATATTAACTCACCGACTACTATCCAGGCCACATTACGGCTTTTGCAAACCGCATACAGTGGTGAGAAACCAGATTTCTTACCCATAATAGAGATTTCAAACACGAAAGGAATTGGGCTGTTTATTTCATTTCTAAGTAAAGTGTCTAGTGTCTGTTTTCATGTATTGCTGCATTTCGTGTCAAGATTACATGTCAGCCTGGACATTTATTTTAGGCTCTATCTGAGAAAGGCACCTCACATGGTGCAGTTGTGCGCTTATGTGTTGATGGCATGTTTGATGTTCACCTTGGTCAAGCGCAGCGAGGTTAATGGTGGCCACATCAGCAGGTGACTTAAAAAGCGTTTAGCAGTTATTATTGATGATGCAATTACTGTCCAGACAAAGGCGAAGTATGCTTCCCCTCTAACATTATACCAGAGGAGCTATGCATCTTGCTGCAGGCTGGAATCTCTTCTTCAGACCTCCATTCTGTAACCTCCTATTTATGGAAAATCATGTTGTCACTTGATGGGGTTTTTTCATGATACAGAGAAAACATAATCTACACAATATACTAGCAGATTGTCTGATTGTTGGGGTTTCTCTGTAACTTTGTAGGGTCTTTACATTACAATATTAATCAGCTTCGGGTGACTGATTGATCATTGAATTGATAGATCATTCATGACAGGCTTTAATGACTTAAATTGGGAGGAGAACATCTTGAATGGGAAATCATATTACCAGGTAGAAATTGTCAATTACATGCATGGCACTGCTCAATTAATGAAAAATATACATTTTAAATGAAAGGATTGACATTCCTGTGGAACCTGACTCTTCAACACTTCTATTTTTATTCAAGCCACATGAGAATAATTGACCCCCTGCACAGGTTCAACTTCCAGGTGAACAAGCTCATTGGTGGGTCAAAACAAAACTCTGTCAAGTCATCAGGTGTGCTGATTTGGGTTTTGGATAGCCCGCCCTTCACCTAATTAGAGCCTTGTGAGACCTCCTGGGTGGCTGCTCATGGTAACCTGCAATATAAACACAACCTGTCCACATGAGGAGTGTGTGTGAGTAGCACCGATTTCATTTTACACAGCAGGGGGAGATTTTTACTGTTATTACCTGAGGGCCGTTATGCAGACAGATGCCATCTCAGTTGGAGGCGCTCAAGTGAACAGCACGCTCTTACACATGCAAGGGTGCACACTTGCATACATATTTAGATGCATGTTTTGTTAGTCTACTCTACAAACACATTCATTACTAATGTTTTGTGATACTAGACTTTTAAGAGTTCTGACAGAAAGAGAGGCCACATTTCTTCCATACTGGCTTTTTGGCATTGTTTCCCTGTTAAAATCTTTCTCCACACATATTAAGTCTTCAATAATCAGTCCCTGTCATATCTTAAAGATTTCATAGTATCCTATTTTCCCAATAGAGCAATTTGCTCTCATAATGCAGGCTTACTTGTGGTTCCTAGAATTTTACAAAATAGAATGGGAGGCTGAACGTTCAGCTATCAGAAGATAGACTCCTTCTCCAAGTTTAAGATTAGACTCAAAACCTTCCTTTTTGATAAAACTTACAGTTGGGGCTAGATCAGGTGACCTTGAGCCATCCCTTAGTTTTATTACTATGGGCTGAGAGTGCTGTGGGACTTCTTGTGATGTGATACAATTTTATACACTGATTATTTCTTAACACATCTCTTTACAAACTCTTCAGATTCATTGAAACATCAAATGTCAATGAGAACAAGTTAGATGTTAGAGTCTTTACTCAATAAAGAGCAAGTCTACCAGTAAATACTAAGGACCTGTGAATCCATCCATCCATTGTGAGGATCATTCAGGGTCATGTAAAGATCATACTAGCATGATCCTTACATTCTGTTTCTTCAAGGATAAGCTAATCATCATAGCTAGCATAGCTTGGTGATGCTTTTAATATGGCAGTAATACACAGTGAGTTTTAAAGCTTTACACTGTAAGATTATTCAATTTAAATGTGCTGTAAATTAGAAGAGCTGCCACAAATTAGTTCTATAGCTATATGTATTTGCATAAATGGTCAACTGTTCCACCGATTCATGAAGTTTGGGTCTTCATGAATTCATGGTTATTACCTATTAAGTAACACAGCAGAGATATGGCAATAAATGTCCAATTTACACTTTATTATGTACTGCTGGAAAACTAGCTTAAGTGTTTGCCAGCATCAAAATATAAATCTAATAAGCACCATGCCCTACAGCCACTAGTGACTCATTTATCTTGGGAAGACAGGAAAATATGAAAACCCTGAGATGGGTGATAATAATTGTGTATGCGTTACTTGTCAGGTTGTTCAAGTGATCATAGCTGTCACAACTGTATTACTATTTCACTTGTTAGTTTCTCTACATGCCGTCATGCTTTCCATTGCTGGGATTCTACGGAAGCTTTTCACAGCAGGTTTGGGAATTTTTGTTGTGCAAAACAAGGTAGCTAAATGTGTACAGAGGCAATACAACACAACACTAAATTGTATATTATAAGATGGATAACCATAAAGATTCTATCGTGTATTGGTTGTGTTACAAATTAAACTGTCTTTCTTTTATGTACTTTAAGATAAAAAGCATGATACTATTTATTATACAATGCACACCATGAATTATGAAAAAAACAGAAAACATGTGCTGCTATAAAAAAATAGATAAAGAACTCTTTGAGATAAAGATTGAATTATTTCCCTAAATCTTATTTTAAAGATGTATAGATGCAGAAAGAAAAAGCTTTTTTCTCTCATATAACTGAAACAGATATTCAACACAAGCACCATGGGCAATTTCATTTGGTATATTCAAAATGATCTTATACTAACATAGTGCAGTAAACTATAGTGAAGCACAGCATGTTGCTGTCATGGCATGGTTAAGTATAGTAGGGTTTTTTTTCAGGTTTAATGTTTTATTGAACATAAAAAAAAATAACAAAATGTGTTCATAATAAAAAAAAGACTAATATTTGCAGTTATATATTATCCAGCAGGAAACTGGGCTTTTTCCATATAAAACTTAGATTTAATGTTGAATTGCAATACTTCTCACATATATAAAAGCACTTGTCCAGCTCTTTTCTAAGACCTAAAACATGAATATCTCTGATCAAAAGTAATGGTTGCAGATCAGAGTTGATCAGAATCAAATGGTGCCCTCTAGCATTGACAGCAATAAACACGGAAATAACTCATCCCACTTTTTACGTCAGGAAATTAAACCCTGCTGCAAATGTGTATTTTCTGCTCACCACGTGGAAACAAAATCAAGACAAAACACCCAATTATTCACATTCTTCAGTTTTTCATTTTTCTGCCTCCCTCTCTCTTATTCTTTTCTTTCATCACTCTCTCATTACTCACATAATTCTGTTACCTAGCACCAAGATGAGACATCAATTCCTCCGCCGCTGAGAATTGCAAATTAGCTTTGAGTTAGCTCTTGAGGACATGGGAGGAGACAGGAGTGGGAGGAGGAGAAGAGATAAGCTAATGAGTATGTTTGAATTAGCCTTCACTCGCAGTGGGAGAGAAACAATGCTAGAAAATTTGAAAGAATTTCAGTGACAAATTGGGGAGTTTTAATATCGTGAGTGACGACTTGCATCACAGCTGCATGCAGTGTTGGTTTCATTCCAGTGTGGTTTGGGTGTTACAGAGCAGGCTCCAGCCAAGGGGAAATTAGCATTCTACAAAGCTTCAAACTAGCCTTGCAAGGTCATTTGATTGAAAAAATAATGAACAATGAGGTAAACATAAGGGAAATTAGATCAACCAGTCAGTTAACCACACAACCTAGCTTTAATAATTAAATGCAAAGTAAGTGCCTGACTTTTGGTTTCCTGAAGTCTGTCAGTTACATATTTTAACCCATATATTTGTAAAAAAATAAAAAATAAAAAAAATATCAAAGCACTTTGTCACTCTGCTTTTTGTCAAACACCGCCTCCTTTTTATATTTGAGCATTTTCCTCATTCTCTTCCACAAAGGCCAGACCGGGACAGATTAAATTTCAAGCATAAATAAATATTGTGAAAAGGTCACCTTCCATCTGTTATTTGTGCAACCTCTAAAAGTAATTACATACAGAATGGTGTCGGCAAAGCTGTTTGTGTGCTTTCGTTGTCTAAACAGCATATCTCCCGGAGCTCATTTCATATACACCTGTGGACTATGCAATGGTAAACAGGTCCAGTAAACAGAGGTAAACACAAAATCAGATGGCTTGCGCTGATTCATTTAAGGGTATTAATTGTACATTGTAAAACAACAAAGTACCTATTACAGTTATCTTGTTTCCACTGTGAATCTACAGATAATGAGATCGAAAAAGAGAATTGCTTTGCTTAAATTTGATTTCCCCCAAATCTGCTCTGTGCCATATTACTGAATATGAGATATTGTCCCTTTTTGGATCCTACAGGAAGGACGAATGCATAAAGATGTTTATAACACATATCTCAGTGCTAAAGAGAATTAGACCTTATAAACTCCTAGGTGATGCATGTATTATAAATGGAATAATATGCAGTGTCTTCTGAGCAGCACAGCATTGCGTGCTTGCCTCCTTTTAGGAGAGGCAACCGAAAGAGGTCAAACGTGACATCAGGGGAAGGCAAGTGAAGCACCACTCTGCACTTTGAAGGAAAAGAGAGAGGACTTTCTCTTGGGACTGATTTTAAAGGCCAGGTTTTTCTCTATGTGGTCTAACTCTACATTCAATTTATACTGTATGTTTCAACTTAGGGGTGCTTTTTCTTTCTAGAATTGTATTTGGTTGTTTTTCTGAGTACAAAGCTGTGGTGTGTCACTAGCAATTATGTGTCTGGTCTGTCTTTAAAGGTAACAAAGGCTCTGTGAATATATTTGGTTTGTCAGTTACATTTAAAAAAAAAGAGTTTTTCAAGTAAGAAAAAAATAACACAACAAGACCTCGAGGGAAATTAAAAGGAGAGAATTTAAAAACAAAAAAAACAAGCAAACAATTAAAAAATATTTAAAAAAGCACAAATTAAATTAAAATATTAATAGTGAAAACTGACGGAAATATTCACAGACTAAACTGGGTGGAACTAATCTGCAATCCGAGTGCTGCCAGGAGCAACACCATTTAAAAAGCGCCATGTAAGGTCACATTTAAAGCAGTATGGGGCTAACAAGCACTGTGCTTATAAACAATACATTAGGAGAAAAAGCTGCTTCTAGACAATATTATCGTCTGTGTTAGGGCAAAACACATTCACATAGAAAGTCTGAAGGGAGGATTGGTAGGATGCTGTGTGCCAAAATAATCTGCGAGACAATTTTCTGGCTCCAGACTGCTGCCATCAGTTTGAGGACAGTTTATGTTATCTTGGGGATTAGTAGTACATTCATATGCAGCTCTGTAATCTGGTCACTCCTAATAATGTCAAGATGGCTCATATATGTTGTGGTCTATGATCGATTTGTTCATTTTAGTCAGAAAAAATAACAACAAAACAAATCAATGATAAAAATTCTGAATTATTTTTGATATGTTAGGTTGTAATTGGTTATGGGCTAATAATAAAGGGTTGTTTACAAAGAATAAAAAAATCATTATGTCATAAAGTAGCTATGATTATAAAATTCTTTAGGGTAAATAGCAAATTTCATCAATATGTTTTGGGGTTTTTTTTGCTTGTTTTTCATGTAAGTATGATTATAAAATGGAATAGAATGCATCTGTTAACTGATATACCAGCACTGGATATTTAATGTAAAATAATGCATAAATTGAAAGTGAAATACGGCACTTTTGCTTTATGGTTTGCATGATTTATAATGCATATTTTCTGTTGGCAATTTACATTTATTTGCAATTAACATGTATGTGTATATTCTTTTCTGTGCAAAGGTTTTCACCTAATGATTAATGACTACTAAAACTAATGGAACTAAACTGCTGGACCTGTCAAAATAAAAGGAGGGGAAGAAGGAGAAGCTGTTGATCATTGAGTGCAATCTAGTTACAATCCTTTGGGTCGATGCATCACTCAAGTGGGGAAGCTGCACACGGCTTCTAAAATCATAACTTGACAGTGAAAAAATGAGAGACTGGGAAACTGGAGGACAAGGAAATAGAAATCTGCAAGCTTTGAGCTGGAACACTAGGAGCAATGACCTGGAACTCTGGCAGCAGACAACAATCAAGATAAGATAAAGTTACACAAAAACCTCATTCAACTCTACTAAGTTCTCAACCTGCATGCTGAAATTAAGCACGGCTGATCACGCTATCAGGGGAGCAACTCAAGATGGAGATAATGTTAATACAAAGATTACTGTCTCACTTAGACATTAGATTTGTCTGGGAAGGTCATACAAAAATTCCCTAGGGAACACTATCTAGCTATATCTTTTTCATCCACCTATGTTATTCATGTAGACTTCTCATTTAAAATGGACGTGACCCTAATGACATCCTGGGGGCTGTATGACATTGTTTGTTTCATCTGACTGACTTCAGACAATTAGGTTATTAATTTGCATGCTGTATTTATGTGAATTCACTTATATGCTTTTAGCATTTTGTAAGGTCATGAATTCTTTGAAACTGAGATTGCAAGGTTTCATTGCTATGGTGACAAGATGAAATTAAAAGGAATAATATATACCAACTGCATTAATTAACATTAACAGTTTCATTTGTTTCTTCTGCTACATCTTTCTTCTCTCATTTCATACTATGGCAAGGATGACTGATGAGCCACATATGGCTTGATTTTATCCATTTGAGCTGGACCAGTAAAGCCACTTAACTTTTAAAAAACTAGCTCAAATAAAACTAACAGTTTGGACAACTACTCTCATAATGCCCCAGCCAAAAACAATATATACTTTCCTAACTATCATGAGTCTTGGATGCCATCTTCAAACCTCCAAATAACTTATTTGGGAAGTTATTTTGAAGAATTATCTGAATCGATTGGTCACTGGGACATAAAATGATTAAAACCTGCCCCCATATAATGTTTACTGTCCCCATAACTCATAGTTATTTGTTGTTGATGAATTCTTTGAAGATTCTTTGACTGCCACATCTCTCCATTAAAATATCTCTGACTAAGTTAAACAAAGCACTCAGTTCTGGATTTGGATTTCTTCAGTGTTACACCCCAAATTGACTAACTGTCAGGTGGATTTGTAATGTATAAAACAAAATAACAGCAACAAAATATATATTTAATTAATCTATGCCATACTCAAAAGCACAAGGAAATATTAATGTCAAATGCTGTATTATATGTGTCAATTTCTGTGGGATTGTGTATGGCTGTTTAACACTCAAGTAGTTAGTTGCAGTTTTAAAACTTGGCGTTCTGTGCCAAGGTCTAATGTGAGGCAGCTTGTCGTAAACTCTTTGTTGGCCTCGCAGTCCAGGAACCATGAGGCTAATAACATCACTGTTGTTAAAATTTACTGTGTTTCTACTCGCTGGAGTCAGATCCCTCATTGATCAGAGTAAATCAACTCACCAAACTATAAAACATCATCTCAGAGTGATACCACTAATGATCTGCCCCAGCTGACGAGACCCACTGTCTGAAGGGTTGCTGAGGTATCAAAGTCTTGCTGTCTGTCTCCTTTCCCCCCATGGCATCCTCACACTTCATCTAATAATGGAAATTTACTGCAGGTCTTTTTTTCTTGCTCACTTGGCGAGATAAACAGCCTGATGAATCAGGCGTAATGCACAGGCTTACGGGCACAGACAGCACGCAGCCCACAGTAAATATGTGCAGACAGGATCGGATTTCAGCATTAGCAGTGAGGAGATGCATTTATTTGCCTCTCACCCAGACTCATAACAGCACTGAGCCTCAATTACCACGTCTGAGAAGTGCAGATAATACATGCAAACGGCACCACTCCCAACCATTACCAGCACATATATAGAGTTTGCTTTTCACACTGTCTGAACTGCACTTCATTGAACAATGTTGTAGCATTTATAGTCAAGTGATTATCCGCTAAAAGATGAACGGACGATATGTGTGTATTTGTTTGCTGCTGCTGCACATGTTTGAGCATGTGCACAAATGTGTGCCAAGCAATAGTATAAATTAAAGGGATTATGTAGTTTATTCTCTTATGCTCAAAAATTTTGCATAATTTAAAATTCTTTGGCGCCAGGTAAGAGTTCCTGTGATATAAAGTACCATTCTTGAGCTATATTTTTCATGTCACTTTTCCCTTTTACTTATGGTGTGTTGGGCATTTATGAGAGCTAATAAGCTGCAGGCCAATGTTTCATCTGAAAGGAAGCAGATATAAAAGTCAGAAAAAAGCAATTTTTATAATATGTTAGAGATTGAGCGTTGTTGTGTGAACTTTATATTACATGCAAATGCTACTTTTGTTCTAGTCTTGTTTTTATAATGTGTAATTGACAAGGTAGCTGTTCAACACACAATAGCAGCCAAACTGTGCCAGGAAAATAAGATGATTATGCTTATGTACTGAAGCAGTCTGGTTTCCGTTATGTAAGAGCGTGACCTTAAAGCTGTGAAAACTAAATTTAGACATGTATCAAATGCACTGAGACTTGACTTGGACTTTTCTTGAATGTGCTTTATGAGACTTGGATCTTGACTTTTCTCTTTGTTTTTTAATTCAAAGCTTGAATGGGATGCATTTAGTGGCTGCAGACCAACAATGTGCAAAATGAAGAAAATATTGTATAAAAGAGAAAGAAGGAGAAACTAAAACAAAAGAGTAATAACAAAGGAAGCACATGGTAAAACAAAAATGGAACGAAGAGATAATGAGTGCGTGGTGATGGAGATTGAAGAGTTGCAAATGTTTTCTCACCACATCTCTCAATTCTCACTGTCTCTCTCTTTCCTGCTCTCTCTCTCTCACATAATATTATTATAATCACCTGTTGTGTGTTGTTAAATCTGTATTGATATATGTCATAAAAAAGCAGCACAAAAAGGAAAAAAAAAAGGAGATTTAAAAATGATTTATAGCCACTTTGGTTTTCTAATGTCTAATGTGCCACTGTGTTCAGATATGGCGTCAGAATAGAATCACTGATTAGTGATGCCCCAGTGTGAGAAGGTCCTCTTAAGCCAGCAGCTTAGCTGCAGTGTAGCCTGGGTACAGTGTCAGCTCCCTCCCCCCTGCCCCTGCCCACTGGATGTCAGCCCTGAATTGTGTTTTGATGTTTCTTCAGACCCACAATTGAGCTCCATTCTCAGCAGCCAAAACAGACATTTGTCAATTCATATGCATCAGGGCACTTTTTTCCCCCTCCCTCTCATTTTCCTCAGCTTTCTTTCTCTGTTGTGTCTTCCTTTCGTTCTAGCTCTGCTGCACTCAGTAACATCAATCGAGCAAGAGGATATGAGTGGCCGCGAGCCCCCTACTGCTAGTGGTGTCACATGTGATTACCATTATTTATAAAACTCACTCAGGCTCGGTTGCGAAGTCGGCCTCTCCCGGCCTCCGTCCCTGCACACTACAGTCAATATTTGCACGCAATCCTGAACTGTTGAGAGTTTCCATGGTGGTGAGAGCCTCCATTACATGAAATATTCAGGGCGAACGGAGACTCCCGTGAGGCCAAGCGCAGGGTTTTTACTCCGATTTGATTATACGACATGATTTTTTCATGAGCTATGACAGTCCTGTTGAATTAGAGTCAGCTCTGAATCTTTGTGATAGTCACGGAAGCCAAAGAGGAGGAGCAGGGTGTCCTCTTCCCTGACTCTGTCTTTAACTCGCTCTGTCTGTCTAACAGGGAGAATAAAATTTACCTGAATTAAAGAATCCCTTGTAAAGCACAAGATATGCATCATGTGTGCTGTAATATCATGTTATGGTTAATGGATCATTTGTTTTCATATCTCCACCTGCCTATCATAAAGATGTTGCTGGTATCAGGGTTGATAGACTGAATGCTAGCTGTGACCCTGAAATACATTTTGTTTTCAGTTTTTTCCAATATGTTACATTTTGTTTTGTTTCAATAGTAACAAAAAATACAAATTAAAAAACTGATTAAAGTATTTACTTCTTGCACAATAGTAATGGGATATTGGGCATTCCAGTAAATTCTTGTTACAGCAGTTATGCTACAAAACTAAGTGCATCACATCCATCATTTCAGAACTGCATGGCAATGAAAGTCTCATATTCCACAAGGCAGACATCTGTCCTGGTAACTTCTCTGAAATAGGTAGGCAGTAATTTACTCCTTTTATGAAAGAAGAAATTTAAGCTGTGCATGATGTCAATTGTTTATTTAAATAATTGGCTTTAAAGCTATAAGTACACAAGCGCATGAGATTTTAGATAAAAGAGACAGCAAGAGAGATAAAAGGAATCATGCATACTCACATATTCAATGACAACAGTGGTGAAACTAGCAGTTGCTGTATTAAGAGTGTAAAACATTCATTAATGATTTCAGATTAAAAAATTAGATCTACTACCACATATAAATGAAACCTACATAAAGGGAATTTAATAATACTGTGTTGTGCCTTTTTGTTGATTTTATGGCTAAATTCCGATGAATGCTTAGCATAAATATTTACATATCTTGATGTAAAATGGCAAAGAAACTGCAGATTCCACCATCTACAGTTCATATTATTAAGACCTGTGGAAATCTCTGTAAATAGCTTTACAATATATATACATATTTTTTAATTTTTTCTCTGTCCATATTGATGTGCTTATGATCTTTGTCTTGTTGCATGACCCAGTTTTGGCCACGCTTTAGCTGTCAGACACATGCCTTTTACATTTCCCATTAGAATATGTTGGTATATTGAGATATTCATGGACAACTCAATTTGAGGCATGGAGTTATGACTCCAGGTTAACACTGTGGTTTCTGTACTTCGAAGGTGGTTTACTTTTCAGTTAAATATACTGTCTGGGGAAATCTATTCAACTTATATACATTACAGTGCACTTACTGACAGATTACATTATGCATGCATTACAGCTTTATTGCTCTGCAGTAAAGTATGGTTGGTAAACTGGCTTGCATGCGGACTAAAAGTGTACCAACTAAAAAGTACCAACTAAAAAGTGTTGAGCAGATGAAATTCTCTAACAATCAAAAATAGAGAAACATTTCACTTTCAAAACCACAGCAACTGGACGCTTGAAATGTTTCACACAGCATTGTTAAAAGAAGAGGTGATGTAACAAAGTGGTAAACAAGTTCATGTCCTTTTTTTTTGGAAAAGTTTTGGAGGCATCAAATTCAAAACGAATATATTGTTCTTCAGATAAATTAGACAATTTCTTACTTTTAAAACCCATAAGTCAAGTTAAGTTATTGTTAGAATGATTTCATACTTGGTTTACCTACATTTTCACAGCGTTCCAACTTTTTTGGAAACAAGTTTGCATTTGTTCAATGACTTACAGCATATTGATAAAAACAACAAATGAGTCTGATTTTGTACCTATAATTTATTCATTAAAGGCAATAGTAATTACTGCATATGATATACTTATTAAAATAATACACAAATAAGTATATATTTTAAGACAAATCTTATTCATATGACATCTTTAGATGGCTTTGCATACATCAGAAAATGAGAGAAAAACGTGTAAATTTGTAATTGCCTAATTAAAACCATTCAACTTATATAACAGGTGTAAAAAAAACAATGAAAAAGAAAAAACAAAGAAGTACAAAATGAAGAAAAGAAAAATATGTTGTAGTCAAACTGATCAATTTTACTTATTATGCTCTTTTTTTGGTTATGCATGTGTAAATGATATCGCCTCTTCTTCCACTGTTCTTGAACAAATGAAGAATAGGTGGAAAACTAACTTGCTGGTCGGATGCAATACGGTGGAATCTCTCACTAAGTCCCCTTCACTGGGCTGCTATGCTCCTGCAGTTATATCATAAATGTAGATTCTTGCTCAGCAAAGCTTTGGCTGTACTCTACTAGCACAATTTCTAATTTGAGTTAAAGGCATGAGCATGTGTCAGCTGACAAAAACACGCCTGAGTCATTTCTCACTAAATACTCCCCATTCTGCCATTAATATGTTATTTTAATCAGTTTTAATTTTTGTGAAATTCATGCTGGTTGGTAGTAATTTACTGTCTATCAGTGTAGCACCTAATTCTCTTTATTTTTTAGTTTTCAAAAATCGGAACAAAATCACCTTGGATTAATTATTTCTTAGAAAGTTATTTACTCTTTTGCTCAATGATGAAGAGGCACTGAGACTCTCAGTACCTGACTGCTTCATTACTAGGACAGTCAAGGTCATTCTTAACACCTGCCTTTGGTCCACTGAACCAGATGATTGTCAGCTGAATCCAGCATTGTCGATTTGGCCTTTTGATTCTCACATACACAAATACACACTCACACACATACAATACTACACATGCATGTACACAGAGTGAGAGATTATTGGCTCCTGGCTCTAACAGGCTGAATCTTGGCTTCCCAAACACACACTTGTTTATAAGTGACCCAGCTTTAAGACATGATTGGTCAGAAGCCACGAAGGTGGACAGAATGACAGCAATAAGAGAGAGAGTGAGAGAGGTGGTGTGTGTGTGTGTGTTTGTGTGTGTGTGTGTGTGTGTGTGTGTGTGTGTGTGTGTGTGTGTGTTGACAAGCTAACTAAAAAGCATTTCTATCTGTAAGAGGAACCTCAATGACATTAACTTTTTAAAGAACATGTTTAGGGGCTTGTCCAACTGTCACCACTTGACCGAAAAGTACACACACACACACACACACACAATGTCAGTCTGGGTTGAATACTGATGAAAGATTCAAGTTTAATACTTTCTTTATGTTATACAGCATACAATGCTTCTGGAATAATCACACATATTAATGCAGGATTTGAGAGTTTGATTCTCCTTTTTGCCTTATGAAAAAAGAACTTACCACTGAAGTTAACTTTGGATGAATGCCATTGCTTGTCATTGTCATTTATATTATAAGCCTGTCTTCTAATTAAGGTCATTTGTGCCAGTTAGTTTAAACTTTCTGAGTTTAAGTTTCAGCTTTACGAACTCAATGACTTATTGTATTTATCCTTTTTTCCCCCTTTTGGATTGTCATGTGCTGCAATTACTAAGCAGATTTAAAAGATTTAAATTCATTCAATTTAATCTCCTGTCATTCTAAAACAGATTTTATCCAATTTGAGGATTTAATGCTTTAGCATGCAAGCTAGTGTGCGTCAAATGATAGCTTATGTCCATCTGATGAAAGAACAGGTCTCTTAATGTGTCTTCAGTGCTGTTATTTTTTATAAACAAAGCTTAATATACTGTAAAAACAAACAAACAAAAAACACCAAAAAAAAAAAAAAAAAACCCTGTATGTTTACCATGTTTACCAGCCATAGTTAGCTATCCGGTCTTTAAGTCTGACATCTGGCTTCCATGAAAACAGAATTTATGAAATTTAATGGAGTTAGCAGGGAGTTAGCTTGGTGGTTCCACCTAAATAAGACTGAGAGATTTCTGAAAAAATTAAAACATACAGCTCTGCAATCACTTCCGACACAAATGAAGACAGAAAACTAAACAACAGTGATGTTTGTAGCGTTACTAAAGTTGGGATAGCTGGTATATAATGATGTGCTATATGGTGGCTAGCTACATACCTATGGTTAGCATAATATAAACACATTGTCACACTGAAGCTGAAGGATTAACGGTAACCTTTTTCCACTCGATAAAAGTTAACATGAGGGTTCCCGGTGGTTAGCGACAAATGTAATCACATGGCAGGATGCTGTCAATGGACCAAACTAAAGTCAGCAGAACAACTGAGATAATCCATCCACAGTACGAGGTTAGTCAATATACTGCTGCTTGGGCTGGGCTGTAGTTACATAGTAAGGTTTTAAAAACTGAGGTTTAAAATGAATAGTGGTAATAAAAACTGAGAGAGTCCAACAGTGATCACCAACTTTTTTTAGGGGCTTGTTCAAATTAAAGAGAATAAGATACAAAGCATTAAAACATGTTAAAAACACAACAGCCTTAATAAATGAAGAGTAGTTTGTTCATAAGTCATCACTTAAAGACTAGGCATGTTTATGTTTACTAGCATTTCTTTAATGATATACTACCCCTATTCTAATATTTCTTTTTCCAATGCTGGGTTTAACTTTATGGTAAGATAACTGTAAAATTATAACAGTAATTTCCATAGTATAATTTTTATATCAGAAATTTGTTTTTATATAAACACAAACTTACAAAATGTAATTTCACTTTTTTAAACATGTTAATATCTAGCTTTTGCTAAGATATTTGATGGGTTACAACTTGAACTTTTTATAATTTTTACATACTTTTTGTAGTCAATATTGCTTTGTTTTTCTTAATTCCCACAAATTAAAAACAATATGTGTGAAGCACAGTATCACTCAATGACAGCAGCAACAACTAAACTGATGAGCCCAGTTCAACAGTTTTTAATCTGCTTGTGGAAAGTTCTTTTACTATTTTTTTTTTTTTTTTACATTCGTTATTATATTACTTTTATGCTTTAATTTTCAGGACCACAGAGCTGCAACTACCATTGATAAAAACAATACACATGGAGTGCTCATTTTTTGCTCGCCACATTAGTCATTATCCAACACCTGATGATGATTAACTGGGTCAAAATAAGAAAGACTTTCATATTAAAAATTCTTTCTCTTACCATATATTTACCAGCCTCTGATCTCTAAAAGCAAACTCTTTGTGACTGGATAAAAAAATAAATAATAAATAATGGTAAAAATCCTTATAATACCATCATTCATGGAAAAAAAACTTCTCAAGGGCCTAAAACAAGCCCATGTCTTTAAAAAAATGTTCTGGTTCAAAGTCTAAAAGTACACAATAGTCCTAAGTGATTAATGCCTGTCAGTGAATTATTCTATGAGAATGATTTATTTTTGAACAGTTATTAATTGTTTTCTTGGTTCGTTTCTGTGCAGCATATTTAAGTAAATAACATACCCAACTGAAATGTGGGACATTTTCTACACTGTGCTCATTACTATTTGGAAGTTGTTGCATTTCTTTTAAACAAAATACCGGCCTTTACAAATCCATGATTCTTTTTGCGTACTCCAGAACTCCAATTAATCAATTTTGTCAGAAGAAAAGGTCAAGTTTGCATATTTGTCATTCTTAAGAAGCCATGCATACTGTTTCCCTCCCGCAAACTGTGTATTGGTAGAGAAAGCCTGCTGCTCTGGAACAAATCAAACCCATTACTTTGGAGCACTCCTCTTACTGATGACTACAAAGATTGGACTGAGCGACTGTGTCTGATTGTTTGACAAAAATGTCAGACCAAGGCAGGCTGCTGCACAAATGGTACAGCGACTTTGACAATATCCTACTTCTACCTAGATTTTGCATATCCTGGAGTAGATACAAAAATGCTATTTTATCTCCAAATTGATAGCTAACTGGCACTTCACCAGTAAGAAATCTGTGCAAAAAGTACCAACAATTTCCTCATAAAACTGTTGCCCAGAATGCAGAATAGTAGTTCAAAAAGACTGCTGTGTGTTATCACTGATCTAATTGAAGTGATAACAGCTTCATCAACACAGCCGTAGGGTGTGGAGAAATGAAGAGTATGAATGTGGTTATCTATTATGGCACTAATTATAGTTATATGCCTTAGGCTCAGCAACTGTCCCTACACTATCTGTAATCTATTCCAGAACTTGAGAGTGCTTTACTAGGTTAAAACGGGGATGGAATATACAGCATAATAAATATAGCTGATGCTGTATTATCTAGTGGAATTATCCTCAAACAAAAACAACCAAATTAGCTTTGAAATGAAAGAAAAGGTTTGATTGGAACTATTATTTTGTTGCATGTGCATGAATCTGTGTGTTTCGCCATGCATGACTGTATGTGCACAGATGTGTGAGCATGATGATAGCGTGGCAGCTGCTGACAGAGAGCCTAACTTGAGGCAAGTGAAGAGGTCTTAAATAAGGCAGTAGTTTTCTGAGTAGTTGCACTCCTCTCTGTACACTTTCCCCTTCTCTGAAAGGCTGCAATTACCGTGTCAGCTGCAATACTGCTAACATGAAGAAAATAGCTCAAGCTAATTATTCTCTTTCTAGCTCAGTCAGTAAGAAGGAGGACTGGGAAACAGAAACTGTGAAATGGACAAATCTGTGGTAATGACTAAAACTAACGACAGATTAAATATGCAATGTTGGTCCCCGTATGTTATCGTTCTGCCAGATCTGTCAAAATATTATTATATTAAAGAGAGACACTCATTGGTTTATAGGGGAAAGACTGGCTGCATCATATCTCACCACGTGGGGGACTCGGTGAAGCCCACAAAGTTTTTGCAGACCTCACGGAGACTATTTAGCCTTGTTTTAAGCTTTTTGATATTTATTTTTCTGTTTATTTAGACCACAAAAAAGGCATTTCATACATATATGGTTGTGCTCTCTTCTATCAGCTAATCAAACAATGTAGGAAGAAAAGTATTACTTTCGTCACTCAAAGAGTGGCAGTAAAAAATAAAATAAAAAAATAAATCTTCTTGAAAATTATTATAACTTCTGCATATATTTGCCTTTTTTAGGACATTATATATTGCCATTACCATTAAATCATATTCATGACTCTCAGTACTGAACTTTGAAAAAGTCAGCTGCAGTTGATGAGTTTTAATATTGGGATTTTCAATCATTTTCAGTTGATGAGCTTTAATATTAGGATTTTCAATCATTTTCAATTCTTATTATTATATTTTTTCCTGTAAATGTACATAATATTTGATAAAAGATCCTTTATTTTTGCCTCAGTGCAACTTATATCTAATCGAAAGCTTTCTTTGTTATGATCTCTCGCTGGAAATGCTGTTTTTAGTGGAATGGCACTACGCATTTGAAGTGTAAATGCTCTATTTATAAGTTTAAAAAGTAGCTTGGCAGAGTGGGCCTGTCACTTTTTTTTCCTTTGCTTTTGTGGATGCTACTTCTGTTTACTTCTATGCTCGTGAAAAAGAAAAAAAATATATAGGTGATATTCCTCACGCTGCTGCATAGATTTGTTTTTTTTTATACTTTCCATTGAAAAGATAAAGTGAACAGTTTATTGAAAGTTTCCTTTCGTTCCTTTGAGTCATATCGCCTAAAGATTTTATGGCATAACATTCTCTCATCAAAATCACTGCGGAATCAAAGGTCAGTCAGATATCCTTCCACCGCTTGCAATTTGTGGTCCCCTGCTGTGAGGCGCATTTAAAACTTTTTGTGGTCTGATGCTGATCTTGCTTCTCAGTGAAGTTACTTGCAAGCACTTTTGTTTTTCTCATGTATAAAACATTTGCCTAATGAGACAGTACTTCAAACAACCTACATCATTGTGACATCACTCTTAAACCATATAATATTTTCTGTATCTCAATAATGGCTTTATAAAAGAAGGCAATCATTTAAAGTTAGATTTAGTTAAAACGGAAGCTAGACAGTCACAAACAACTGCTACAGCTATAGCTGCCTTTTTCTCAAATGTGTTTTTGTTATTTCAATTTAGAAATTCACTTCCTATTATTATTATACTGTGCTACTATGATTATGCTACGGCCTATCCCTGTAACTGTCAAATAATGAGTGTATAGTCAGGCAGAAGGCTGCAGCACTTAAATATTAGTGAATATGCTTTTCACAATGATTGTGCAAGTGTTAGAAGTGCTTGGACTATGCTTCACACAAGCTTGCACCTGTCCAGGATTGACTGCAGACTTTGCCTTGTCATTGTTTATCTCACTCAAAACATTGATTTAACTGAATAGGAGAGGTCTCTCTAATCCCTCGGGTTATTAGAATTTTGCTTTAAAAAAAAAAAAGCAGGGAGATGGACAGGTATCTTAAAGGGACATGAAATTCTCAGAGAATCCATCAGCTCACTGTAGCAGTGCTGATGTACAGGTATCGGCAGCTGGTGTGGTTCTCCCCATGCCCAGACTGGGCAGAGTTGACATGACTAGTTTTATGGCCTCACCTTCCACATTTCACAGAATGTATATAACTTAACTTTATTAAAATTGGTGAGATTATAAGATTGAACTAAACCCAGTCTTTATATCCGGGATATGTTTTTCTTTTTTCTCATGAACTATAATTTTACACTCCATTATTTAAAAACGGTGCCTTTTCCTAAAAGTTTTGTTTGCAGGGGATGTGCTTGGAAATATATTACTGGTACTTTCTGGCCTTGTGGAAAATGTACATGAACCTGTTGATGTCAGCAAGTCTCTTATAGAATAGTTTATTGGGACAGTAGCATTACAAATTATGTTTAGCAAGCCAAAGCAAAAAAAGTGCTGCTCTAAAGAGAAACAGAAGAAGAAAGCAGGATGAATATACCTCCAGGACATGAGTAGTGTTGTCAGTGATTCAGCTGAGTGCAAGGCCCGTAATCTGGGTCTCATGGGTGAATGGACTGAACAATTATTACCATATATTTGTTGAAAATATTCACTCATACTATAAAATGTGTGTGCATGATCTATCTAGATGCTGGTCCATTGGGAATAATTGTTCAGTTGTATAAATGATTGTGCTTATTTGGTATGATGACCTCATCCAGACAGCTCTGTGAGGACCTGTGGTTAAAGGGCTTGTCTATCTTTTTTTATTTTTCTCTCCATTCTTATAGATATTGAAGTCCTTTTTTTCTTTCCATCTCATTTAAGTAATTATTTAAACATTTAACTATATCTATATAACTTGTAGGTTAGAGACCCAAATTGACAAATAGAAAGTGATGGCTTTGTAGTCGAAAGATACTAGATTGTGTCTTGTTTACTGCAAGGAGCGTATGATTGATCGTTTCATGTGGCGCTTATTTCTACAGAACTTAAAATGCGTTAATATTATGACAATGATAACAATAATTAACCATTATTTTTGTTGTTTTAACATAAAAATGATTGTTCCCTGCATGTGTTAAATGACTGTGAACTAACTGTGGATAGAAAAAAATATATAAAGAGGTTCAAAAGGAAATAAGCTCCCAGGGAAACTGACAGTCAATTCAAGGCTGTAAATAGCTAATTTAAAAAAAAAATATATTGTGAGCTGTGTTTTTCTTGTTTCATGTGACAAATAAAACACACACAACAGAAAACCCTCTCTATTACAATAACTGGAAACTCATTATGGATTCAACATCACACAGCATACATATAGCACCAAATTATTTTAGAAGTCCTTTTTTAAGAAAGAAAAGATCAGTGGTTTAGAAATGGCAATAACTTGTAAGCTTGTCCCTTATCTAAAATCAGTTCCAGTATGTTTTTGCTAGTGTGATGGAGGACAATGATGATCTCTATCTTCATTTCACAACAATATCATTTTTAATAAAGATGAAGTTAGCTCACATATTATAACAGTAGAGAAATGTGAGCTGAAATACTTTAAAAGAAGTATTTCAGCTCACAGGTGAAATAATAGCAGTGGCTGCTAAAGTCAGCTACACAGAGGTCATAAGTGCCAGACTCTAAAAAGGCATGTCTGACAGAAGGGTGCACCCTCACCCCCATTTAGTCCCTATGATGGATGGGTCATTTTATACACCATTAATCCATTCGTTTGTCAATTACTAATGGAAATTCTGAGGTTGAGGATGGGGTGGTGTTCAGGTTTCAGGAGCTGGCAAGTCACTGAATGCCACCTTGCATCACTGCTGCCTGTAATCACAGAACCTGTCTGAAATGTAATGAAAACACTTATCCACACAGAGGTGTAGTGGGTGATACTTGTTATGATGTTTACTGTGATTATGATTATTATCAACACTGTCATTTCCATTTGGAATTCATTTTGTATTTGTGCTCTGAACATGACTGGTTGAATGCAGCACATTGCTTTCTTGGCTAATAAGCTAGACAAGTGACTTGCTGTTGAATAGCTGAGTGAAGAAATTATATTCAGTCTCTAGTGAACGGTGGAAGACAGAGACGATTTTTATCCCTGACACCTTTTTAAACTTAAAGATTTAAACTTAAATCCTTTTCTCACCTTCAGTGAGAAAAAGAATGTACAGGAATTATGTGAAAATATGCAGATATTCAGTGTGCAATGAACTACTCAGACATTCTTCAGTGCCTTTCACCTGAAGACATACGACTAGAGGATCACATTAAAAGTGTCTTCCTTTCTATCAAATTATCATTATATGAAATGATCAGGTACACATTAATGAACAACAGCATTTTTCTTAATGGTTTCATAGGATACATATGGGGTAATTCTACTCTATGCCAATATTTCAGTAAAGGGGAATTACAACGTGGTATAAAGAGGGGAAAGGGGTTTATGAGGATCTGCTGTCAGTCCCTGGAAATTACCCCAGCTTGTGAAGTCTCCCCATTTCCTTCTCTCATCTCTGAACGATGGGCGGATGTGTCTTTAACAGCTGGGGTTACCGACACACCGGCTCTCTGGGCTGATGAGCTGCTCTCTATTTGCTCTGCTCATTCTCCTGAGCACCGTGGCCATCCAGATTAGAGCCTATGGCCCATTAGGCAGCCAGGGAGGTGGGCAACCTCGATGGTGTAGCACAAGTGTGTGTAAGTGTGTGCATGCCTGTGTGTAGTAAGATAGGCACTTCAAGTCACTAGTAAAATGATTGTCTTTTTGGCTCTTCTGCTTCATTCTTTTTGATGACCACATACCCAACAGCCAATGAAAACACAAAACCTACAAAAATATGCTTGAAATATACACAAAAATACATATAGCCAAATAACCTGTCCACATGTTTTGTTTAATTTAAATGAAATTCTGGTCATGCAACGAATATAGATAGATTAAGCTATGTACCTGACAAATCAACTTAAAACCCACATATCAATGTTTTCTATCTACAATGATCATTTGTAACTATTTTGAAACATCCCACAGGATGCCAAATATTAATGGCAGTCAATCTCAGATGCTGCCATGTTTCACAGACTTGACTGAAGCAGATAAAATTAGCTTGGAGAAGCTTCAAATGCATTAAGTGGAGAATAAGTATTATGTATTGTATTTATGTATGTATGCACACACTGTTCCACTGGCCCTGTGATTGATAGATAGATAGATAGATAGATAGATAGATAGATAGATAGATAGATAGATAGATAGATAGATAGATAGATAGATAGATAGATAGATAGATAGATAGATAGATAGATAGATAGATCAAGCCTAGAATGTATTCTATCCATTAATGGTCTTTGATAATGAAAACATTAGGTCAGTTTGTCCAATTTGTCATATAGCCATGACCAGACAAGTTGTAAAATATGGCAGACTGTGTTTATTTTAGAAGCTTAAAACTCAATCCCCCCTACCCAACCCTTGCCTCTTTTCAATTCATTCTCTGATATTTTTTTCCCAAATGGGCAATTGTTTTCAAGAAAATGCTTTAACAAAACTTTGCACTAAAAGTGCAGTACAACACCAGAACAAAGCTAGTAACTAGCACTTATCTGCTAAAGTGTCAGATATTTTCCCCAGGAAACGCTGAAGATGGAAAACAAGAACACAGAGAGTAAATACCGGATATTTATCAGGTGGCTGCAAACCAATCATCAGACTGCTGAGTGAGTGGTAATAAGCTATTTCATGCTAAAATGTTTGCCATATCAACTTAAAAGGTGTTGCTATGTCGGTTTTTGCTTTTACAGTTTTGTTCCATAACCAGATAGTTAATATTAGTGATGAATCTTTTCCTTCTTCAAAATGTCCTTGCAGAAACAAAATTTGAACTCCTTGCTTTGCCCAGCAGGCAAGAGGTTCACGGACATGTTGCAGCAGTGCACATCCTTATGTAGATCAATATCTGCATATGTATAGGTTCATGCCCCCTGCAGCCTTTGTTTACAGGTCAGGCAAACTCTGTACACACACATCATGTAAATCAAAAGCTAAGCTTGATTGTGAAAAATAAATTGGAAGACAACACAGACTGTAAATTGCTGGAGGCAATTTAGAATCTGGGTGTAATCACAGTTTGGTTTTGAGCAATTGTTTTTCTTCTGTCACTATTTTGTGCAACGCTATTTGAAAATATTCAATGTCAGCCTTGCCCTGGGCAACAAAATGAAGCTTCACATATTATCGAGTGTTCCCTCAGTGCCAATGCAATAATAAAGAATAGGAAAATGGGCTTACCGTTGCAGGGTAAATCCTTTGAGCCTCATAAATTTATTGAGGATGAGAAGCAAATTTGCTCATACCATGGGAAAAAATGCACCCAAAAGTCATTACAACATTGCTGAGTGAACTCGGTATAAATCACATATCTAATCAACAAACTGACTAGATGGTGTATTGTGTCTCTAACTGTTACATCAGGACAGTGGGTAATTAAGACAGAGATTTGGGGGGTCAAGCTTTATTGTCCTAACCCAGAACAACAGTTTTTAACTGGTCCTTGGACTCCACAGAGTCAAAGCTTTCAGTAGGATGACCTTGACTAGATTACTATGTCTTTATTTAGTTTGAAATGGATGATACACATCTTGTCTAGTATTTATTGAACTACAGCACTGAATTGGGTCAAACTTTAGAAATGTCTTTGTAAGTTCAATTTGCTAGAACTAATAGACTTCTGAAGTCTTTTTAGATCACAAGGCTGCTTAAGATATGTTAGATATATAATATGGTAAGTCTGGAATAAAATAGCAAGTATTTTCTTATTATTAAATATTACTGCAAATTATTTAAAAAAAATAAATTACTCATTTTTTCTAGTAAATCTGTAGGAGGACATTTTTTGTAAACTTCCAGCTTTAAAAATTCTGATTTATATAAGATTATTCCCCTCCCTCAACAGCATGATTTTTTTTTAACCAAGAATGACCTTAATAAGTATACATATAATTTTAGTGTGATGGATTTAGTTTGCGCTGATTACTTTATAAAAACACCTTAAAAATTGCATGGATGGAAGAAGATGGAGAAATATGTCCCCTCTTTTTTTATTTATTCATTTATATTTTTATATTGTTTTGTTTAAAAACATAGAAAGATTCAAACATTTTGGTAGAGGTCAGACTGATATGTGAGAAGTTTATATTAAATTACATGTTAGTAAAGCAAAGAAGAAGAACAAGAAGAAGAAAGGTGTTTGATAGGATTGGTATGGTGGCCCTGAGAACGGACTGCAACTTAAGAAAACACCAATAATAAGAAAAATGCTGCAAAAGCACACAAGACACAACGGAAATAGGAAAAACGAAAACAGAAATAGGAAAAAAACAGATTTCCAAAAGCACAAGGGAAGTGTTTGTGGGGAGACAATAACCCGACGGACCAGTTGCAGGAACCAAAATGTGCTAATAATTGCGCTTGGAAACACTTAAAAGAAGTGGAGGCCTAACTATTAGCCTAAAAATCCGTCATCAGTATTATATGAATCATGAGATTAAAACACACTTACCTAGCATGTTTTGGTTCCTGCAACTGGTCCGTTGGGTTATTGTCTCCCCACAAACACTTCCCTTGTGCTTTTGGAAATCTGTTTTTTCCTATTTCCGTTGTTTGTCCTACTTCTGTTTTCTTTTTCCTATTTCTGTTTTTGTTTTTCCTATTGCCGTCGTGTTTTGTTTGCTTTTGCAGCATTTTTCTTATTGCTGGTGTTTTCTTAAGTTGCAGTCCGTTTGGCCTCTCAGGGCCACCATAGATTGGGGACCTTTTGTGAGCTATGGAGAAGTTGTGGCTCTAACAGAAGTTCAGAGTTTGTTTGGTTTTTTCTTTCTTTTTGGAGGAGGGGGGGGGGGTGCATTAGTTTTTAATATTTGTTTGTTTGCTTCTTTTTTAAAATAAAATATTCTTAAACAAGGTGAGGTACATTGTTGCTGTTAACTGTACACAATGGATTTGAAATAGAACTTTCCTTGTAGGATACGTTTTAAATAGTTTGGAATAAGTCCACAGAGTAGTTTGGTATAGCCTGGCACTTCATTGTGAATGCAATAGAGTGGACATTAATGTTATAAAGTCTCATTGTCTCTGTCAGTTGTGCTGATGTGGTTTCATTCCAACTCCATGCTCGTGATGAGTACAGATGGACATAGCTTGTTCTCTCCAGACAGGGGGAATCATAGCTCACAGTTAGGCCCCCAATACACTACAGTCACACCTCATTGACCATTATTACAGCAAAGGAAACCAAATCATTGTGAGGGGTGGGGGCAAGGGGTGGCAGTAGAGGATCTTTTCTGAACAGTTTCCCCCTTTCATCATTCTGTGTTATCCCTAGTTTAGCTCTGTTTGGGAATAAGAGATAAGTGAAGTCATTAGCAATATTTTTCTCATTTTCTATTCAAGCAGTGTTAGTAGTAACAACACAAGGAGAGCAGCAGCTGTAAATAATTTAGTAGCTCAGGTTAACTTTAAAGAAGAATTTGATGTACATGCTATTTCCACATCATAAGCTAAAAATACCCCCCCCCCCCCCCAAAAAAAAAAAAGAAAAAAAAGAAAAAGAAAAGCAAAACCAAACAAACAAACAGAAAAATATTTCAGGAAAATGTTAAGCAATTTATAAAATGCTCTTGGGATTAAATATTGTTGAATATTTGATTTAACCTTCTAAGACCCGAATTCTTTCGTGGCATGCATTTTTAAATTGTCTTTGCTATTTGGACTGATTGGGACCTGATGAATGTGAAAACAAAGAATTACCTGATTTTTTTTTTTTTTTACCTGATTTTTGATTCTGAGAAAAAATGAGATCCACATAAGAGGACATTCATTTTAAATTTTGATAGAACAGTGGCAATATAATGTCCTCATAAGTGGATATCAGGCCCTTGTAGAGCAAAATTTAGTATTTTGGTCTAGATAACCCAAAATGTGATGTCCACATATGTGGACACCAGGTCCTAGGAGGTTAAATGGCTGGTTTTAGTGTGGTGGAATATTTATTTCTGTGCTCCAATTATTAACAGTCATACATTACATGTACTGATACCTCCAGTCTACAATTTCTATGGCTATGATTTTTTTTCCCCCACAACATGAGTCCATCATTTTATAGTTGCAATACATCTGCAATATGGCATTAATTGCTTGATCCATTCCTGTAGAGGGTTAGACACAAAAAGGCTACAGTGGTCAATATATTCTACTCTACAGCCCTCCGTCCTCCAATCTGTTTGCACGTTGCGTTGCACAAAGTCAGTAGTCAGTTGGCAGCTTCTCTATGTTGTTTGATGATTGGCTGGGAGCTAAGTGGTGGTGACGGATTGTGATGTTGATGTATTTACCTCCTCTGTGCTGACAGGAAGCTGTTCTCGTGTCCTGATTGACTGGGTCTCATCACAGCAGCCAGCATTCCTTTGTTTAACCGGGTCAGGTTGGGGAGGGTTTGCTTACTCACTCGATGAGACGTCCATGAAGATGAGAGGAAGACCTTCCTTAATCTTGGCTGACATTGGCGGCTTGGCAAGCACAGCAGCTCACTGTTTCACTTGAAATGGATAAAACTTAACTTCCTCTGGGATAAAGAGTGCTGTAGTGACATACTGAACACAGGCTGACACTGCATGCTGCTAGGATGAAAGCCACCATCTATATATTTTTTCTTGCACATTCTATGATTTAATGGAATTTGAACAGAAGACCTACTGAAAAAACTATATTTCACTTATACTAAAAGTCTTAAAAGTTTGCAGTAGACTATAGAGATTTTTATTGTTGTTGTTACTATTATTTTTATGAATAAATGTGTTTCTTTATAAAATAGTGTCAAATTCATTATATAAAACAAAGACAAAGGGTGTAAGATCAAAATACACCAGTCAGCTGAATTTGAATATCAGAGAACAGATACACTGACATTTAATTATAAAAATCAAAGCAAAGCTGAATTAATTTATTCACTTTTATGGGATTTAACTCGTTATTTTATTGTCCATTCAAAGTGTTTCCCACAAGTTGTATATGTTCAAGGACTTTTAGAGCCGTGGTAACCTTATATTACATAATAACTGATACTCATATAATTGACCCAGGTGTCAGCTGTTAGGTCAAAAATCACATCATGCAGGTTCAAAAGTATAGTTTAGTATTTTCAAGTTCTATAATTCTAATAATTTTGGGAAGCCCGCACTGGAACGAGTCGACACACAAGCGCGCGCACACACACGCCATTGCCTTGTCAGCTAACCCCCTCTAGTGCCGAGCATCCTGCACAGATGCGCTCAGTCTCCTTGTAGCCCCCGCTTCAGCTGCTCTACCGCTGCATCCCAATCATTTCTCTATTCACCGTTCCCATCTCGCTGCTGCAGCGGATCGAGTTGGAGCTGGCAACCCTCTGCACACTGCCGTGCCAAAAGCAGGAGTGAAAGTCTGTCACGACTCCGTGCGCTACAGAAAGGCACCACATTGCTTTTTAATCTGTACTTGAGATTTTTTTTGTTAATATAAATGCATCAACCGCGAATGAAGCGCGTGGGAAATCTCCAAAGTAGTTAGGTGGGAAGTGTTTCTCACCTTGTGTGAAAATTTGATTTCACTTTAGATATTTTGCTGAGTTTATTCAAAATCTCTCCGTTCCGCGCCATAGCTGCCACTGCCACAAGGTAAAGAATGGACCATCTCCGGCTGTGTCACCCGGCAGCTCTCTACCATCAGGATCAAATGTAAAGACCAGGAGCAGCGGATCGGTGTTTCTGGACCTTCCAGTGACGTGTTTTTATCTGGCTACAGCTACCTCTCGGCTAAAAATATCCAGACATAGCCGGTGATAGATGTTGCAGACATGAGTTTTGGAAACAGATTTTTCTTCGTTTCACTCTTTCTTGGAACTGCCCTCACTCGTTTCTGCAACTGCAACCAAGGTAAGACACATCCACAGAGCGCTGCGTTTCGCTCCTAACATTCCCGACTTTGTGTCGCGTAAATTCCAACAGTTGAATCATCTTTCAGTTCTTTCCCAGTGGTTTTAAAAATGTTCACCATACTTACTGTCTTCGGACACATATTGCCGTTACACTACTGTAGGGCAGCAAATTAGCCCGATGGGACAATCGAGTTCAGCCACTAGACAGGTATCCTTAGTTCGAGCAAATCATCACTCATAAGTCCCGCAAAAAGCCATTCGTTTGAGTTAAGAATGAGAAGTTTCATAGCGATATCACCTTAAAAAGACACCCGAAACGGCGAAAAGAAAGGAATAAAGGGGGGGGGGGGGGGGGGGAGAAAAAAGAAACTTAGATATCTAATATAAACTGCACATTCTACGTTTGTTTTCACGGATTACGCATTTCTATCTTTATTATTTTTCAGTTCTTCTACACAGACAAGAGCTGTGGCATAATCCAGATTGTGACTTTAAGTTTATTATGTTGCTGTTAGAGTTCGAAGGATTTCCTGGGTTGAGCTTTTTTCTGAACCTGACAAGATTTTAAAAATGATAAAATTCCGCTGCTGAAATGACAACCGTCGGTCTGCTGTAATTACACATTATACATTACACGTACACATGCAAACAGACCGGCACAGACACAGCGGCAGAAGGATTTAATCATTAGGTGGGAGAACGTGTGTGCGTCTGGTAAAGTGTGTGCATGTCAGTTTTTGCGCGGTGAGTGTTGCAGTAGATTTTAGAAACGTTTCGAGTCTGAGCTGTCAAAGAGTGCGTGCATATGTAAATGCACTTGGATATAGATGTAGTGCTGAATGTAAGCGCGTGCGTATGTAAGAGTAATTGCGTCAGGCAAACACCTGCATGCATGCTCTTTTGCTCTTGCATAAGTTTTCTGCCCACCTGTCTTTCTTTGTGATAAGTGACCACACTCACACAGATGCTTGTGTTGGAGTGCGGTCAAATGCTTGTGTGTCTGTGTGCGTGCGTTCCTCGATGGCTCCACGTGCACCTGCACACACAACTACTGCATCCGTGAGGTTTAAAATAGTCTTATTGATTGGGCACGGAATACAGCGGGATCTGCCCCCCAGGTTATATTTTATTGTTCTCTCTGTTCAATAAGAGCGATGCTACTCCCTGTTCTCCTAGACAGCTGCTACATAACAGCCTCGCTGTGTGTTTTTCTCTGCCACAGATTGAATGATTGAACTGATGTCTGCCTTCCACTGTACTTTAGTCTCTCATATTGACTGGTCTGGGACCTCGGTGGCACAATTGCAGTCGTTGTCTGCCACAGAGCGGTGCAGCTCAGCATGGGAAAACTGAAACTCTGATGACAAAGAAAAGTGTCTTGTAAGACGCCAAAGGGTTTCTCAAATAATTGCTTCTGTATTTGTCAAATTAACACAGACTACCTGCTGTGCATGGTGTCTCTGTGATTTCACCTGCTTTTTACTGGGATGATAGAGTGTGGGCTATGCGTTCTTTCTGAACAGAGTATGAATCAATGTGGTAGCCACTACTGGATGAGCAACTTTCACACTCAGTTCTAAAATCTAGTCACTGCATAACAGCGAAGGAAAAAAAATGAACAAATTTTTTGTTTTTTGTTTTTTCCTTTCTGTTGGCAGGGGACAAAATCCAACCCAATTACATGGGGGGGTAGTGCAGATCGTGCTTTTGAACACCAACAAACAGAACTACAAAGATTTGGAATTTCATAGAAAAAAATGGTCAGACTTCATCTGTTAGAAAAACAATAAAAACAGCCACTTTTTGCTATGTCTTGCCTCTGTTCACAGCAACCTATCGTATTCCTTACATGAATCCAACTAGGACTGCAGAGAGTTACTAACAAATCCCTACTCACTCACTGCCAAGTCTGAACTAGCACTTTTTCCCCATCAATAAATCTCTGCCCATAATATTATTTTTGGTTTTTCTCCCACCGTTCCCTGCCTTGTCAGTTCATCAGAAGCAATATTTATTATACTGAACTTTTACGAATCTTATTTACTAACCACTTTCTTGAGCTCTTGTAGCATTTTCCTTTAGCCGAAAATCAGTTATACTAGCTAAATTAGATGACGATGTCTTTGTTCCACACTTCTGAAATTGTTCAGATTGTTTTTTTTTCTTTCCAAAAGATCTCAGGCATGAAAATCAGGAAAGCAATCCTTTCTTGTAAAATGAAAGGACCACATGCGAATGTCTTTTTAAGCTGGTTAAATGCATCTCACACAAACACGAAGTGCTCAGCAAAGCATGGCGTAAAACTCTTGGCTTAGACTCTAATGGTTATTCATTGCAATACTCAAAAAGATCTAGCAAAAAAACAAAAACAAAAACAAACTTGAAAATTATGATTCAAGTCTTTGCATTGATTTGTGGTGATGCCTGATTAAAGCTTTTGCTCTCAATGCTGCTTCCTGCGGAGCACCAATATCACCATCATCAGAATAAGGAGATATTTATCAGCAGTGTTTTGTCAAGAAAATCAATCAGCCAGCACCCAAAAAAACATAACTCTGCACCTTTGACTAACAGGCTGGTGTGTGTGTTTTTGCACATTTGATATCAGTTTCAGTATATGCAGTTTTCATCAATCAGTCAAAATATAATGACCGTTAGAGAGATTTCCCAGGATTTTTCTTAATTTATCGTGAATATACAGGTACCATTATTGTTAAGTGGAACACAATTGCTGCTATGTATAATAAAAGGTCTTTCCACAAATTTCTCCTCCCTAGACTGAAATGGCTCCAGGCTGGAGACTGTTAATTTTCCCAGGGCTTGACCTCTTCAAAAGCATTCCTGTATTCACATAATTATCATTGACTTGTACGGAATGACACATTTTTGTCCACCTGGTGAACAAGATTTATTTCATACCCCTGATGAAAATGACTCTTCAAAGTCACGAATGAGCAAGAAAAAAACACCTCAGTCCAAAATCTGTTTGACCGGTGTTGCTTCTCAGACTGTTGTGAACATTAGGCCTTCCCTGTACAGAATGAATGAACAACTGTTTTCTGATTTCTGCTGCAGGACCAAAGTGGGCACTTTTCTTTAAAAGTTGCAAAAGCAATTATGCTAGGTTGGACCTAATATGCATATCATATCATATCATTTTTAACACAGCACAAGATTGTGTGCAGCCACATTGATGAATAGGTGTGTACAAGATGATGACCGTGAGCGCTTCTCATGCATCTTTGTTAGTGGCTCAGCTCACCAGAGAATGCAAACAGCAGTAAGATGTACATAAGATTTTATCCAACCTACTTCATTTGTAATTTTACAGTTAGATTTAGACACTTCAATTCCCAATCCAGACGAGAGATCTCTGTCAAGTGCAGCAGGTTACAGCTCTCTTACACACTGCAGCGCGAAACAGCAAAGACATACAAGAGAGACTCAAACGCGTAAATGGAATACATTGAAAAGTATGTTTTTGTCCCTTTGTTTTTTTTATTCTTTCAAATGACAATTGCAAAATAGCTCTGCTCTCTTTGGCACTTTTGTGGGTGTATCTGAATGTAGCCGTGAATGCCAAATGACCTATGTCTCAGTGAAGGGAATTTTATCACTTTATAGCAAATTGATGAAGTCAGCAAGATTAAATATTCCATGTATGAAAATGGCTTATTTCCAGAATCAGTCATTTTGTATTTCCAGAACGTGATGCTGAAACCTGAAGCCCATATTGTGGAAGGTTGTTAAGAAATGTAGATGACAGCTTGTTTTATGTCATCTACACAGTGTTGAACACTGTTAAAAACAGTGTTTTTTTAACAGTGTTAAAAACACAGACTTTTTGAATTTCCAGTTCTTAACTTTAGGTCTTCCACTTCTAACATCTTTTTTTTTTATTGTGTATTTGCCTATTTTTGTATGTTTTTAAACTTGATTGAAGAGGATATAATTTATCATGCTGAATTCTTAGTTTTAGTGTTAAACTGACTTGCCCATTTAACTGCAGCATGATGCACTGACCTTTATTATCATATAATTTGGGATTATTATGCTACAAATCTTTAGGTTTTGGACTGATATTCTGCTTTTAACAGATCCTGGGAATAATGGGGAGTGGGCTAGGGTGTGAGTTTTATCTGTGTTCAGATAAAACTTGGATTGATCTTCTTTTCATGGCATAAAGGGTAATTAAAGATTAATTTATTCATAAAGGTCTGCTCTTTTTAAATCTTTGGTCAGTACTACCTACATTCTGATCAGAGATGCCAGTGCAGGTGTATTGCATTAAATAACTGATGGGAATCACTTGTTATGACATTACTGCTTTACACATGTCTATAACCACATTATGCTCAAGAGGGATCCTTCAACATCCAACCTGTGTTGAATACTGGCACGTATTCCCTTCGCTAATCTCTCATTTAAATACACTTAGAGCTATTATCAGATCCAATGAACCACATTTCAAAGATTTGCTTTGCTGACATTTATTATGTTGTTGAATGTTTGGTCTTGTTGGAGTGTGAAAATGCACCGAAAAGTCTGTCATGCCTGTCAGGTTGCCTTTGTTATGGATAGTTTTCTATTTCACAGCATATCATCTCGTCATGTGTTTCAAGTGCAGCACTTTGTTTACACTACTAGAGGACAATATGCAATCCTGACTGAAATCATCATCAAAATCAATTTTCTAGTGTCTGTTCATCAGTTGTTATTGTTTGTGAGGCTTTGGGTTTACGAGAATGGGTTTCCATGAAGCTTGCAAAGCGAAAGGTTCTGTTAATATTTGGAATTAAGGCTCATTTTCCTTTTTGAGCTAATTTAGTCTGTAGACTATGTCACTACTTTAATAATAAGAAACGATGATGCTTTCATTATAATAGGAAACAGTGTAACTACAAAACATATGTGTCTCCTATCACACTTTACTTAAATATCACACTTTATTCAATACCCTAGTGTGCCAAATCAACCAAAGGATGGATGTTTGAAGACCTGCGCTATGTTTTGAATTCATATAACTCGTTTAGATTTTCACAAGACAGACACCTCTATAATCCAGAAGAGTCTAATGTAGGCTCTTTATTCTACCAAAAGTGTACTTAAAGACGCCTCCTTTTGTGTCTTTACATTCTATACTTTAAAGAGACAGTAGTGCACACAACTGCAGACCGCCTGGATCACTTTTGCCAGAACACTCATACTGCTTCCATATCTAATTTGCATAAAGTAGCACTTAAATAGACCACCTTTGGGTCTGTTGTTTGGGCTGCTGCTATTTTGGGGTATTTGTGTAGCCTGCAAGGGCTGTAGGCCAGACAAGAGATGTCATCATTCTAGTGAAGCTCCATATATTTATGAGTTGGCCAGCTCATGATCTATTTATATCTAACCAGTGGAAGTCCCAGAGGGCCTGCAGCTCCAGGCAGCATTTGTGGGTCCTTCTCAGAAAGACAACTCTATGAAGAGAGCTATAGAGGGGGAGAGAAGATGGGTTGGATTAGCACCCAAGATACATTGCTCAGTGTATACAGTATATGCTAAAATATATGCACGACATCAATTACAAATGCACACACTACTCACACTGCTTTCTAACTAAATTTCATAATACATTTTTTACTGTAAATCTTTAAATGAGTGAATATGTTCGAAAAAAGCATTAAAAAAAATTCCCTTTTTTTATTATGGTTTTTGAGCTTAGGTGCTATTGGCAGGTCACACCTTTAACTCCTCTACTGTCAGCTGAACACCAGAGGTGTTTCATTTCTAAGTATCCTTTGTCTGGCTCACAAATCAAGAAGAAATTTCATGGTGCCACACTTTTCTTATAAAGGTGGGAACACAAGGCTTGGACCAAACAGTGCGATGTTCTCACCCAAATAGATTCACACTGCCTCCTACTGTAATGTACATCAACTGTTCTTTATATATGGTGAGGCGAGGTGTGAATCTCCTTACTGCGGTGAGCGACACAGCCAACTCTCAGTAATTAGGCTATTCTCGAGGGATTGTGCTGCTTACCTGCCCACAGTAGCCTAATGGTGTCCATTAACAGCATTGGCAGAGACACCTAGTCTCCAATCTGGCACTGACACTGACATGGCACAGACCTGGCATTGGTGGGCAGAAATAAACACACAGAGATGCTGGAACTAATCCAATACCACCCGTTAGCAGAATATTAGGTAGTGTAGTGAAGATGGGATTTGAAGATGAAAGGCTCAGTATGGTGTCCTTTCTTTTTGTGCAGGGGGGGATGGTAAATCAATAGAGTTTTCAGCTATATTTTCTTATACATCAATGTACATTTTCTACTTTTACTCTTGGGCTATAACAGTATAAATATCATGTGGTACTCACTTTGTTTTCATTTTTCCTAATGAAGTTTACAAGAGGAGTGATGGCCACAGAAAAAGAGAGCGCTACTTACTTAAACGCTCAACAAAAAATAGGATAAAATGTTTCATTATTTCATTGTAATGTTTTCATTACAGTAGATATAAATCTCACAGCAGACAATATAATGAGTTGAGTTCCCATAAATCTAATCAGAAACTAAGTGGGGGTTTGTGGTGTAACCTGTGGTATATTAAAGTCCAGTTTAAAGCAATATCATGGCCAGGTGAGGCATGTTCCCAGATAAAAAACCTGGAGTTGATTCCAAGTGTTAAACAGTTGGTAGCTTTTCAGTGGAACTCTCAATATAAGGTCCAAGGAGATGTTAGTGCCAAGCAAGGAAGGCCATCATTAAGCTGAAAAATAAATAATTAAATAATCCTATGAGAGAGCTAGCAGAAACTTTAGTAGTGCGATCTGGGACGTTCTTAAAAAGAGTGAATGCACTGATCCAATCTGCAAAACCAAAAGTCCCACAAGACCACAGAAGACAACTTGAGTGGATGATTGCAGGACTCTTCTTTGGTTAAGAAAACCCTCCACAGCATCAAACCAAGTTGAGGGGTTCTTGAGGAGTGAGGCAAAATATGTAATCAAGCCACACCTTACCAAGGGTTTACAGCAAGGTGCAAACCACTGGTTACACTCAGGAACAGGAAGGTCATATAAGATACGTGTTGTCTACATGTGTTGCCTATAGCAACACGTGTAGGACTGATTAGAACTAATAAGAGTTATTCAGTTTTCTGATAACAGTCGAGATGGGCTGTTTTAGGGTTTTGCTGCCTTTAGCCTGACACTGAGGAAGCACTTAAATGAATGTTTCTTACCCCTCACTGTAAAAGGCTGATTGGGTATTGTCATCACCCTGTCGGGCGGGCAGTCGACAGGATTTTGAAATTTACACCATAGATGTATCCACTAAAACTCTCAGACAAATTTGAATCTCAGTGACCTCAGCCTCAAGGTCAGTAGGCAGAGGTGAAGTTTTTTGAAAATCTTTTAAATCAGTGACATACAATTTTGAAATGCATACAAAAGATGCAACTACTAGGAGGCTGAGGGGTACCAGTGTCCACTGCCAGTATTTGTTGTTGTGTTATTTGAATCTTTTTTTTTGCTGACAGGTCTTGGACTTTTGCATTTTTAAATCCAACTATGGATTTGGATTTTCTGGTGACTAATCAGAGATTCTACTCTTAAAGTCCTCTCTTTATGGATGAGGAAACATGTGAGCCAATTTGCAGAGGGCTCTGAAGATATTCTGGTCATCACAAAGATTTTTTTATTTATTTATTTTTCATTCATTTAGATTTTTTCCTTCTGTTCTAAATCTATTCCTCTACTACTTACATAACTTCGCTGTATTTGTTGCCTTTTTTTGTATTTGTCAACTCTGTCAGTGCTAGAAAATATTGTCCTGAATGATTTGGGTCTTGGATGCTGTGAAATGTGCATTTCTTGATCCAGAAGTGGTTTTACATTATGTCAAAAGAGTATGTACCATTCCACCCCTCTGAGAATCCCAGTCAGCAGATATTTGGACAATCTCTGTCAGCCAGGCTCCATCAGAAGTGCACTGTGTGAAGACTGGGAAACAGATGCAAATGTCTCTTCTTCTTGTCTGTTTGCCCTGATGTTAACAGAGGACATTCACATAAGTATACATATCACATTTCTTTTGCCTTCACATTGTAATTCGCAAATGGTCGTAATCACAATATCACAGCACTGAAATGGCTTTCTTTGATGTACATTTGGTTGTAATAACTAGCTATTCTAGAGTAATGATGTTAATGGAGATTTATTCAGGGAATATTGTCACTGATAAAGATCTGTGTTGCTATAATGAGTCCCCCGAGGACCACTTACAGAGCTCTAAGTGGACAGTCATGACTGACTGACACTTAAAATTCAGTCTTTAACTTTAAGTCGAAATTACACTTTGGTTTGTCAGAAATCGTGTCGGTACTGATATAGCGCTATTTGAAAAAGCAACATTTAAGATCTAAGTCAATGATTTTTGAAGGAAATATTTAAAGCTGAATTTTTGCTTCTTGTAATCATTATTAACAGAGACAAGTGAACAGTTTTGAATAAGTCTGTTGAGACTAGTGTTGTTGTTGTTGATGTTTTTGTCTGTTAGCATTGATTCTCTCCTTGAATACTAATTCTTTTCCTGTACCCACTTAATCATGCAGTGCATACTCACCTAATAGGGACATACTGTAAGAGACTGTCACACATACTGTGTATTTGGCACTTTTGACAAGGTGACTGGATGGGCTCCATGTAATATTTATGGATTCTGAAAATGCATCAGGGTCTTTGTATAAAATCTGTTCCCTACTGTTGTCACATGTGTGGGAAAACTTTTTTTTTTTAATTTGTGTTATTATGCTGCTATCTCACCGAAGGCAAATTCTGGAAGTCACAGTTTTTTCTTTTCAGTGTAAATCACTTGTCACTGGGAGAAGTGCTTTCCTCCTGAATTATTAAATCTGTTGTCCTTGAGAGCATGACAAACTATTGACAAGGATGACAATATTTTCCCCTCTAAAATAGTATTTTTTAACACTACTTGGAAGTTTAAAGTCACCTGACAATGATATTATTATGCTGTGCCATGATTTATATCATTGCATATCAAATCATAGCTTTAATTTATATGCAATAAAACATAGCAGGGTCTTGACTGATGTTTGGCACAATGGGACATACACTTTACTAGCACAGGAAGGATTGATACATCACTTATAGTATCTCATGAAAAGTCTTGATCATCGCCAGTAGAAGAGCATATTGTGGGTGAGATTGAAGTAAAGCTATGGATAGCAGAGGAGGGAATGGCCTGTTGACAGCAATTTGACTGCAATCCGTCAGACTTTAAATTGTGTTGCAAGTGGCAAAAATGTTGCTCCTACTGTACACGCAACTGTGCTCATAAATATTCATCCAAGAAACTCATTTTCGTTAATATGAAAAATGTCTAGATGAACACGTTTTTGACTGATTTTTCAATTTACAGTGTGAAAGAGAACTTTTTATGTGTTCCCAGATGGCTAATGTATGTATTTCCTCCTCTTATTCTCATTTCAGTTGTGTTGCTGGATACAACGTCTGTGCTTGGGGAGCTTGGATGGAAGACATATCCAATAAATGGGGTAAGAGGGGAACCTCTGTCCCATGTTATTTCATTTATTCTTACTGTCCAGAATGTCTTGTTAAAAAAGGAACAGCTATTGTTGCATCAGTGAGATCAATTATATTGATTTAAACAGGACAAAATTGGTAGAATGATCCCTTTGTGGATTCGTTTTGTATTCAGATTACTCTGTCCTCACAAAAAATACAAAAATGAGGTGAGGTTTCTACAAAACCTCCTACTATAGTGTTCAGTTCCGTACTCCTGATTAATTCCTGTCCCGTTTCTGTCACGTTTGGGCCACATTATTCTTTAATTCACACATGCTTTTTTTTCCATATTAAATATACATTCTTAAAATGTTAAGATCGCCATTCTTTCACGATTCATTTTGCCATCGTATTCATAGTCCAAGAATGTAGTTTTCAACTTTTCTTTTAAACTTAGGTTGCCTCTCAGCATAGAAACAATAACTGCTCTATACCCTATTTTGTGTTTTTGTCTGTCATCTACACCAAAGGGATGTTCCAATTTTGTTCTGACAGTAAATGCTTGAAGCCCAACAGCAATTTTGTGTCCACCTGAAAATCAGAACTTTGGAAAAAGCAGCAAGTGTCAAACAATTCCTGTATATTGCCTTGATAAAATATAGATGCGCTGACAACAAACTGGAACATCTTCAGATCAAAACCTTCACACTGCATCAAAAGCTTTCTCTCACCGTGCTGACACAATACCTAAAAGACTGATTGAAAATGTCTTCAAGCAATAAGGAATAGCAGTGGAATTGCCTGACTTCCACTACTTTGCTCATATCCCGGTCTTTCCTCCATGCCAATTAACTATGACATGACCCAATTCATGGTGGAACCTAAATACAGGAAAGAGGGAGAAGCTACACTAAAACTGTGAGGTCCATAAGTATTTGGACATTGATCTCTTTACAATGTCACAGTGTATTTAAAATAAGATAATCAATATGTGATTGAAGTGCAGACTTTCAGCTTTAATTCAAGGAGTTTAAATAAGATTAGATAAAACTGCTAAGTAATTACTACCATTTTTATATGTACCAAATAAAAAGAACATAATTTTAAACCGCAATTGTTGTTCATACATGCATTCAGTGTCTGAAGTATAGAACCTATGGACATCACCAAATGCCGCCAGGTCTTTCCTGCACCTTCAGTTGCTGCTTGTTTGTGGTCCCCTCAGTTTTTTCTGTAGTAGCTGAAAAACATGCTCTATTGGGCTGAAATAAGGTGAGAGACTTAGCCAATGCAAAAGATGCCACTTCTTTGCTTTGAGAAACTCCTGGGCTTTTTTTTTTGCAGCATGTTTTGGGTCATTATCCATTTGCTCTGCGAAGCGCTGTTTGATTAGCTGTGCAGCATTTTTCTGAATCTGAGCAAAGAGTGTAGCCCTGTACACTTCAGAATTCATCCTGCTACTTTTATCTGCAGTCACACAATCAGTAATCACTATTGACCACGTTCCACTGGCAGCCACACATGTATATACTGTACCATTCCCTCCACTATATTTGACAGATGATAGATGAAGTTAATTTTGTTTTTCATTTAGTCTTATTTAGTATAATTTCATCGGTTCTTGAGTGTAACCAGTGGTTTGCACCTTGTTGCAAACCCTCTGTTTGTACATTCAAGAAATTGTCTCTTGATTGTAGACTTTGAGAGTGAGGTCCCCACCACATGTAGTGAAGTGTTTTTTCTTTACCATGGAAATCCGTCATCTTACACTTTAGTTGTCTCCTGTGGTCTTTCAGGCCTTTTAACATTGCAAAGTGCATATTCTTTCTACGACTATACCAGATTGTTGATTTGACCACTCCTTGACCACAACATTTTATGGGGGTCTTTATATATGGGTGTATAAAAAAGTCTATATTTCAGAATTAAATACTGTACTTTTGTTAAATACCCCAGAATTGAATTTACAAGTCTACACTTCCATCACATCTTGACTGTTTGCACATCTTGACTGTTTGTGAAGTCATGGTGTACAGAGGCAAATTTGCAAAAACTGTCATTATTTTTACACACTCAAGTGTAAGTTAACGGAACTTCTGTTTTTCCAGTTTATAAGCATTAGTTCATCACTTCTGTAAAACAAAATAATATTGAAAAGAGTCAATTATAAGCTAGTTTTAAAAATAATAATTAGTTCTTTTAAACTATGTATGACCATCTAAGATTTGTACTGCCAGGGAGCTAATTATAAATTAATGTTATGCCACCAAACTTTAGACTTCAATATATCCTAAAGTTTGCTGTTTACTTTCCCTCTGGTAAACAGTTTGATTATATTCTCATGTCACATGAGAGTTTATTCTCTAATTGCCTGAGTCTGACGACCTTGGATCCACTTATAAGAAAGTTTCAGGAACACCAGCCAACAGTAGCAAAAGCAGCAGCACTTACCAACAGCAAAAGTTCAGGATATCCTCAACAACTCACCTCAATATCACCGCCACTGGTCAGAAGTGAGTTTTATTGACTCACCGACCCATATCAGACTCCTTACACAAAGTTTTACAGCCTCCTCCAGAATAAATAGGCATGGACACATTTGGAAGCTGAGGCAAACAGTGGACTGACAGCCTGTACTTCCCACAGATGAAAGCCAGCTGGGGTGTTAGAGGTCACTGAGGAGAAAAAATGTTAAATATCACAAAACATCCCATTGATATATTATTTAAAATGTTCTTCCTGATTTATTGTTATTCAAATACATTAAAATGTAGTGTGTACAGAGATGTTTTATATAGAGAGAATAGATGTGGAAAACTAACAGCCATCTGTGGCCATTATGGTGAAATACAGAGAGTTGGCCATGGCCATTGATTGTTAGGGCCCAATAATAACCGCTTTATGGCAACATTGACATCAAATACATCCACTCTTACGAGCCTCTGTTTGCCTAGGTTGTGCACCTCTTCATTTTTGTAATCTGCCTCATTTTCCAACTACCACTGCAGCTGGGTTGAAGACACAAGTGCAAGATTGAGTTTCTGTACTGATAGGTCATTAAAATGTAAAAAAAAAAAAAACCTGACACAAAGATTTAAAGATTACACAAAAGGAGATGTTGCAATAGTTTGACTTTGTGTAAAATCCATCCATGAGTGTAGGATCGCATCAGATTCACTTTGTGGAAAACACTTTGAAAAAGAGAAAAGTCAGCTCTGATGTGAAGGTATAATGTGAGCGTGGAAACATCTGCTGTATCGTTCAGAGGAATAGGTACTGATGCCATAAGAGCACTCATTAGCATCCTTAAGCTGAACAAGATGGATGGATGGATGGATGGATGTTCACTTTGCTTCATTGTGGCTAAAACCATGTGATTTTATTACTAATATAACTAATTGGTGTTGTGATTGTAGGAGATACATTATAAATGCAGAACATAAACCAAAAAAAAAGTCCTTGCCTGAAAATATATAGTTTCTCAATAGAAATAAATAATTACATGTATTCTTTGAAAGTAATTGTGATCAAATGGTGTCACGACTTCACCCCCACCCGTCTCTTTCTGTCTCTCCCCACATGGCCCTTGGTGGCCCATATCAGGGTTATGGAGGTGATTACATCATGTAGGTTATGGTGACAGCCGCCCAGAGGGTTAGGGAGGAGGGAGGGAGGCTACTGTCTTCATGATTGAGCTGTCAGTCCTCTCCCCTCCTCACTCATCCTCTGTCCTCCGATTTACCATTAATATTTAAGGCATGAGGTGAGAGGCCTGAGGGAAGGTGTGAAGATCTGGGGAGGTAAAATAGTTTAAATCCCCCACACTACCTGGAAGCAAGCAAGAGCAAGTCAATCTCCACCATATTAGACACAGCTTGGTATCAGGCCAATACAGCAGCGCATCATGTAGCTGCCTATCAGAGTTGCACACTAGTTCTAGTTTTGGGCATAAACTGCTGTCAGTCAGTCCTGCCCAGTACACCTTAAAATAAATTCATATGGAGTTTCTGTCCTAAAATGATTCCCCAATGATGAACTTGCCAGGAATATAGCTGTGTATATGATATGAAATTGAAGAGGAAGTGGAAATATATATATATTTAAATATATATATATACATATGTATGAATCTGTTTTTTTATCAATAGCCTCTAAATAACTCTTGTAACAAGAGGAAGATGAGTGGCTGTGTAGAGTACACTCCAGGGGCTTGCAAGCATTTTAATGCTGTGGCAATATCATTTTTTACATTTTGCATAACATCAAAAATTCATGCTGAATTACTTGTCGACACTTTGCATTATATCCAAAAGTGTAAAGATAACTGTTACTGGATTAAAATATTACTGGAAAAAGAAAAACTTTAAAATGTGATGATTCTCAAGCAAGTTTTGTTTTTTTGTTTTTTTGGGGGGTTTTTTTATTTCGTAATGGATATATGAGCATCCAGTCACAACATCTGGAAGACATCCTTGCTATATGTAGCCCCAGTTATATATGGTGTACCTGTCAGTTGAACGAGAAGAGATTTAATGTACCTTTAATTGACTCACAGCCACTTCAGCTCCAAATGAGGATAACTACCTCCCTATCTACCCAGGTGCATCTCAGCATGTAACTGACCTCACTCCGTGTCTTTGCTTCACATCTCCTCCCTCAAGCTGTCCTGTTAAATCTTTTTTGCTGGGAGGTATGCTTTTATTTCAAACATACCTTAAAAATGAAACCTAATTTTCATTCCATATCTTACATCTTATATATGTAAGATATATGTTTTCCTAAAACAATCAAGCTTCAAATGAAAATTATTAGCTTGGAATCAAATGCAAAATGTGCACTATAAATAGAAATGTTTACAGCACACATATACTTTTTAACACTTCTTGTTGTCATTACGATACAGGTGCAGTAGGTTTTTCAGCAGTACTGGGCTACCAAATCCTTACTATGGACAGACTTGTGTCTGATTATCACAGTTGTCTGGGAATACTTTTAATTAAAATGAAGATTACAGGGAAAGTGTGCAACACTTCAGTTAATTAATTGTGGTTGGTTCTTTCAGTCCCTAGCTGTCATTTCCCTACAGGGTCACATTCAAGGTGTCTACAACACTCTGGAAATCTATGAACAGATGTTTACCAACCGCAAACATGATCATACGTGTTGGTCAGGTTCAGTTTTCAGTGCCAAGGTGTCCTTTAATCATTTTATCCTTACTCTGCTTCGAAAGTTAATAGACCTGTTTCAGCTGGCCCATAATGGGAAACCATCTAAGGAGGACTGTTGTTATGTTTTTTAATGGCTTGAACGTGGAAATATCCTCAGAATTAAAAACACATTCACCCTTAAAGATTTCACTCAGAGTTGTGCATACTGAGCAGAAATTGATCTACGCCATGTCTTTCAAGGACTTTGACTCTGAAATGTTTTTTTCTCCAGCTAAAGTTCATACATAAACTAGTGTTTGTTTGTTTTTTTGTTTTGTTTTTTGTTTTTGTTTTTTTGGGGGGGAGGGGGGGGTATGTTTTGAAATGCTCTATATTGATAAAGAACAGGGCATCAGAAGGGGAAAATGGAAGAGACAGAAGAAGGAAAGAGGATTGATTTGGCATCTGTCCATTCTGAATATTGTAGCTGTATGCAGACACAGTGTTGAAAAATGCATGAGTCATTTCCCAGCGTTGGGGGGTGGGTGGGGGGTGACGGTGTCGGGGGGTCGTTGAAGCAGTTATTGCAGCAGCTAATTTATTAAATTACATAAAAGAGCTTTAAGGGATTAAGAATACCTAATGTTACCTTTTGTTTTCACACGTTGACATTGTAACGCTAACTGAGAAAAGGCAGGTTTCAATACAAAGACTGATAGTTGTCCATTATGCAGGGAGAGCGTAATCCTATTTTTATCTATTGTCAGAGATCCCAAGCAGCCAATAACTCATATCTACTGGGGGCGTATAAACAGTGTTATGTAAGTGGGGAGTACAATGGCGGCACATTGGTTTACTGCTGCCGGAACACTGCTCAGTCAAATATTAGACTGTGCAACCTCAATACCTCACAGGCGTAAGGCTCAGAACAGCACATTTGTCTCGCGTGTCTGTATGCACACTGTGTGTGTGTGTGTGTGTGTGTGTGTGTGTGTGTGTGTGTGTGTGTGTGTGTGTGTGTGTGTGTGTGTGTGTGTGTGTGTGTATTTGTAATGTTTCGGGCACATAAATCAGTTTACAAAGTCTCTTTTTGTAATAGGAACAAAAATCAGTTCCCAATATGATAAATCATTGGCTTTTACAGTAGGCTGACAGATTAGCCTAAGCTTAGGATACGTTTAGCCTTAGTCAAGTAGTGGTTATAGTGTTGGCTAGATTAGTTTCCACGAAATTCATTTGTATCAGTGCAGAGTCCTCCAGAGTGATGGAAAGTCTGATGTCGGTATTATAGCAAAAGCATAATTTTAGATTTGCATTTCTTTACATCTATTTGCTAGCCCTCGTGATAGCATACTGGACAGAAGCCCACATTACTGTTCTGAGATAGCATTGCTTTTTTCAATACATATTGATTCTTAATGCATTCAGAAAACATTCATCATTCACTTTCTGTAGGATACTGACTGTTACTTTTTACTGTTTAAGCTTTCTCATCACTCTGAAATCACCTTAACAAACCCACAAGGACCATAAGAGCGTACTTCCTCTTTTCTTTTCATTCCTCTTTTCGTTTACTTGTCATATTTGTTGTATTTTTCTTTGAAAACTGTTCTTGCTACTGCACGTTTAAAAACTTTTAATTGCACCCATGTGTTGTGACTGTTGCAATCAGTTCTGTGGGTGCTGCAAATGATTAGAAAATAGAAATAGAAAGCTTTCTGGCCCTAGCAAGTCAGCATGAGAAATTAGGAATAACAGCAGACATCTCCATCTAGGCTCAAATGAAATGTGCTTGTTGTTGGTCTCAATTAGCTTCATTTGGCCTTCCAGTTTTGGTGAAAGTTTTGAAAAAACTAAATATGGGGCTTGCACAACAGGGTATCAGGAAGAAACAGAGCTGAAAAGAGAGTGAAATCACAGAGGCACAGAGGGTTATTTGGCCATGTTGGATAGAATGAATAAAATGACTAACACATTGAACACATTAAAATGCTTACGCACTCATGAAAGCATTTGTACATCATATCAAGCCGCTTTACTTTCCCCCAGTCCTAATCCTTAATCTCTTTATCGCAATATTTAACCACAGTAATTGATTGCAACTACGTGACCTGAGGCTTATCTCAAAGCACTTTTTCCATCCCTAATACTATTAGCCTTGAGAGTGAGACTGAATAACAGAGAGAAGAAGACAGAAGAAAATCTGTATGTCAGTGTCCTTCATAGCTCAGATAAACTTCTCTAAGGCGTGCTGCTGAGTGATGGCCGGCAGCTCTGCAAGGAAAAAAAGGAAATAATCCTGAACCACTCCACTTCTCCCCACGGAGGCTCTAATATAAAAAAGGTATGATGATTTAGCACACCAGTATTCATCTCAGGGACCTCTGCCATAACCGGGCTTAAGCAGTGCTGGGGGATTCCTTAATTGGCTTGTTTCTTGTCAGGGACACACTGAGGCCAATATCTAATGCGCTCCCACTCGGCATCTCGCTGACAGCGGAACATATCCTGACAGGTTTTTGGGCTAACCCTCACCGTGTGAGGAATACAGCGAAGCTGAGTTAGAGAAAGAGAAAGAGTAGGAGGTACAGGATAGATGCAAATAGAGAGAGGGGAAAATTGAGGGAGGGAAGAGTGAGGAGATTATTAGTGCCTGGCTGAATGCAGGAGCTGAATACATAAATACAGGAAATACTAGCAACCAAGGAGAGAAAATAGAATATCTGGTTTCTGTAAGACAGCCAGAGTTTAGACAGATAGACTTGTCTATCTGTGAAAAGCTCTGGAAATTTTCTCACATACAATAGGTCAATAGTTCAGTCTAAGTTAAGCCTACAGTGAAGTTTCTATAAAAACAGCAGTCGTACCATGAAGGCAACTGGGTCATTATTTGACATTGGCACAACCATGTCTTCGAGGTTAAAGACATGGTTGCTTTGAGTGCTCAGTGAGAGTAGAAAAGCGTTATATAAGAACCAGTCCATTTACCATTCATGTCTTTTGTCCTTCACTTCTCCAGTTATCTTACTTTTTTTTTGAAGACATACTACACACCATGCAAAGATCTGATGATGTTCAGGTGTAAGGACTGCAAAAGAATGAAAAGTACCTTTAGAAATCCTAGTTTTGTGGAAGCAAAATATAAAGAAATGTGGGTGTGTGTGTTTTTTTTTTTACTCAGTATTGTACTTTGGCAGCGTTACTTTTTAATTGAGCGTTTTATAAACCTAAAAGTAATCAAAACAACTTTTACTTCTTTGTTTCTCAGTGTGTTTATCTTATATTATTCTTATTGTCTTCCTCTGTGGTTGTCTTCCACTCATCGTTTTTTCCTACCTTTCATAACTGTACTAATCCTATACCATTATCTTTGCTGTATCTTGATGGCAGTCTATTGAAAGGCCAGGTGTGCCAGCTAAATTTTAGTGTAAGGTGAGCTGGCAGAAAACTCCAGCTCTAAATGCAAAGCCAAATGCAGACACAGAGACAGAGAACTAGAAGAAGCTGGTGAGACAGGCAACAAGAGGTTAAGCTGGGAATCCATTAATGTTTCATAGCTAGATATACAAGCAACAGCACTGTAAGACTGGCCGTTACAGCAGTATTCAAGCAGCCAATTGTATATTGACTTCTTGGTAAGATGCCTATAATGGGGGGACCTGCTGACACACCCATACTCAGGAACATGTATACCAAGAGTTGCATATTGACAGTTTTCTTTTTCATTATTCTTCCACGCACGCACACTGCAATTGAATGCACATAAAAATAGAAAAGACTACCTATCCAAGTTACTAACAGGTTACACACCTGCACACACACACACACACACACACACACACACACACACACACACACACATATTTGCATACACAAATGGATAGATTCTTTATGTGTACACCAAAAGAACAGTGTGGTGGCCCAGTTAGACAAAACCTGCCCAAGGTCACGGTGCTTTATCTCTAGTAGGCTGTTTATCCCTGTCTGTTTCACTTCACTTGCATCAGAAAATATATTACAGTGACAATGACGCATTTCTGCAGAATTCCAAACCTAAAACCTCAGCTCTGCTGTTCTCTGGCACCAAGTATGCTGCACTCCCAGCTGGCTGATCAGAGCCTTAAAAAGACATTACAGTTTGGTCACACTATCCAAAATTTCTGCTAACATCGGCAAGAAGAGGTAATAAACCAGGATTTTTATTAGATTGGTTAATGTTTGTCAGATAATAGTGCTTGTTACAGTTTTGTGAATGAGATTAAGGTGTCATGGATTTGCAGATGTTTTCATTGCATCATTTATGTTGTGCTAAAGTTATTACAACTTCAATTCAAAAAAAATTTGAACAGCTCATCAGCAGTTCTGGGTTGCTTTGCGATATTTTTCATTGTATGATTTAATGATATAGACAGGTCAAATGAATGAAGATATAGACAGGTTTAGGAGCAACAAGCAAGTCATATATAGTTATATAGACAACATCCTTTAAGGGAAAGAATTGTTAATTTCACCAAGCCAATATCAAACCACTATTTACATGTATAACAAAGCCTTGGCTCATGGTAAAATGCTATGGGTAATAAATGTTGCCTACTTGCAGTCCAAAATAGTCATATTGAAAACATTTGGCTCATTTTTAAACATTTTTCACATTTAATGTAGTTATTGGATTCTGATCAGACGTTTTTTTCCCAGAGGAAATTAAATGGTCACAGTTGCACAGTTACTGGCGCACGCAAGCTAAAGTACCAATATTAGATAATACAATATCTTACAAAATAGATCTTCCTCTAATATATAAATATCCCTGATATATTGCACAAATACAAACACAAATTGGACAAACAGTATATACTTAAGTGTACTGCAAATGATTTTCTGCTAGCCTGATGAAAATTCAACTTTTTAAGATACTAACAGATTTAAAATGCCTTTCAGAAAGCGTTCTTACTTTAGGAAGAGGGCCTGACTCTCTCTATCAACTGTTGAACATCTTTCTTTGTCTCCCAGATTATGTGTGGTTGATTGAAACAGGATTTTTCTTTGGGGCTGTCTATATAGTCTTGTAATAGCTTTGTGCCTAGCAGAGCAATCGCAGTGCTCCATCAAGCTCTGACACATCCATTTGTCACACTCTCTGTGGTCAGATAGAAAACCAAGGGAAGAAGCACACATACACATTGATACGCACACACGCAAAATGAGATATAATGCCAAGCATTGTGTCCTAGTGTAAAGTACATATAGCATTATCATATCATGACACTACTGAAAAAAATGCATCTTACCCTGTGTTGTTTGGACACAAGCATGCCATGAACTACTGAATGAGTCATTGAAGAAAATCCAACCTGACACGTTCAAATGGAAAAGAAAATGTTACAAACCGAGACTGACCAACACAACGTTGACATTTTACACCCTGACCAAAGTAGCCACTCAAGTGACAAGCTAAACCAGCAGATGCATTATCTGTGATAGAACAACAATATTGCTTTGCTGATTGGGTCATTTGTAGTTGTCACACATTTACACATAACACTCAATGAAAATGCTTCTTCCTCTTTAAATCACACTCCTACTATTACTGCATAGTGATTCTTTTATAATTTGCTATCAAAAAATTCCGAAACTGTTCATAGACCGTTGCACACAAATGGCATGTAGTATGTTTGTGTTTGTGCAACAGGTACAAGCACTGTTTGACCTTGAAAAATCAAGATTAGGACTTATGCTACTTTCGTGTGGCACATTTGCAATTTCACAGTAATTTAACACTGAGTCAGTGTCTGCAAGGACCTCCATCAATTGGCATGGGGTAACCCAACCTTTGAGTTAACAGTGGGCACGGAGTCATCGCTTGCTATGACCTAGAGAACATATATTAGTCTGTGAGGTATTAGACCTCACAGCGTTCAAGGTCAAAAAGACGTCAGAAAAGTATAACAAAAAGAATAAAAGGAGAAGATGATGAAAAACAGGAAAAAGAAGAAAAAGAGAAAGAAAAGGAATCAATGTCTTGCACTGTTTCCAAGGAGCCAGACTTTCTTGTATTTTTTCAAAGTGGTCTGGAGCAATAATTCTCCAGGCTTTTTGAAGGTCTGTCAATGTTTTATTAACCAACCAAAGAAATGGTTCTGTTGTTTGTTAAGCCACTTAACATTCAAGCATGACTCATTCACACATCAAAAGCCAATAACTCCGGTGATGAATTAATGTTGCGTCTAACCAGTGTTGTGTTGAAACAAAATTTGAACATTCTTCTGGGTTCAAATCATGATCAGTATCTTAGGAGATGAGTTGAGAGAAAAGGTAAAACACTTTCTACAACCATCTGTAAAACATGGTTTAGGTTCTGTCATGATTTACGGCTGCATTTCAGACAGTTTTGTTGAAGATATTGTCAAAATTGATGGAATTATGAATGTAGAAAAGTTAAGTGAGATTTTGATCTTTGCAATAACATCTGAAAAGCTTCTGGTTGGCAACGGCTTCATTTTTCAACATGACAATGATCTTAAACACGCTTTTACTCCCAATGCAGTAAAAACATAGCTAGAATAGAGCACTATAAGTCATGGACTGGCATCCTCAGAGGGCAGACTTCAACATCTTGACAGAGAATGGAGCAAAAGGCAGCCAACATCCAAAGAAAGTTCAGGGTTGTCCTTCAGGAAGCCTGGAAAACTATGTAAATACATTACAAGAAAGCTTGTCTAAGAGAGTTCAAGTTGTGCTGAAAAGTAAAGGTGACCATATCAAACATTGACTTTCAAGCTTGTTAAAATGACATAACCTCTGTTTTTGCTCATGTTGTGAATTTTGATTTATGTTTGTAAATATTTCAATTTCACCTGTTTCTCATTTTTCTAGCCAAATAATCAGCTTTGAAAAGGGTTGCTCAAAATGTTTGTACTGTCTGCAGAATTGTGGACATAAGGATACATACATTGCTGAAAATGTCAACCAGCGAGACCTTAAGGATGCTGATTTCACAGTACAAAATTTCATACATAAAAAGATATGTTTGATTTCATATAGATAACAGATGTTTTTGCATATTTTCCAGAATCACATATATACAGAGACCCCTAGTGACATAAATGGAGAAGTACTGGGTGTTTATGGTGATACCACTGCAAATACATGGGTCTGGAAATAAAGTCTACAAATGAATTTACTAAAGAGCTCTATTTTGAAAATATTGAAAGATGAGCTGTGACACTGTTTCACACACAAAAAACTTTGTTCACTTTTGTAGTAAAGTTTGTTTATTGGTAATTTGCAACAAACTGGTTATGCTTGCTGACCTTCTAAGGTCAAAGGAAAAGCTCCGGATTGTTTTGTATTTACAACATACAGAGAAAGGTAATACCTTCATAATCTGAGCTTTTTTAAATTTCTTTTTCTCTTAACATCATTTTTTATACTAATTATTTGGTATGGATGTACACGAGTTCTTTTGCTTCTTTTGTTGGTAGAAGTCCTGGGGCACACAAGTGCAGAACAAAACCACTTCTCTTTCTCCATCTGTATCATTTTAAAGTAAATTTTCAATAATGGCACAATCCCTAAATCCAATATTTTTGTCTCCAAAACATCACACGCAAACATAAACTAAGCAAAGCATCTAAATAAAAAGTGAATCACTGTCAAAAACTGTATGTAATTGTTCTTTAGCATTATTGAACTGATGTTACCAAAGCTATTAGAATCAATAAAACAGCCTGAATGATCCTATAATGTAGAGTGTATACAGATAACCAAACTGATATGGCTGTTACTCCTAAAAATTGCATGTATTTCTAACTTAATAAGTCAGCTCTCTAGGCAGTTTTGAAGCAGAAAACATTATGCAATAATTCAAAAGTTTGCAGATTGTTCGGTTTTCTCTTTCATTAACTGAGTTAGAGCTGTAATGGAAGAAAGATGAGGTCACTTGGTAAAGATTCAACCCCTGGAGCTCCAGAGTTTGTCCATTCTTCTCTTTTAGAAACACAGAAAGATAAGTGAGAGCGAGAAACATCTTGTTTTCTTCTCATCTCTCTGGTCTAACTTCAATCTAGATGTTCGATTGTGCATGAGGAGGTTGATGGGGGTCGTTTGGGGTCAGAGGATGGTTCCTGTTAGAGGGATATGGTTTCATTGTAGATGGATGTTTAGGCTGGCAAGCGCTCTAAAATGCACTTAACATTTTATACAAATTCTAAAGGTTGCTGAAAGCCATACCCCACCACTTGCTTTCTCTGTGTCTCTCTGCTGCTCTCTCTGTCCTAATTGATCGAGCTGCCCAGACAATCCCGTATAGCCTGCACTTATTTCCAGTCAGGCTTGTTTAAGCCTTACAGACTGGAGTCAGATGGCTTCGCCAGGGAAAGATGTCTCTTACTGTTACCAGAAAGACAGGTAGACGTGGGAGAGAGATTGCATCATGCCAAACTGAAACCCAAGGCAAACGTAATAGTGTTCTGGAAATATCATAGTGGGCATTCCTTTAACATGTTGTCCATTTTATGCCCAAATGATATTCTAATAAGCTATTTTTTTACTTTTAATTTTATCTTACAAAAACTTTGACGACCACATATAGTCTCTAATTGTCTCATATATCTCATATATAGTACCCAGCTTTAGAGCTATGGTTTCTTTGGATCAATGCATGCACACCAATTCAAGAGATGCTACAGAGAGCCAAACATTAGTTATAGGGAACCAACAAAGGCCCAGTCTGCAGTAATTCCATATCTGTCAGCTCTGTGATGCACTGGTCTATTTGTCAGTGCTGCTTAGATACAGCTCTCAACAATCCACACCCTGCCCTTCAAGTTAATTTGACTAATTTATTATTCTGTATTCAAGTAGCACATAACATTGACCAACAATTAATTTTTGGCCATTAAACTAGAACTTGAAATAGCAGTCATGACTGCATGAGTATGTTTTTTTCTTTCTTGGCAATTCCCAAAGTTGGGTGCTGGTTGATTAAAATCAAGTGTTTTTTGAACTGCTGTAATTTGACGCAGCCTTTTGCATAGGTACTGTATCACTACTATTTCCCACTCAAGTTCTTCTACTGGTCCTTCTGTTTAGTGTAACCCTAAAACTAACTCTGTGGCATATTAGTGTCACATTTTATGCTTTTAAATAGTTTGAAGAATTATTTCCTAGATTTCCATTATTTCCTAGACAGAAAACTTTTACCTGGTGGGGAAATACTGCTTAAGATAATGTTTTTATTCATTTATCTTTTTTAATATTTTCATCTAAAAACAATTTATATGAACACAATTATCATAATCTACAGTCTCTGGAGAATAAATTTTATGTTTTGGACATAGTTGATAAGTATAGGTTTTTCGTTCTTACATACCACCCTAATTCTTAAGTAATCCTAGCTGCTTTCTCTTTGGTGCATTCACACCAGATATACAGAGGAGTTTTGCAGTTTTATGCCCAGGCAAGGCCTGTTCACTTGTAATTAGATAACTAATTAATTAGATAAAATATGTGGAGTTGACTCCAAGTGTTGAACTTGTATAGCAAGTTCACGCTAGGTGTGATGTTGGTGTAAGTGAAGGAAGCTATTAGACTGAATAATCATTTAGAGCAACAGTAAAAATTTCTGGAATGGCCAAATCAACAATCTGGTACATTCACAGAAAGATTAAATGCACTGCTGGGTTTAGCAACACCAAAAGGCCTGAAACACCACAGAATAAAACTAAAGTGGATTATAATTTTATTTGTCTTAGACAAGTAAAGAATGCTTTCAAGAATATAGTCTTCATCGAAGAGGTCTTCACACAATTTAATAGAGAGGGTGTACAGCAAAGTGCAAACCCCTGGTTACATGCAAAAACAGTAAGGCCAGATAAGAGATGGCAAAAAAACACAGAGCTTATGGTATTTACCAGAAAAATTCTGTAAGTGTCCAAATACTTATGTAATTAACTGTATGACTCCAGCTGCCCCCAAAATGCCTCAGTTAGTGTTCAGTTCAGTTCATGCAGATCCAAATCTGCATCTTGTGCAAATTTTTGTAATTGTATGTTTGCATGTAAAACTCTTTTTTTTGGTGTAAATGCACCATTAAATTTAATCAAAACATCCCTCTGCTAATACTGTCAGCATTTTCCTTTTCTTATTAGGGACAACTTGGCTTTCAACTATTACAACACTTATTTAAATTAGTAGAGCATCCTCACATACTGGTGCATGTAGCCCAGCATTCACTTCCCTCTTTTTCCCTACCCGTCTGCTCGGTCTTACTGCCCTGTGAATCTGCTACTGTTCATCTTCCCCCTACCCATTCTCTTGATATCTTTCTCTCCTTTCTTTATTCTCTCTCTACCTCTCTATACTCTCCCCGCTCTCTGTGTCTCTCTGACAGCCTCCTCTTAACAATGACCAGCAGACTGTGTAAACAGGAAAGAGGCAATGTGTTGTGGGGGTGTTTGTCTGTGTTTCATCCAGTTTGTCTGCAGAGAGAGGATATTGCAATTAACTAAATGAAACACTGTATTTAAATAAATATTTATTGTTTTAGTCTAGCAGTCGAGTTATTGCGTCTGTTTAATTATTTCTGGACATCTTGTAAGAATGCTGCCTTTAGGTACACTCTGAGGTATTGATTTTTAAGAGTTACTAATAGCATTATTACATAGTATTATTACAATGGCCTATAAAAAGCTGAGGCCTTAACCTTCACTGTAAACTGTTGCTATGTACAGTGTCCATCCTTTGTGGATGGACATTGTACATAGCATAGTATAGCATCACATTTTATTGACTTTGCTGTTTCATTTCATCTTACATCCATCATCAGTACATCATGTCAGCATAATATTACTATACCTCAATCAATACAATTCTGTTTCTGCATCACGCTGTTCTTGTGTCAAACCAATAAAGCAGATTTGAATTTAATTGAACTGAGACTGGGAGAAAGAGATAAGAAAGAAATGAGATAGTGGTGACCTTTTCTACAGATTGAAATGCCAAAGTTGTCTTTATCAGCTACTTCAGTGTTTGGTTGTTATTGACACCAGTTAGGTCCTTGCTTCTCACTCATCGGTGGAGCGGTGGTCTATAAATAGTCCTTAAAAAACTTTTTTTAAAAGGTATATACATTTCATTAAGGCATGCGATCTAGGAATTGCATCTTATTTTTTTATTTATTTGAGACCCTTACAGTCAGTACCTTTTTGTGAGGGCTATACTTTGTGTAAACTATAACAGAAGCATGAGCTTGAATGTACGTTCTATGTCGACAATATTTGTGTATCTGTACAGCATGCTCTCCTCTATCTGGGTGACCCGCTCTTATCTAAGCTGTCTATGGTTGCACCCTGCTACCTCACCCACTGACAAAGTCTGTATGTGTGTGTTCGTTGTACCACTGTGTGCAGCCATCACTGTGATCTCACATCAGTCAGAGGCTGCTGAGCCGCACATTGACATTCCAGGCTGCTTGTCTGCCTCTCTGGCAAAAATAGATATGTAAAACGACAAGCTCTTTCCCCCCCGTTTTCCCACGCATAGTTTGTCTGGGCTGTTGAGGAAGAAAAAATAAAGGTCTCTGGTCTGTGTCAGCTGAGATGAGACACAATCAGCATGTGTGGAGGGGAGTGACATATCACCGCTTAGGCAAATGAGATAGAGAATAAGGGGCTGAAAGGAGGAATGGTTCATACCCTTAACCAGTGTTGATCCTGCAGTTAGGTAGGGTTTTACCGGGATGTGGGTTTTGATGACTAAACACACAGTGAAAATGTGCTATAATAGCTATGAACTCTCATAGTTTGTTAGATGTGGAAGCATCTGAAGATGGAAGCTGAGTGAAAGACATAATTTAATTATGAATAGGCTCCAGTACATTAGAAGATACTTTTGGCTGGTCCCTTATTTCCCACACAGCAAATGGATCAACATATTTAGATGCAGTGCAGTTTATAGATGCTTTTCCAGGTGCAGCCGTCCATTTATCCGGTCTGTGGACTGTTACAAAGAGTACACTAACTTGTAACCGTCTGGGGCTGGGTTTGCATCTCCTCCCAGTCTCAGACCGGGGATCTTTAATGTGCAATGTGTTAACCACTACAACATGTAGCCATTAGGCTTCAGTATATTATCTAAACATTAATAATTTCATAGCACTAGTATCTACTTAAACATGAAATTGCATGTGCTGGATATACTTAATTTAAAAGCCATGTTTAAAACAAGATTTTTTTTTCCCGTTGCAGCAAAGGAGGAAGTCCTTTTGATTATTTGCATTTTAAAACTATTTAAAAGTATATGTGAGTTTTTAAGAAAATATTGCAGATCCTGCTAAAGATGTGACAAAATTTAAAAGCCAGCATCTGCACATGACATCACTGTAGCTTTAAAGTGAAGCACTACATGTCTCAAATGGGAGTTCAGAGGCCCCATTTAGCAGCACATCAACACCTCCAAAATGTTACCTTTCTCGAGGACACTTCAACACAGTGTTTGATTCAGGGCTCTTCTTTCTTAAAGGACTGCGGTGACTCGCTTTTACTCTGGACTTGAAGAAATCCAGCGTGGTAAAATACAAATATGTTTTTTTCTCATCAAATAAAAGAGTACAGATAGAGCTTTTCATCCTTAATATTTGTAATAAAACAGCTGAAAGAGTAACTTATAGCTGGCATGGCCACATGTTAGACTACGACCTTGAAGAGCCATAATAGGAGTTGTAATAGGTACTATAATAACAGTTAGAAATTAAGACATAAGGTAGTGGGATATTCATATATATTCAACATATAAGCATGCAGCTTTGGCAACCGTCTCATCTTTTCAATTTCACATTAAATGACACAATTTCCATTATAAAAATGACAATCACAACCAGCCACTGTAATTTCTTTCTAATGGCATGCACATATGAATTTACAAGCCACGCTCATTTTTAGAGTTGTATTATGTGGAAATCAATTAAACCTTATAGTGAGTTTACTTATTGATCTAGTTTGTGGTGTAGTTACCATATACAGTGTAACTGCTCTTTCTCTTCGGTCTTTCAGTTTCTCTCTCCCCTCTTGTCTTACCTTGTGTGCAATATTTCAGACACTGGCAGTTTTAATACACGTAGAAATTTGAAACTGCTATCTCTTCTTTCTCTCATGCCTGCAGTGCCCTAACATAGCATTGTGTTGTTTACCTCAAACCCCAAAGTGTGTATAAGCATACTGTGAAAAGATTGTCCACAGTGACACAAAGGGCAAAAAGTGTAATAACCCTGGTGGTGCAGTTTAAGAAGCGGGCGGTTTTGTTTGCCTTGGTCTGACTGTGTTGAGATGGTTTACTCAGTTTGCTGAAGCGTCTTCTTTTTTCTCTTTACTTTTTAATACTTGTTCAGAGAAGGTTGTTGAAGTGGAGCTGTGCCCATTTTAAAATGTGTAAATAGTCTAAGAGTTAGCCTATATTCACCAAAACCAAAGCAATTGAAAAATTACAATTTTTCTTTTCTTTGTAATTTTGCATCTTTACACCAACACACTGGTTAATTAAACAAATCCAGGAATTTAACAAATGTGTTGCATTAACAGTTTTTGGATTTGTGTTAGCTATGAGATGATTCTCTTCACTACCAAATCCCTTCAACCTCCAAATGTGTTTTTGTTTTGGCCTTTCATTTTGTATACATGGGTACAATTCACTACATATGAGACCTGTGTGCTAAAAAACTGAGCTCAGAAAAAAACCCTGTATAACTGTACACTGTAAAATCTAATTAGTTCCCAGAACTCAAAAAAATTATGGAAACTCGTTGCCTCAAAAAAATTGAGTAAAGCTTAGCTAAAAATGACTAAGTTAGGACAACGTATTTATTTTGAGTACTCTGTACAAGCTCATTTGTTCCCAGAACTCAAAAAAATTGGATCAAGTTTACGTAAGATGACCAAGTTAGGGCAACTTACTCATTTTGAGTACACTGTACAGCCTTGTTAGTTACCAGAACTCAAAAAAATTATGGAAACTCGTTGCCTCAAAAAAACTAAGTAAAGCTTACTTAGGATGACTGTTAGGACAACTTATACATTGCAAGTCTGCAGTATTAAGAATAACTTGATATTTCTGACTGTACAATACTAATTGTTTACCTACTGACAAACATTTCAAGTTCAACTAAATGAAAAAACAATTTGTGGTAACCTGAATATGATTAAAAATAATTAACAACACTTTTTGTAATGATGTTAAAATCAGCCCAACTTTTATTTTCAAACACAACAAAGTACAACAGCCAACATACTGGACACTGTTCTGCTGAACAACAAACAATTATATTGCCATCACTGTTATAATCTTACAATGAAACAAAGTCTCAGATGTAATTATTCTGAAAATAAGTTTAGGCCTACCACAAGTTTGTTTTGTACTTACATTACTTATATAATCAAAATAAAATATTTGTTGTTCTGTCACAAGTGCAGTCTCTACTTCAAACAACACATTTGTTTTTCATTCCAACACATGAGCTGGAATGTTGTAATATTTTAAGGATGGCTTGTTTCCAGTCCAGGCATTACTGCCTGAATGACTATCACGGAACGAGGTGATCCAAATGTAGGTGCAGAAGAAAGTCTTTAACTTCCCTTAAGTACAGTGGCAGTGGATGTGGGTTGGAGATGCAATGAGCTTGAACCTGCAGGCGACCATCTTCACTGACCACACCATCTGTGACGGAGGACTCATCTCTCCTGTTGTCCTGCAAGCAAACAATCATATTTTTGGAACATGAACTTAATTGCTTTCTTAAAACATTTTTTTCTGCATTTGGTATAGAACAGACTCCAATTTAGACAATCTCAGGCTCCCTCCCCACCGGAGAGGTGACATTCAATGTCTCAATTGTCAGTCTGGATAGCCGTGACCACCACCCAACATACAATAATGTCATGAAAGCATCATTTTAAAAAGGGCTATGCAAACATGGCCAATAACTTTCATTCTAATGATGTGCAAAATGATTTGGGCACAAAACAAATTTTGCTGTTAGAAAACTTGCAGACTTCACTATATACAGTGTAGACCCTCTAAACTAAGTTTGGGGGATGTGATCTTTCAAGAAATGCAGACCAAACTGTTGTTGTTTGTTTACTTACACAGCATGTCTTGTAGAATTAACTGGAGTCACAGCAACAGCATAGTGCAGTCATATCTCAAGTCTAATAACAGAAGACAGGAAAAGATCAGTAAAGAAACAACTTCCCCAAACCAAAGCACAAACAAAACAATAAGTAAAACAGGCTGATCTAAACTATGATTAAAGTTCAGCCTGATTAATATAAATGTCACTGACAGTTGCTAATATATTGGAAAACCAAAATACTTACCACTGAGTTGATGTCTTTCTGTCCAACAACAGGAGTGCTGGTCCCGAGCCTCAAAGACAGTAAGAAGCAAGCAGAGGGAGAAAAAACAGAACATATTTCAGAAACTGATTTGATCCTTAATGGTTGTGCAATCACTGTAACATAGAGTTCGCTTATGTTGTTAAATAAAGGCTAGATTTGGCATTAATAGATGCCACAGATGTTCTAAAGCTGCCACAAAGCATGAAAAAATAGACGTCTCCGAAAACGTCGGAGCATTTTTGCAAATATGTGATGTCTTGATAAATCGAGCAGATATTTGAAATTTACACAGCTACATTCTCGCCTGAAAATATCTTAAAAGTTTATTTTGTGACCCAGAAAAAGTAATAAGTTTCTTAGCCGCGCTCCTCCGCCATTGCCGCGCTTACAAATACACAGGCTCCGACAACCGTGGCCGACAAATGCGATCCTCCTTTTCCCCAGACTACCCTTTCTGGGTCACAAAATAACCTTTTAAGATATTTTCAGGCGAGAATGTAGCTATGTAATGCTCAAATATCTACTTAATTTATCAAAATATCACATATTTGCAAAAGTGCTTCCATGTTTTCGGAGAGCTCTGTTATCCACCCCCCACACCCACCCCACCCCTAACGGCTGCACCTCCCAAAGAATTTTGTCTGGGCTCTTATCTCACTTATTTATTTCAAACAATCAACAGAAAATTTCACCGACATAGTTTTATGTAAGGTTTTTAAGGCTGTGGTGTTAATTTTTAAGTAACATGAGCCCAGCGGCAGCAGCAATGCTAGGCTAACACTAACTAGCTAGCAAGATTTTAAACCTGGTGCTAAACTAAGAGAAGCCACAAAATCAGTTTGAATAAGAGTAAACATTTACTCACCAAGTCAGTGTATCAGGTAAAGATCCACAGCAATGACAACAATAATATCTTGAGCTGACGCTTCTCCAGGTTTGCTCAATATATTCCATAAAGAATGCACCATGAACATGCGGACTGATCCGTGAGGGAGGAGGACGGTAGTCACGTGGCATTTTCAAAACACATCTTTCATCTTTCCGCCCTGAAAAGCAAAACTTCCAGCTTACTTAGTTTTTCTAAGTTAGGACAACTCAAATTAAGCGAGTTTATCAGCGTTTTTGCATAAAAAGTACTGGTAACTTATTTAAATTGAGTTCTAATAACAAATTGATAAAAATTGAGTTCAGCCTATTTAATATTTTTAATTAAACACAATATTACATTTTACAGTGTACATGTTCAGAAACACGAATCAATAGATCAGAGGTCGTGACTATTATACAACCTATGTATGCGAGACTGCATTGAACTACCGTACACTTAGGTGTAATCCATTGTCTTTAAAAAAATATCACAAGACAGAGTAACTAGACATGACTTTCATGCATTAGCCCAACATCAGCAGTCTTCCAGATGTTACACAGTTTGAACTCTGTCTTTATTTCCCTCAGCTATCTTCGACTTGGATGACTCAGGACATGACCAACACTATGCCTTTTTGTGAGAGCACAACAGGGATGACAGATTGCGGAGCACTGGCTCCACCCTTCTCACTACCCTTCCACTGTGATGGATGCAAGAATGAAAGGAGCATGGGGTCTTTGGATTTCATTTGCTCACCGCTGTTGTATTGCTCCTATTGATTTAGGTGCATGTGGTTGACAGGCAACGGGATACTGTGTTTGAGAGAGATTGTGTGGAAGAGTAATGTTGGCCTTTCTCGGTTTAACTGATTAATCACTCACTAAAAAACACTGTCAAACAGATATCTAAGAAGAACTTGATCAAAATACGTCCAACTTATGAATCAGTGGTTTCAATCATACAGAAGGCAGGGTACGTATCAGCAGATGGGGTCACTGCAGCAGGTGACTCATATTTGGGGGCAGATTTCATTATATTTTGTGGGGTATTGGTAACAATGTTGGGCTCTGTTTGCAAACTGAGTTACTAAAAATAATTGAGCTAAACCACATTTGAAATTATTACAGTATATGCTTCTATATGACATATTATATTTCCTTATATGTATTTATTTATATTTATATTGATTTAAGAGATATTTATATTTACTTATATAAAAGAAGTAGAATCTCCGTCCTTCTTTTGCTCCTTCCATGCGAGCAGTCTCCAGTAGCTCTGGCATGTCCTCTAGTTTTAGGTTCAGAGTTTAGCTCCCTACATATCAAATTGACATTCTAGGTGGTGATATCTATTATGTTGTGCTATATGACAAGAGACCAGCAGGTTGGTCTTCTCTCCTCTCATCCACACCTGCTTTGTTGGTGTTGTAATCAAGGATGATGGCTGGTTTTCTGCCTTTCTGAGCACTGGCCTCTGCAACCCACTGAAATGATCTCATGAAAATGGCAATCCCATTTGGTCTTTGTATGAGACAGCCATGATGCTTCAGGGTGAAAGCACCCTTCGAGGAAGAGAAAAAAAATAAAAGCCTCTTTCCTCTGTTAAAATTTGAAAACATGACAGCTCAGTCTTGTTAGAGGAGTCTTACATCATCACGAGGGGGAGAAAATATAACAAATAAATACATATTGAAATGAATACAAGTGCTATGTAATACAAAAATATTCAGTAATACTGTGACAAAGAAAAAGCAAATTAGTTTATTCGAATTTGTGTCATCTCAGTTCAGCGTGAAAATCTCTGCCGTGCTTTGCTGTCATTTGTTTTTCTGAGAGTTCTCTTCCTCTTTTCCCTGGCGGTGCAGATTAGGCGAAGATAATACTAATTAAGTTTTCAACAACTTGTTAACCTCCCGTAAAAGCTAACATAAAAGTTTATCAACAACTGCTGAGTCTAATATAACAAATGAAATAAAGAGAGAAAAGCTGACAAGCAGAGCACCACAGAGATAGCTGTCAGTAAAGTCACAAAATGCTGCAAATAGAACAAAGAATAACGTGGGATTAAATAGACCGATCCTGTCGAGTCACAAAAATGTCCCAGATAACCGGTCCAGCTGTTTAAGCCTGCATCCAACTAATATATGATGCCCTCATCAGATTGTGCATCTCTATAGAAGATATTTTATTGCCAAGGTGTTTGATAGGGTGGATGTTGGATTTCTTTCTTATAGCCATTTATCCATTACTACAAGTGGGTTATGGGGAAAACACCTTACTTTACACAAACTCTTATCCGCAATCTGAACAGTGGTTGTTCAGTTTATTGCCACTCACACAGTGAACCAGTCCAAATGAATGGTGCCGTATCGTAAAATGAAAAGAGGCTGTTGTCACTTTAGATGTGACAACAACAAAATGACACGAGATCCCTGAAAATATCTGTTTGTAAATAATAGTATTAGTACAATTCTGTGTTTTGTTTTTGATGTACATTTGATGTACATTGTACGATTATACGATTTATACTTTACCCAGTTTTCTCACATGAACGTCAGAAGAATCAACATTAAACACTGTCCTAAGTTGTTCTCACACAGCATGCAAAAGGAGTTAGTCCCCTTCAGATTGATTTTCATTACTGGAAATAGTCTGTTTAAGTGAGACAAGGGTATTACCTGGGTAAAGGATGCAGAAGGAAACCACAATATGTCCGCTTGCTTACAGTGAATTTATCAATCAATTATATATGGTGTTCTTACATGGGTACAATTGGACACCTCATGAACATCCTGTTGATGAGCTGGAAGGTTAAAGACCATTTAATTTTCTTGAGTGAGTTCCATTCCTACACGCACATTTGCCAAGTAATGTCTTATAAGGTTTAAGCTCCCACTGCATATCTGAAAATCATTGACAAGAAATTAACAGGGAAATGAGAACAGTCATGATGCACATTTAACATTATTACTATTGACTATGTAGGTATGATAAATAGTTGCACCACTAGGAAGTCACATGGAAAATAGCACAGCTCCTTCATTTCCTCTACAGTGTCAATATAAAAGATTTTATGACATGTCCAGTGTTGTTAAGCAGTTTTTTGTTCAGTGGCAAGTATTGCCAGTATTCCTTGTTGGCACACAATCAGTAATTTAATTGGAAGTTTTAAAGTACACAGTGAAAATCAGTTTCCATAATTCTCCAATCAAAGTATTGATTTTCTTGTTGACACACAGTTGAGTACAATGGCCCACTGAGGTTGCCAGATATTGACAGAATCCCCCAAATTAAGCTTAGGCACTTGTCCATAATGAGCCCTCTATAGACCAACTCCTAGTGCACACACACACACAGATACACTATGTGAACACATACACAAAAACACTTTTCTCCTCATACATACACACAGACAAAAGTGCAAAGATGTGGTCTGAATGTGGGGCAGTGCAGGCGCCAGGTTAGCTATACTTCTACGCTATACACCAATTTTGTTTTTCTGTTTGTGCAAGACAAATTTGGAAAGATCTTTAGATATTATGCAAGCATAATTTTGTGAGTAATTCACCTGCTGTTGGTTCTAATGAGGCGATTTCAATATAGAAAAATGCTAACACTAGCTTCTGAGACTAAATGATGACTAAACTAGGAAGGGGGAGAAACGTTTATTCACTTATCTTGCAGTCACAACGCTTCAGCCAGTAATTATTAATTTTCACATGTTAAAAATAGCCTGAAAATAATAATTTGTACTGTTGTTTTTTACTTTTTCCCTTTTTCAGTTATTTTACTTTCTTCTTGTTGTGCCTTTTTTCTTAACATCAAATATCTGCCATCATATTCCCTAGTGAGCTAAGACTCTTCATCCATCTCTCTAATAACTATTACTGCTGTGTGTGTGGGAGGTGGTGGTGGTGTTTTTTCATCCATTGCAGAGGGACGCTCTACAATTAAATATAAATCTCTCAATCCAAGTGACAGTGGCAAGACACAAACACACACATTCATAGGAGGTGAGTGCATGAGAATAAAAGAGCACAGGGACGACAGAAGAAACCTCAGGTAGATTAATAAGACAGGCAGAGGAGAAACAAAACAACAGAAAGAGAAACACAAAGTAATTTGTTAAGATGTAAGGCATTAAGAGAGGGAAGGAGAGGGAAGAGAAACATTATATGTTATTAAATTTCACAGCATTTGCAAATAAACACCGGCAAACCTCAAGAAACAGTGTGGTTCTTACAAAGCACCAAACAATCTGTTATAGGAATTTAATTAGATTTTTTTCTGCCAAAACAGCTGATCACTTTTTGTCCCTAAAGAAAAAAAATCAGTGGATACACTGTAAAATGACTGTTTATTTCTTAAGGAAGTAAACTAAAAAACTTTTTTATTAAAAGCCAGATTTAAAAGTTTCTTTCACAAGACAGAGAGAAACACGAGGGAGCGAGACAATTACTTACTTTAATGCGTGTGTCTTATAAAGCTTTGCATTGAGACGTTTGGACAAGAAAAGAAATGAAAATGAAAATGTGTCGAAGAAATGATGTAACTAAATATAACTTCTTGTAGGTGTATATGTTGGCCAGTTTTCTCTTTCACTTCCATTTTTTGCCAATCTCTGCTGTAATTCAGAGGAGTCTTTGGAGACTAGAAACATCGGCTCCCAACTCCTTTGACACAGTGTGCGGGTTTTTGTACGTGTTTGTGTGTGTGGGCAGCATTCAACCAGCAAAATCAATGCTTTCTCTGTGTAGAAGGAGCAAGGCAACAGGACATTTAGTTATACATTTTGAATATTTATTCAGATACAGTCTCCTGTGGCCCAGGTGAACACCTGCGTATTCTCTCTAATGTCAGGGTCTTGTTTGGATCCCGTATGACGTTTGTTATTTGTCCCTGAATTCTTTTAGATCCCCCTGCAACGTCCTAGCATGATAGATTGGACTGAATTTATTAATTCATTAATTATTTAGTCACTGAAATGCTTCTTATGTTTCAAGAATATATTTAAGAATTCTTAAATTTGGTAAGTTCCATGTCGTTGGAGTTGAGGCTGTACATTTTTGTGTGACTGAATCTGAATCTGTGTCTATGTTAGTTAGGGAATTTCTACAATTCTACACATGCACAGACACCATCTCATGGTATTGGTGTAACAGCTGCTAGTTTTATCTCCAGTGGCCACTTAACTCCCACTACTTGGTTTGTTCACACTTACAAAATGTGCAGCACCTAAGTGCTCTGAATAAAATCTCCTTAGTGCCTTGCTGTTTTTCCACAGTATGTGTTATGCTTACGAGAGATAAAGAATATATGGAAAATAAATTGGAAGTATTTCTTAGATTCTACATATATTAAGTGTATTTTGGAAAACTCCACTATGTTTTTAACCAAATCTAAAAAAGAAGTTAATCTTCTCATTAAAGCATTGCTCTTTAACCTGCCCCAATGTCAGTATTATAATTATTAAGTCTTTTATAGTTGGTCATAACATATCATTCACACAGTGGGACTTTGGATTTTAAAATAGTCTTTAATTTTTTTTCTTTACAGGCTCAAATCCAACTGAGTAGTGGGAATGTTTAGGATCACTAAATATTTCATTTCAAGTGAAGATGAGCCGAGCTGGTTATGACACTGTAGTTAAAAGTGTAACTCTCAATAGGGCTCTGGATTTCACAGTGTTAATAAAAGGAGCTCACCCCCAGGCGAGTGGCCAGTAAAATGACTGGCTCGATTGCATGGGTGAGAGAGATGGGCTGTAAAGGCCTTGGTCCCAGGCTGCAATCAATCAACCACATTTTCTGGCCATTTTTCAATTATGCATGTTAGGGCTGGGTGGCAAGGTAGTGAGGTGTCCAACCAAGACTTAAAGTTTGGCACTTTGAAAAAGAAGTCATCCAACAGTGAGATTACAAACCAGCAGCACACGCAGTAATAAAGTGGAGTGTGGATGGGGATTGCAGGTGGTGAGTGGACTGCAGGCTTTGGCCCAAAGGGGCAACGCTGTCACTGGAATTTGAAATAATTAAGAGGAAATACATGTTATTGCTTTGCTTCCCAGCTTCACAATGCAAATCTCTAGCGACTTATTTTAAAGTGCTGCCACCACAAAGCTGCTTGACATTATCAGTTAGCTGACAAAATGTCAAAGTCTTGGAGGTCTTGTGGATCAGCTGTGAATGGTGTTTAGTTGGGGATTTCAACAGCTGTGCGTTTCTATCACAATGGATTGTTTTGCCCCTCTGAGATGAATCGCTCTGATATCGTTGCCTCAATCTTTCAGTCACTGGACACTTTGATTTATCTACATTGCCATTCAGGCTCATTTCATTGGCCACTAACTCTAGTAGTTTTCTTAAATCTCCTGAACACCACACATTTGTAACTCTTAATTCTTTGTCTCTCCTCTCTTTGCTGCCTTCTATTTTCTTCCTCAGTCCCATGTCTCTTGTTCAATAATTCCCCATTAAAAATCCAGTCTGATAGAAAGGATTTTATATTTTATGAAATATTACCTGTTACCATGAGTCCAATCAGGAAAGAAGTGCCTTGGTGTGCTATAAAAATATCCTGCTCAGAGAGACTGAGGGCTATGTTTGACCTTGCTCTCTCTGTGTGTGCAAGCATACACAAAGAACTCGTTCAATTGTCATTTTTAGCAGTCACTAAAGCCATGTATTTACACATAATACATTAAGATTTAATGGGTCGCTGACTTGTTCAACACTTAACATGGGTCTTCACTTAACACCACTTCAAATGCCATCCTTATCCTTAACATAAATGAGACTTTACAAAGCCTGAAGGTGTTTATTAGTTTTAATTTAGTAATTCTGACAAATACATTATTGTGTCAAATCACCAAATAACAATTACATGTTTTTCTTAGGTTTGAGCTAGAAGCCATTGGTATAGTCACATAAAATCCCAAACGTGTAAACCCTTTAAACTAGGACACAGCGTTATCCTGTATAATTTGGGTTTCTCCAGTTGCTCCTCTAAGGTAAAGCACCTACCACTGTTCAACTGTGCTGATGCACATTTCTTCCTACAGACACCACTGCAGGTCAACAGCTGACTAAGTGGTCAAATAAGACTGAAAGAGCCCGAAGGGATGATTGAATCAGCAACTTTAAATGCTGGAGCAAGAACCAGAGTATATGAGTGACAGAAAGCTTAAAAAAAATAGTCATAAATGTTTGTTGATGATTCTTTATCATTTTTAAATTCTGCATAGGGTTTTAATCACACTGGATGATCTGTAACATCCTCAAACACTGTCAAAGTATAGTTTGTTTGATATATCTTGATGCATTCTCAATCATCCAGGAAAGTAAATCTCCAAAAGTTGAATCTGTTCATCTGGACGTAGCGTTTTGTGGGAGAAACGTTTCGTCACTCATCCAAGTGACTTCTTCAGTCTCAGCTGACTGCAGGTTTCCCCAATCTTATAAACCTACACATACGGATCAGTATCTAAGGTTTGACTCTCATCATCCACTGGAGCACAAACTGGGTGTCATCAGTACGCTACAACACAGAGCGAACACCATCCCCACTGACACAGCGGCCAGGGAGTCAGAAGAACAGCACATCAAGAAGGCCCTGAGTAAATGTGGTTATCCCAGCTGGACTTTTGTCAAAGCTGGAAAGACACCTAAAGAAAGCTCCAGCCGATCCAGGAGAGAAGGTCAACCGCTGCCCAAGCGAAAACCTGTAGTGATCCCATATGTGTCAGGAGTATCGGAACAGTTGAGACGCATTTTTTCTAAACACCGGGTTTCTGTGGCTTTTAAACCCCAAAACACGCTGCGCCAAAAGTTGGTCCACCCCAAGGATCGGGTCCCCCGACACAAACAGAGTAACATAGTGTACGCTGTTAAGTGCCAGGAGGATTGCCAGGATTTATACATCGGGGAAACCAAACAACCTCTGGCGAAGCGGATGGCACAACACAGAAGAGCTACCTCGTCAGGCCAGGACTCTGCAGTCTATTTACACCTACAGGCCAGTGGACACAGGCCAGTGGACACTCTTCCCTGTCGAGGATGTGAAGGAAGAACGCTGGTTTGAGCGCGGAGTCAAGGAGGCCATTTACATGAAAAGGGAAAGACCATCTCTGAATCGAGGAGGGGGCCTAAGGGTACATCTTTCACCATCTTACAATGCTGTGATTGCAGCCATTCCCCAACTCTCTGTGAATGGTACTCATGGCCATTGATCAGTGGTCTTTGATCAGTGGGTTTTGGTCAGTGGTTGTTGATCAATGGTCATGAGAATTTGCATGACCAGTTGTGAAGTGGTCATGCAAGCTGTTTGGGAGACTTTCCGGTCCAGGTGCGAGCTGTGTAGTCAAAGTTGCGGATGTCCTTGGGCTCATTCTTCTTCACAACTGACAAGGAACTGACCTCCCAGCCCACTGTTCCTTCAGTGGGCTGGTTTCAGTCATTATGCAAATGTACTGTTTATAAGATTGGGGAAACCTGCAGTCAGCTGAGACTGAAGAAGTCACTTGGATGAGTGACGAAACGTTTCTCCCACAAAACGCTACGTCCAGATGAACAGATTCAACTTTTGGAGATTTGTTTGATATACATAAAGAATACTGAACAATATTTATTGACACTTGTACATTGCAGGAAAAGGACTTTTATGGCATGGCTAGGCAGAGAGATTGAGCTGGAAAGGATGCACAGTGCATTAGGGTGAGGCTAGAGATGGAAATGCACTAATCAGTTAAGAGAGTGCATTGAGAAGATGGAAGGACTACTTTGAGATGCTCATGAATGAAGAAATTATCAGAGGCTGACACATGGCTCTTGATGTCAGGGTTTGCCAGGGTTTGTCTTGTTGTCTCGTCTGTGTCCTTTGTCTTTAAGAAATGAAAACGCATGGATTGCTGTAGCAATTATATCACAAAATGACATGATTTGTATTATGTTAAAATGTATATAATGTGGCACAACCCTAGTATACATCTACTCAAGCATGGAACTTCAGCACTTCCTTAGTGACAGATGGCTCCATGAAAATCACTTTTAAATAATTGTCGGGATTTGTGAGACATGATACAGGACAGTGTTTTACTGCTTTAAAAACAGGCCTAATTAAGCATATATTAGCCTTATTATGTTCTTAAAAAGGTGATTTTTAAAGGTGTGCATGAAAGAGAGGGCAGCATGAAAAACAGTTTAAATGTTGAGACAAAATGGAGCATACTCACAGTTTATCTCAGCAGTCTGATTCTTAGACACAGTGTTAGTGCATGCCAGCACATACAGGGCCAGCTGTGTGTGCAAGTACACCGTTAGCTGACATCCCAACAGAAGATTTCAGAAATTCCAACAGCCAGTGGTAAATGAGCAAACTCATCATGATCTTTAGTTGATTCAGTGGCAAAAGAAAGAAAGAAAGAAAGAAAGAAAGAAAGAAAGAAAGAAAGAAAGAAAGAAAGAAAGGAAAACTGTAAGAATGGTTTGCACAATATCTTAAATCACTAGACCTTGAATCAGAAAGATGCTCGCCGTCAGTATCAAGTGTACCATTCTTAAACAAGAGCACTCAGGGAGTGTAACTCCCCAGAAAGACAAGGACTATACTAAAACTTTAGTGTTTTAATGATGTTTTATTACAGTATGATGACATCAGCCTGTTATGGCATCATTGGTCATTGTTATGTCGTTTGGGTATTGTATTGAAGAAACCAAAAGTGTGTTGTACAGCTCTCCCCATGCCCTTTCATATGATGTCACTCGATACGTTGTTTGTGGAGGTTTTTTAAGGTGAACGTTGTCCCTGACACCTAACAATGATGATCAAGTTCAAATAAGTAGTATGTTGTTGTGAAATTTAAAGATGATTCATAAAAAATGTGGGTAAGCTTTTTACTGATTTTGAAATTTGTTGTGACTCTGACCTTGACCCAATTTTCACCAAAATTAAATCAGCTCGAGCTGTTATTAGTTTCTACTATCACACAAAATTTGACAGTAATGTCAGACAGACAAAAAAAAGTAACTGATTAAATATTTCCTTTCTTCAAGGGGAGAATAATGTGATGCAGTCACCTAGCATTAGGAAAAAAATGTGGGTATTAGGAAAGAAAACTTTATCCATGTCCATTTCCATAGTCCTTTGGTGCTCAGTTTGTTGATTATCCCAAAGGAGTGATTAATAGGCTTTTCTCTGTCTGGAGCCATGGCATAGATTTTATCACAAAGGACGGTTCTGAAATCATATCTAAAAGCTTTGGAATCCCAGTGAATCCATATGGACTTAACAAAGAGTAAACTCCATATGTCTACTTACAGTTTTTTTTTATATATGGAAGCTAATGATCCATGTTTTCTCTTTTTTTATCTGTTAGTCTGTTTTCCAAGTCAGTTGTTATTATTTCTGCATTTTTCCATATTTTTCTTTCAAAGTTATTTCTTTCTGTTTTTATTTTGACTTTTTTTCTCATTTCAGCTTCTTCATGGAAATATTTTCATGCCAATATTTTAAGTATTTCATGTTCTGTTTTTTGTTTTTGTTTTTTATCTTCATGCCTTGCCCCAAGAGAAACGCTTTGTCCAACTGGATTTAGTGTGTACTTTTGATGGCAACATCACATTTAATCAAACTCAATTTGTTTGACTGTAATGCTACGTTTACACCTTGAGCGAAGAGCAGATTAAAACCTGCTGTCTTTGGATGATTGAATTAGAACATGTTATTAAAAAGGATAATGAGTATGTGAGAGCAAACATTAGGCTTTGATTACTACTCTCATCAAGAGGTAATATTTAGCTAAGTGAAAAAACAGCTTATTAAATGTGCAAGCTTATCAGGCAAATAGTATTGGTAAATTAACCACCAGCGCTATCTCAACCCTCTGGATTTTGTTTGCCTATAAATGAGCTATTTTCCAGCCCTCGTTTAGAACAAGCATCTCTCCCCCCAGACCCAAGAAAGGGAACATGAAATGTGTGTATGTTTGATGTAGTCAAATTACTTATGTTAATGTGTTGGTAATTAAAAGCTTTATACATGGTCTTCCATACCTTCGAGCATATTTCTCACATCTCTGAAAACAGTGTTGATTTTAGTTTTTGACTCAAAGAAGTAGACAGCTGTGCATACTGCAATGCACAAGCAATGTTCATTGGAGAAGTCACAGTGACCGAATTGAGCTTTCGATGTCTGAAAATTATGTATGCATGCATAAGTGTTTCATCTAGGAAAATGTATGCAAAGCAATGGGAGTAGTAGCAGCAGCAGTGATGGGTAAAAATAGATCCCATATATTGTCATATACAGTAAAACCTATGAGGTAAGTGGCATAAATATGAGTCTAAATATAAACCTCATACACACAAACATGATCATACACACACACAAGGGCAAACTCTGCAGCTCGTGGAGAGTCTGACGCTGCATTGTAAGCGAACTGATTTGAGAGCCCTTTTTTCCCAGGCAGGTAATTTGATTCTTTGAGGTCGATGTTGGGTGGTTTTGGGGTCGCCCATGTAGCCAGTCCCCACTCTAATAAAACCTGAGAGCGCTGCAGGACCAGGAGGCTAAAACCCCCCATTAACTTCTTTCCCATCAACATGGGGACAGGTAACCTAATGACCCTGCAAAGCTGCAATGCTCCCTAATCATGTGACCTGGGAGTTGCAGAGCTGATGACTAGGCAGCTGGAGCTCGACATCATACCAGGAGAAAACCTACCTCTAGGAATATGAGGAAAACAGATTGTTAGTTTGTTAATGATTTTTTTTTTTTTTTTTTACTGGAATGTGGTATGGACTGAGATGGTCTTGCTGGCACTCTCTTTAACCTTAATCCAGAGAAGAATATCTGAACAACTAAATGTGTTACTGTCCAAATTTGGTTTGAATACAGTCTAATATAAACAAAGTGTCTCAGAAAGAAGCAGAAAGAAGCAGGAAGCTATTACAATTTCCAGATTGCGTCTGTGCTCTGTATAGCATCAATCTTGGGATTTGAAATGACCACACAGTTTTCCTTGGGACTAAATTAATATTGCACAACCATGTTGTTAATTTTGTCCATATTTTGTATGGAATGCTATGACCTGTGAGGCCTGCTAGCAGATCTTGAATTAATACTAACTCTTTCTTTTTCTTCCCTCCCTTTCACCCCATTCTTCCCTCCTCTCTCCCCGACCCTCTACACTCTTATTATTTTTCCTTTAGTGGGATGCCATCACAGAGATGGACGAGCACAACCGACCCATCCATACTTTCCAGGTTTGCAATGTGATGGAGCCCAACCAAAACAACTGGCTTCGCTCCAACTGGATTTCACGACAGGCAGCCCAGAAGGTCTACGTGGAGCTCCGCTTCACCTTGCGCGACTGTAACTCAATCCCTTGGGTGTCTGGCACCTGCAAGGAGACCTTCAATCTATTCTATCATGAGACAGATGAGGCACACGGTGTCAAGTTCAGGCCTGCGCAGTACACCAAGATTGACACCATTGCTGCTGATGAGAGCTTTACTCAGATGGATCTTGGAGATCGGATCCTCAAGCTCAATACGGAGGTGCGGGAGGTGGGACCCATAAACAGGAAAGGCTTTTATCTGGCTTTCCAGGACATTGGCGCTTGCATTGCATTAGTGTCTGTGAGGGTTTACTATAAGAAATGTCCATTTACACAGAGGAACCTGGCCTCATTTCCAGACACAGTGCCTCGTGTGGACTCTTCTTCATTGGTGGAAGTGAGGGGGGCCTGTGTTGACCATGCTGAAGAAAGAGACACACCCAAACTGTTCTGTGGAGCTGATGGAGACTGGTTGGTTCCCCTGGGAAGATGTGTCTGTAGCGTTGGGTATGAGGAGATTGATGGTTCGTGTGTTGGTAAGTTTTCCAAGTTTTGTATATTTTAACTTGCTTTTCATTCTTCTCAGTGAAGCATTTTTTGAACTCAAAGACGTTTTTAGTCAGTCTTTCCAAAGCTCTGAAAGAAAAAGAATTGTTGGTGAAGGTGACACTGCTGTAGGGTTATGAGAACCCTGCAGCTGAATGCTTTGCCCATGGGTTATTGTTAGCAGCCTCTAATTGGAAAAAAGGCTTGTTTTGTTTTTAGACTGTCTTAATACTAATGTTTTGTTCTTGGTTCTTAATTAGCTTTTACTTAGATGTCCTTACCAAACCTTGACTTTAATTAAACCCACCTTTATTAAATTATTTCCTACATTTCTCTTTCTCAAGTGGTCAGAATGATAATAAATCTCAGACTTCACCTAAATGCAAATAGCAGCGGTAATTTCAATTCATTTTGACCACTTTACCATCAATGTTTATTTACAACATATAATAATTTAAAAGTATTTATATATATATATATTGCAATTATACAGTCAGGAAATATGAATATTTACAAGTAGAAATGTGCACTATTCTAACTTTCGTGCTATTGTACTTGCCTCATTTCTACACCATTTGTTTATCAAGATGGTAAGACAGTCAGTGTGATTCTAAGTCATATTCCTGTTTGATGTATTTGACATAAGTATTGATGCATCCACCAGTCAGAAAGATAAGCAATGTGGACAGATGATGATATGAAACCTGCAGTGCTTCAATACCATTTACTTCCCATTGTACCATCACATGCAACAACTAGAGAATGCTTTATAATCCCCACAGTCTATGTACATACTCACTCTTGCTGGTTCAAACGTCAAACAATTGCATAATGTTATTGTTGTTATTATTATTTTTATTTATTAACCTTCCTATTAGCCTATTAACCTTTATTGACCTTCCCTATTCATTTCAACTCATTACCCATAATGTTTTGTCCTTTGTCTTACCATTTTTACTAGCTGCTAATTTTCTCAGATAACAGAGGTGAAGTCACGTGAAAGGTTTTGAATGTTTATGAATGTTATTATGGTAGCAGTGAGAGGACCTGATGCTATCTAAGGCTGTATTTGTATGTGTTTGTGTGTGTGAGAGAGAGAGAAAGAGAGTGTCTGTTTCAGCAGCTTAAAACTGCATATTTTTCTGTTAGTCTGTTGCTTTTCTATCAAATGCATTCTAATTTTAGGGCTTTTTTTAAAGCAATTTTTGCAAATTTCTGGTGTTTTTTGCCCTTTGGCTACTGTTTAAATTCATATAAAAACTGCAGTAACTTTGGTTTTGCTTTATGAAAGATTAGTGAGTAGGCTGTTTATTTTTACACAAAGTTTAAACAGTTGAGAGGGTTATGAAACCAGAGGTGTTTTTCTGTGTGTTCAGGTGAAAAGCACATATTTTCCTTACTAGCTGCTAAAATCCAAACATGATAATCTTGTTGTGGTAATTTGTGTGCTTGTAAAATTTAGTATAATGAGTGAAGCTTTAGAAAGCAGTCATAAAGTGAAACATCATACTGTGTTCAGTGTTAAAGCTGGTCCAGGCACCAAAGCTTCACCACAGGATTTTAGGATTGTGTTTTGCATGTATGTGTCATGGTGCTTTATACATACAGAGAAGTGAACATGTGTCTATGTGTGTTGTGATGAGTCATGTGTGTAGGAATGTTGTTGTGTATATCTGTATTCTACCACCCGTTGTCTCAGTGGCTACCTTGGTGTGACAGATTACCTCAGCTGGCTTGGTAGCAGCTTGATCCTCAGCTCTCTGATATGAGCTTTGGGTTATCACTGACAGCATGGCTCACTGGGAATGCTACCTTCAAGAAGTTCCAATGCGACTTCTTTTCAAACCAAGTAAAGTCCTGATGTCAGGTCAACAGATACACACGTCTATAATCCAAAGGAGACAGATCGACAATCTAAAAGGTGTCCTAATGTACTTGTAAGTTACAACTTATCAAAACCATAATATGGAATTTAACTTTATACAGTTAACAAATGAAAGAATGAAAGCATCTACTAATATTTATCCTAAGAACTAACAATATACTACAATATCATGGATATAGAACACATTTTAAATTAGTAACTGATCTGAATTCACAGTTTAGCACAACAAAAGACACTGGGTCTTAAAAAGTAATCCAAGCTTGTGCAATTAGTTTTGTAAAGTTCAAGAAAATATGTAAGTTTTGCTAGAATGATCAAGATGATTAATCTATAGAAATATTGGCACAAATTAGATGCCATTGTACATGTTTGTTTCCCTCCAAAAAATAATCCATCTAACATCACCATAGACTACAGCCTTTTAAAAAACACTTTTGAGACATTTCGCTGGTTTTCACACCATTCAGAACCAGATGTCCTTGCACAGTTGATTACAATTCATCTTGTGACACAGGTCAGGGAGGCTTTCCAGCTGCACTTGCAGCTGCATCATAATCAACAGGCCAGGGGTGAAACTGCAGCTGTGATTAGAGTGCGTCTATCCTAAAATGATTTCTCCATTCTGCTCCTTTAATATTTCTTATGCGTTAATTGAGTGATAAAAAAGCTAGTAGAGGCAGATAAACTTGCTGTTGAAAACTTTTGGGAAACACATTGCAAATAAACAATTTGTGATGGATTTGTGGGCTTCTTCTTTATCTCTTCTTTAAGAGGTAAAGGAGTAATGTGGTGCATCCCTGCTGTTTGCCCTGTGACTTTCATCTTTGACATATATATAATATAGGGGAAAATACATGTAATTACATTACATGCCATTTAGTCTGATTTGAATATAATCTTTGGAAGAACTACATGTCACATAAAAATCACAAGAAGTGGTTAAGCACCTTGGTCATTGAAGAAGACTCCTGAGGTGGCGGGCTAAATCAACCAGAGCAGACATTTTGGCTCAGTGCCATTTACAAACATAAGCAGACTCAACACTGCCACCTATCAATATCGATGCTGGCCCCTTAAAGCACAATAAATTAAAGTAATTTCCTTCTTCCTCTCCTTATCCTCAGCCCCTTGCTCTCAAAGGAGCATATTTCACAGTTGGGTTAAGTCTAGCCCTTTGGGCAATGTGATGGCATTTTACTGCAATGTCAGCCCTGTAATGCAGCTCCTGTTCATTGTTCCAGCATTCAAACAGGCTTAGTTATTAAAAAGCCCCCACACAAAGTGCCACTAGAGCACCTTAGGCATTGAAGGAGAAGACTGAGGTAGCTGGCTAAAGTAATCTTTCAAGTGTTAGTTTACAACAAATTGGTAGTTTAAATGCAACAGCTGCCTTCCTATGTAGCAGATATGACCAGGTTGAAAAACCTGTGATTCCAGTAGCATCCCATTCATAAGTATTTGAAAAGCATAGGATTAATGTCTTTTTCATATCTAGTTGTTTGCTAGTTGTTGCTATAATGCAGCGCTAACATTTCACATGCTAAAAGGAAATCACTTTCATTGAAGTCTAAATGTTATGCATAGAACTGGAAGATGGAACAAAACTATTTAGTGGAAGAAAGTGTAGCTGTCTCTTTCCTGAAAATTGGAAGTTATATATAAAGAAAATTATGGAATCTTTTAAATCTATCAGATCTCAGACTGAAATCAGTTGATCAGTAAAATCTTCTTCAAGTTTTGTACACGGCAGATTACTTTGTATTATTGTTTTCCTTTGATAACCCCTACAGCAATAGCTTACACAGATATCAAGCAAACATCCATCCATCCATTTCTTTCCGCTTGGGCTTAAAGCACATCCCAGCTGCCTCAGGGTGGGAGGCAGGGTACACCTTGAACAGGTCACCAGTCTGTCGCAGACTAACTCACGGAAACAGAAAACCATTCATGCTCACATTCACACCTACATTCAGTTTAGATTTAGCCTAACCCCATGAATATCTTTGGACTGTGGGAGGAAGCTGGAGTATCTGACAACCATGTAAACCTTTAGTCATCTCAAAGAAGCGATAAACTGCTCAAAACCTGAATAAATGTTTTTACTCCACTTAGGTAAGAATGAAGGACATGCTCTCCACCCAGCTTAAGTCAAATAATCTTTTTCTTTCATTCAGACTCAGTGGCTTTGGTCACAGCAGTATTTTAATCTCCTGTCCATTACCTGGATGAAGTGCCAGCGTGCTGCAGTAAGACTGAGGCTAATAAACACCCATAACCCATATTACTGCTTGCATGTTCTTCCACATATACACTGATAAAAAGGGTTTTAAAATGTTCTTTAAAATTGAGATTTTTAAATCTGAATATTATATGGGCCAAATGAGACGAGTCTTCAAATGAAGTATATGAAAAATGCATACGCATAAGAATACGCTTTGTAAAAATTTAAGTGAAATTTGCTGGGGGATGGGGATCTTGTCAAAATTGATGTAATTATGATATATATTCATATCCATACATATATGTAGACGTAAGCAATGGTCTTTATAGAGTAAACTTGAATTCAGTCTTTGAGTATCCTTCGGAAAAATGCTGAATCGGAGGGTGAGTGTGCGTGAATGTTAAACAGAAACTTAATCATAGAAAAAAGTCCTTGTACGAATGGTGTTATCGGGTGAATGAGGCATGTTATAAGTTAGAATATAAAAGCACTATATGCTGTAAAAACCAGTCCATTTACTATTTGCATCTAAGCTGATCTATTTATGGTCTTATTTATACCTTATTTTTTCTCTTGATGTAAATATTTAATATGTGTATGTTTGAGTGCATTCGGCATGTCCTTGTTGTGCATTACAAGAGGCTGTTATTTAATGATGTATAACATATGTACCCACCTGCTCATTAGCAGTACTCTAGGCAACTAGACTGAATGCAAGAAGAGCACACATACATCTTCTTGGATGAAGAGCTCAGTCTCTCAGTGTCTCTCTTTATCTCTCTCTCCTCCATCTCTCTCTCACTCACTTTAGCTTTCATCATCTTTCCCTCTCAGTGTAAGACAATCTAGCTGATGCTGTTATCACTCAGTGTTGTGCAGCAGGTCATCATGTGTTTTCGGACTCTGTGTAAGAGCACTCAGCAGTGCTATGAATAATGTAATCACAGGGTGTCTGTGTGGGTTTATTTATATGTTTGCCTGTGTTTTAGGTTGTTGTACAGTGAATCTTCCCTGTGATGATTGGGCAAAAGCAAGCTAGGACACAACTAATGTTGTGCAGCATACATTTAGAATTACTGAACAGCACATCACTCAAATAATAATGGACACCCTTTGAAATAAAAATACCACAACATACTGTGACAGTTTGTGACCCAACCTGTACTGCTTTATAATCTGTTAAATATAAACCAGCCAAGCTTCCTGTTTGTTTTTTAAGGTTAATCATCTTGAGACAGCGGACAAGCTCTTTAACCTCCTAGGACCTGGCGTCCACATATGTGGACATCACATTTTGGGTTATTTAGACCAAAATACTCAATTTTGCTCTACAAGGGCCTGATATCCACTTACGAGAACATTATACTGCTACTGCTCTATCGAAATTTTAAATGAATATCCTCATATGTGGCTCTCATTTTTCTTAGAAACAAAAATCAGGTTAAAAATAAATCTGGTAATTCTTTGTTTTCACATTCATCAGGTCCCAAAATGTCCAAATATCAAAGAGAAATTAAAAATGCATGCAGTGGAAGAGTTCGGGTCTTAGGAGGTTAAATATTGGAGGGTACACACCTCCAGTCTACATGTGTTTTATGGACTTGGAAAAGGCATGTCCCTGTGTGTGTCTAACTGGTGCTTTTGGAGAATTGGTTATTGGGCCTGTAATGTCATTTACTCCCTGTACAACGTCAAACTTCCGTTATAGTGGCACATACTGTAGCTAGTTGAGTTAAGTGGTCTCAGGATCACATCTTTGCTATCGTTGGCTACATCAAGCAGTGATGTCCAGCTTACACTGTTGAAAAAAAGATTTCCTGCTTAAGATAGAGGATGAATTTCTACCTCAAGTGGACTTCAAGTACCTTGGTAAAGCTGATGATTAGCTTCAAAGTTATCATTACTACCCTCACAGATGACCACAAGCTGCAGGTAGTTACCAAATGAATAGGATCAGAAACAGGAAATGAGTTCCCTCCAAAGAAGATCTGCCCTTAGAGAAAAAATAATCAGCTCAGTCACTGGGCGGTGGTTTAAAGTAGGGGTGCTGCTCTGCCGCAGTGAAAGCAGTCAGTAGAGATGGTTTGGATATCTGACTGTCAAGCTTTGTTTGCCTGAGAAAGAAAAGCAAGCCTTTATGTTGGCTGATACAAAGTCCAACAAAATAAGAGTTCACACAGAACACAAAGGGAAGGCAGCTTGGGAACATAGATGGATGCTGGATACCATGGATACCATGAATGAATAGATGGATGGAGTTTGAGTTCACAAATCCATCGCCCTATTGTTTTAAGAACAAGCTGTTCATACCAAGCAATTGGTATGGTAATTTACCCAGTTCCAGGATGGCACTGGCTCTACGTCAAGTGTCAGAGGTGGGCTACACTTAAGTAATTGCACAGGTAAAAGGAGCAGCTGTGTTAATGTTAAATGGCATGCTCGTATAAACATCTTGACAAAAGTTTCACCAATAAGACATTTTCAATTACAGCATGAAGACAGTCAGACAACAATTACAGCACATATCCTTCACTCTGTCAGCCCCCCCAAATGAGATGTCAAACACACACACGTACACACATACTCACACAAAAGACACATGCACACACAAATGAGGGCGTGGGTGGAAGGCAAAGACTCACATAATGAATAACATAAAACACACATATAAAAATACAACCCATAGAGCACACCAAACAACAAAACAACAAGTCCAATATGCACTCAAGCATTCACAACAGAGTGGTAATGCAAGCGACAATTTTGCTCTCACAAAACACACACGAGGAGACACACCAGGGGGTTCAAGCTGGCATCAGCAACAGAGCTGTTTACAGACGGGCCACACGGCAGGGAGACACTGTGACATTTCAGAAAAGGATGGTTTTAGTTTAACAAGCATTGCACTTCAGGCTTAATTGGGAGTGTCTGGAATGGGAGAGAGAGAAACAGAGTGTGTATGTACCCCGGTAGCGGGTCAAAGTCTGTCTGATGAATTTAATCCCACCTCACTCAGCATCAGCGCTGACATGTCATGACCATAGGATGTCATGCCTTGCATTTTTTTTTAAGAGAGAACAGTTTGACAGTTGCATTGTAAGAAAATTACTTGCAGCAGATACAAGAGCAACAGAGTCATGATCAGTGTAGGTACTAACGCGTTATTAAGTAACTACGTTATTATTGTGGTAACGAGCACGGTAACTAGTTATTATGCCAAAATCAGGAACGCGTTAATCGTTACTAGGATTTAGATAGGGTCGTTATTCGTTACTTCGTGTGTTGCGTTCGACTTACCTCGGAAATCGGAACACGGACCTGGGAATAATGTCACACTCGAGTAAACGGCGTTCTGGTTAGCCTCGTCGGAGAAGTTGTGATTCCAATATGGGAATGCCCTCGAAAAAGGTTGTTTTGCTAGCCCTCTACAAAAAGAAATTACTACTAAACACATATGCAGCCATAGCTGGACTCGGTGGGCCGATGGTGATTTTTCGTTTTGATATGTCGATGTTTTTTGGGGGTTTTTTGGTTTCTGTAATGGTATAAACAATGAAAGGTGATGCTGGCAGATGTGTAAAAAATAACTCAACTGTTTAGTGGTGGCATCGCGGAGCTTCCACAGATTCAGTAACATTAGCAAGTGGTGAAGGCCAGCAGGTGGATGAGGGAAAGGGGAAGCAAGAGGAGGAGGAGAGACCCGAGGCGGGGCCAGTCCGAGTGTCAGGTGAACTGAACTTCAGGTAAGAAGTTATGGCCTGCAGTCTATCTGGGTCAGATATAAACCAAGTTTAGGTGTAGTTTATTTTCGTTGTGCTGACTTTTTACAGTCAGTTACAATAACTCGTACTGCGTACTAGCTAGCATGACGGAGTTTATATACTGCTGGGTGGGTGCTACTGATGTTACTGATGTTGAACTTTATTTTGTTCATAAGGTTAGTTAGTAGAGTTGTCAACCGTCCTGTATTCAGAGAAAATATTACGCGTTTCGTATTGAGGTGAAAAGGAACAAAGTTTGTCCCGTACTTCTGCTACAATGAAAAAAAAAGACACAAAGCTGGAGTTATTCTGTGTCTGTAGCTGTCTCTTATTCTCTCATTTTCTCACCTCTCTCACCTGTTGCTACTTCAATCATGAAACTGATCAATGATCAGCTGATTGGCTTTTCTCTCTTGTTTGTTTATCGCCCACTTGGCGCCAGAAAGAGGAACCCAGCGGAGGTCGCGTTAAACAACAGCAGCACGTTTAAGCTTGGTCAGCTGTTGTTAGAAGTTATTTAATATTAATTTCTAGTATCAGCTGATGTTTGCTGGAGCCACAGCTGTAAAAGCTGCTGGTCATGATATCGGTTTGGATGTGTGGTGAGAGGGAAACATGAAGATGAAACCAGGAGATGTCCTTACTGAATCATAAGAGCTGAACAGGTGATGGAGAAACAGGTTTACCTTTTAGGTGACATGAATGAGTTGAAGGGAAGTTATGAACTGTTTCTGAGAGACAAATAACACCAGGGTCCTTTTTTTACATAGCTGACAGCTGGTAACTGTGCAGGGGCGGGTCTAGCAAAGTTTTGCCAGGGGGCCAGGTAGGGCATTAACAGGGAAAGGGGGGGACAAAGAAATACTTTTCTTTCTTATTCTCATTTAAAATATCTAGCTTTTAAAAAATAATTATCTAAATCTTACAACAAACGATTGATAGATTGATACATCTATACCAACAAGAGAGTGTACATCACTGTCACAACAGCGTTTGTTTTCATTCAAAGGCTTTATGGTTTTTCCTATAATGATGGGCCAGTCTCTAGTCAAAATGCCTGGGCCGATTTTTTGTCCCAGTCCAGCCCTGTATGCAGCTCATCTGCAGTCTGGAGCTGCCTATATCTTCCTACTCGGAAGGCAGAATTTCTGAGTTCTGAGTACAATCGAAAGCACCACGACTGCAGTTTTCGTGTTGGATGTAAAAAGCACACGTGATGCTGTGACGTAGGCTAGAATCATGGTGGCAGTCGACGACGGTCCAGGCGTGGGATTTCTCTTGTGGAAATATGCACATTATTTTTTCCTTTCTGTTGGTAGGTGGCACAGTGCACTTGTGGCAGGATAGTGCTAACATGTAAGTAAGCTAGAAGACTGGCAATCTTGCTGGGTATCCAGCTACGGAAGCAACACATTAACAAGAGAACTCTGAGTAAAAAAAAAAAGTTACTTTCCCTAGTAACTAGTTACTTTGAAAGTAACGAGTAACTTGAAGTAACTGAGTTACTTTTGATAGAAGTAACTAGTAATGTAACTAAGTTACTAATTTAAAGTAACTTACCCAACACTGGTCATGATAAAGGTAGATGTGGATATATCAAAGGCCGGATTTCCTGTTTCTCATTTGTCACAATGAATTGTCCTTCGTTAATAATTTTGACATACTAATCCACTGTCTCCAAAAATTACAAACAAGAGCATCTTTGATCACTCTGATTATTTTTTATTGTTTTTTCAATTCACAGTTCTGTTAAATCTACATTTGTTTGAATAGACATCACACAGTATGGGTGAACTTAAATGCCCGGGGTTTTGTTTGTTGTCTACACAGTCATTGTATTAGGCTTTATTTATGCTGCTCCCACAAAGGATATAATTGAAATCTCCTTGATGCATTTGGTATGCTAATGTACATTTCCCCCTGAGTTGTCATTAAGCTCAATGCACCACTAAAAGGCACTGAGTTTCCCTGCTAAAGGCTTGGGGTGGTTTGAATTATGTCCAGTGTAAATTCTTTCTGTCAGGCCACGGCCTCATTGTGTGTCACTACCTGCTGTCACATAAGCAGAGAATAATCACTGAGAATATTAGAAATAAATCATCAGACATTATTCCAGATTAAGAAAAAAATCAGTGTGATACATTATGTTATGTGTATATATATATATATATATATATATATGTGTGTGTGTGTGTGTGTGTGTGTGTGTGTGTGTGTGTGTGTGTGTGTGTGTGTGTGTGTGTGTGTGTGTGCGCGCACACGCACGCGTGTGTGTGTGTTATAATAAAATCAATTAATCTGTTAACCTAACCTAAATAAATGTATAAATAGCGGTGATTTGACTGAGTTGCTCATTTTGACCATTCAATTGCACTGGAAAATACAATGGTGTTTTTGAATGAATGTTTTCACCTTGGAGGGCGAAAGAAAATTGCACTTACTAATTCAGTGATTGCTCACTAAAACTGTGTCTTACTTTAGACCTTCACTGTGCAGAATGATGTGGTTGAGGTTAATAAGTTACTGTCAAAGCAGACATACTTTTTTGGTAAGAAAATGGAAATTTGGGGCAAGGTTGCCATCTAAAAATTCTAGCTAGAAGATTAAAAAAACCTGTAGTGAATAACCGCTTCATAGAAAATATTCCACAAGTCTGAGTAATCTGACTGGAGCTATCATACAGTACTTCATATTCTGTGTGATGCAATTACCTTTGAGGTTTATCTCTTTGAGGTGGTAAGGTCTATATATCCCTGTGAGGACCAACTTTTGATAGCCCATTGTTCTTGTAAGGATGTTTTTTTTCCAAGAAATTGTAGGTGTTGAACTAATGGCTGAAGATAAGTAATGTTATATAATAATATGGACTGGTTTAATATTAAGTATTAAGAAAAATTAAGAGACTAGAAAAATTTTGAAGTTTGTTTGTGATCATAATTATTGTTATTACATTTTATAGAACGATGCATCTTATTTAATATTTAAATCCACTGTGCTAAGAGTTTTGGAGAAGAAAAACATGTTGATAGATAAGTGTGTGTTTATATATATATGTATATGACCGTGACTGTTCTTTCTTTATGGTTCCTCTGCAGCTGCCTCTATTTGCTCATTTACAGCACATATCAATTACATTTCCCCAGACTGGTGGTGCTTTACCTTCCTCTGTCTCTCTTTAAATCAGTCACTTGATGAGCATTAGAGGCTCTCGTGTTGTCGCTCTTCAATCTGTAATTGAGAACAAATGTGGAGAGGGAGAGTGTTTAATTGGGGTTGTCAAGCAGGAGGCGGGTTTGTTGGGCACCTAGAGATCTCCTCATCTCTTTCCATTTTAACTGTTTAAAGAATAAATTATGCAGATTGCAGTTTTTGCGAGTCCTAGTTGCGATGTGAACTTGCGGTGACTTCTGCCTCGCTTTTTTCCCCCCCTTCTTTGCCAAGAGTTACTTCAAAGCCTGAAAGTGATCAAAGACAGTTGAAAAAATAAATTCCCCAACGTACCGGCACCCTGCATACATACATACAGCTTCTGCATGTCTCAACACCACACACTCTCTCAGTCAGAAAACAAAAGGAAGCGACACCGTCTAATGTCTTCTTCTTCTTTTTTTTCCTTTTTTGTCTCCTCAAGCACAGTCCTGTCAAACATTGCAACATTTCAATTGATTTCTCTTTTCCCTTGTGCCTGTTCTATTTTAGTACATAAGCCAAGAGACTGAATTAGTCATTAAAGGGTATGTATAGTATGACATGGCCCAGATAACACATCACAGGCCTCCAATGAAGAACAGACTTGTCATAAATAAAAGTACGTTTTAGGAGCTGGAGACAGCTTCTCCCAAGTAAAAAAGAAAAAAAAATATGAAGAGGGGAAAAAAACAGGGGTTATTGAGGGTTCAGCTTCAGTGATGACTGCGTTTTATTTTAGTACCAGTTTGTTTACACAACAGACATAAAGTAAAAAAAAACATAATACTCTGGTGTCCAATAACTAAAACATATACACGTTTTATCTGTAATGCCATAAATAACCATTTTGTTTAAATTGGGGTTTTGAAAGTTAAACTAAACAAATCTCCGATCCAGCTTCTCTTCTATATACTGGACTGTATGCATGAACTCTTTGACTCACAGTGTCAACGATACAAGTGCTTATGTAATGAGCAACCTGGCTCCATAACTGCACACGGATCACTACAATATTGCATAGCCCATCCGTGCATTTGCGTTTTTTGTTCCTGATTATTTTAATTCATGGCTATTAAAATAACAAATATGAATAAAATAACAGCTGGAAGACACCATAGAATTAAAGGTCAGTACATAACAAAATTAAAGCCTGCATCACCAATTTAGAAGAAAAATATACCCGTTTGGTGTTGAAATAATGTCACATTGGTACATTGTGGGTCAGGTGAGGATTTTATTATTTATTCTTTATTTCTTTACACCTGAATTCTCTTTCAAGCTCTCTTTTAACCTACTTAAGCCAGCAGGTGTTATGTGGCACAAGTGACAATACAGCACAGTCCTTTTATGGTAGAAAAAATCTCTGCTTATACGTGTCAGATAGTGTTGAAAAAGTGTAAACTGCAATCCTGTTTGGCTGGTTTCAGTATCAAAACATACATGATGATTATTTAAATGTTGCTCAGGAGAGCAATATATGCTGTACGACATGGGAACAGAAGTTTGTTTTTCTTTTTTGTTGGACAAATTTAAACTAAGACACTTCAGCATACAGTCAGCTCTGCCACTAGTGAACAATAAACTCAAACACCAGCGCTGGAGCTGTCCATATTTTCATGCACAAAGAATAATTCAGACTAGTAAACTTATTGTTTTTGGATAACAGTGAAGATCTTTGCCAAAGAAGTTCTAAGTCTGCCTTAGAACAAGGACCTTAACAAGGGCCAATTAACTGGGATTTTGGATATTTCTGTGCAGGATATTTGACAGGACAAAATTTTTAAAAATCCTAAAATTGCCTCTAGGTTAAAAAAAATCACCATGTTAAAGCATTTATTAAGACAAGTTGGTGGTTTTGCTACTTGCATACAATTTTGTCCAAAATATTTTACAGTTATGAATTTATTCCAAGTATAAGCGTGTACCCCCATACATGAAGTAAATCAAAATGTAATATTTCTTCAGCAAAAGGGAGTCATTGAGAGTACATTTATTGCTGTTTGAACTGAATATTGCCATTTGGCAAAATGTGAGCATGTGTATCCAACTTGACAAAAATGTCAGCTCAGTGACAGTAGTTTCACCTCTTTTTTTATACTCTTCCTCACTCTATCCCTCTATCTTCTCATATATGACCAGTGCGGAAAGTGAGTCAATGACCTCAGGGTACGAAAGGCTTTAACTAGCACTAGGTGTCTCTCAATCTGCCAGACTGCAACAGCCAAGCTTGTTAGTCACACTGGTGGAACTGCACACACACACACACACACATGCACAAGAGTACCATGGACAGACATAATCCAGCCACTGAATGAGGCAAGCAGTGATAGCAGAACTGGGTCAGTTCGAGAGAAGACTGTGGTGTGAAACCATTTCCCTTGGGGTGGATTGAGGTCTGAACTTTGGCTGACCCCCTGAACAAGTACAGCCACACAATGAAACCTCAGAATCTGAATCTGTTTGAATTAATGCTAACAACTTCACTGATCAGGCTAAAATGGAGGCTTAAGCCCCAGGAAGAGTATTTTGGACATGGATAAAGTAGTGTAGCTGTAATTGGGTTTTCTTCATGCTAAGATTAACTAGAGGAAAGGAAGTTAAAAGCTGAGGCGCTGGGAATGAAGGTAAGTCACTTCTCTTGTGGTTTATACTTCACTTTCACATTAAAGTAACTGCTCTTCTATTTGTGTATTTTTATTTCTGGGGGAAAAAGTTACATGACTTTAGACTCTTGCCAAAAACGATTTTAAAAGATGTGTAGATCCTAATTTGGGACCTTCATCATGATGGTTACAATAATAAGCACATTGTTAAAGTTTGGATGTTATCATGGAACAATCAGCCTCTTCTCCGTTTATATTTTTCAGCTCACTGCTTTGAATAGTCTGAAATTATATAGCATATTTTTGTCATTTGTTATTATGAAGTCTAAAGGGTATAGTTTGTGCTTTAGAAATACTACTCTGCTGCTATTAGTGATGCTAGAACCCATAAAAGAATAAAGACCTGAATCTATAATATCAATAGAGGGACAGTGCAGATGTCCATAATAAGCCATCAGCTATATCAAACAAAATTCTACTTCCTTAACTGAGACCTGATCTAATTGTGGTTTGCAAAAGAGCAAGAATAATGGAAGAAAGTAATGGAGTAATGGAAGAAAATTAAGAGACGTACATGCAAAACCCTTACTGTATTTCTTCTGTCTTATTTTTGTTTCTGCGTTTTCACCAATGTGCTATTTAAGGTTGCAATTTAAGTGGTAGTGCTGGCCCACAAATCAGTACAATGTTAGAATATTGCCTTATACAGTCATTTCAACTGTCATTACTCTTTACAATGATAACATTTTGTGCCATTAGACTTCAGCAACCAGTCAAACAGATGGTCCATCTGAAATTCATATAGCCCCCAAAAATGCAGTAAAATAAAAGTAAAGGCCAATAGTTACAGAGATAAAGGAGAACTGCAGTCTTACATTTAGATTTCTGTCTGTGTGTGTGTGTGTGTGTGTGTGTGTGTGTGTGTGTGTGTGTGTGTGTGTGTGTGCGTGTGCGTGTGTGTGTGTGTGAACTGAAGGATGAGGACGAGCAGTTGTAATATTACTTTGTTCGCTTTTTGTTTTTCCTCCTTTTAATTACTTGTGTTTGGGTTGTCAATAAGTGTCCTTTGTGTGAATACTTTATGCATTTATGTGTGCATGGAATTCAATGCCTTTTTGGATGCTAGAAGCATTTGTTGTGTTGTTTACTTTGTGCATATTTGTTTTCATATGTGCTTTTTTGTCTGTGTGTTTGTGCGTGTGTGTACGTGTGTGCTTATCCGGTTGTGCATCTTTATTATCTATTACCAGCTGCAGCTAGTAGGCAGCTCATCCCACTCCTTACATTAAAGCTGATGTATGCTTATTGAGCAGCCACAGGCAGAGACTGGAGGCCTGATTTATAAACCAATACAGCTTGTTTTATGGGGGATTGATCTGCCTGTGTCTCCATCAGTGAAGCATTCTCCTTGTCTTTATTCAGAGTGACAGCAGGTAATAAAGGTATGGCAGTCAAAGAGAACAATGAAAGTGTTTACAATTACACTTCTTAGTGGCATCACCTTTACTGACATTCATATATTACAGTGTATTGTAGACGTGTTGAAAAGTTAGAAACTTTATTGTTCTAGAAAAACACGACGAAGCGAACCAAATAGCTGCATTTTAAGATTATTGAAAATATGGTTTTCTTCTCAAAACAAAAGCATTCAGTGAAATTTTGAAAAAAAATTATAATAAATTAATACATTTATATCAAGAATCAGCAAAAATACATTATTCATTATACTATGCTATTGTGACACTATTACACAATATATACTATGTGAAATCCCCATATAAATGCCATATAAATCCTAAAATCTGTGTTTTAGAAGCTACAGTAAGTGTGTGGCAAAGGGCCTAAACTTTCTTCTACAGTAGTCAAACTGTATTATCATATTATTATCATATTATTATCATATTATTCTGACAATAACATAGAACCAGAATCAGCTGATCATCTTTCTGTAATAATGATCATGGTGATCAGAATGATGTTGTTATTATGTTGTATAATATTATAACAGAACATGCTAACAGCATATTTATTCTTGCAAGCACAGTATATAGTGGAGATTTGTACAAGATAATTTGCAAAGATCTTTTTTATGAATAAAATAATATTAGAAAGTTACAGATTCCTGAGTACTGCAACTGTCAGGCAAATCTGCTGAATACTTTCAACATCTCTTTCTCCTCCTTTTCTTCATCTGCCTCCTCCACCACTACTATCTCCTAAACTCCTAAACACATCTGTCAGAAGTGAGTTTCATTGACTTATTGACCTGTATCAGACTTAGCTTTAAAGCCTTCTCACGAATAAATAATAACGTCACAGTATCATAGTATCATATCATAGTATTTTGCAACCTGAGGTAAACACTGGACAGTTTGCTACAGATGAACACCATTTCGAGCGACAAACATAAAATGTCGCAAAATATTTGACACATAAAGAGTCAGAGTACCATTGCCAGTGCCATACAGTAAGAGAATGATTAAAGTTATACCAGACATCATAGGAGAGAGAGATAATCAACAGTCAGTACCAAGAAACATGAAACCCGATACTGATACAAGGTCATAGTACATGCTGGAAACAGTTTTAACTGTCTTTTGGTGAGCATATCAACTAGTGGTAAGCAGGTAAGTGCTTGCTTTTCAGGACTTTAACTAAGTTGCACAGTGCTCATTCAGTATGTTCATTAAGTTTGTTCCTCTCTGTGGCTAAAAATTGATTTTACTGTGAATTTTAAGAATAAATTATTGTGAAGGTGCTCTAAGATGCACCCTTCACTACATAGGTGATGAATTATTACATATATTGTATATTTCCTGAAGAATTTGTGAAATGATATTGCATTTAATAAGCAACTCTTGAGATATTTTGTAAATAAATTGTAATTATCTTTGTGAGTGATCCCCCAAAGTAATTGTTAGGTGTTTTGTTGTCCATCCACTGTAATGGTGAAGTGTAAAAAGCTGGAAACAGCCAGAGCTCTGGAAATTGGAATCAAGTTATGTGGTTGTTGTCTCAGAAAAGGGTTGTTCCCCCCCTTAAACCTACTAAACTAATAAAGTTCCCAAAGTCAATCTTTTGTGTGCATACACACAACTGTTACATCTGGTCTAAGGGCGGTGCGTGGATGAGCACATGGATTGGAATAATTTTCTCCTGAGCATTAACAGCAGCTCAACCAGATCATGGATAGTAATTAACATTATGTGGGTGTCAGGGCACGCAAAGACCCCACAGTGTAAGACCCAAACCTTTCCAGGCAACTACCGTCTGTCCGCTGTCGTGCACGCACACTGATAACTCTTTCTCTTTGTCTCCCTCAGACACACACACACACACAGACACCTGCATTCAGAATCAATGAAGAGGCCACTTACTGGCCACCTGGTTCTCTCTCTCGGTTTCTTTTTCTTTGTCATCTTTCAATCAATTCAAGTTAAAAAGAAATGGCACTGTTGGTGAAAAATACCTGCAGCAGCTGTGGTTTTCAAAGCCCCAGACACGAGAAAGGACACAAATACACACACACACGCAAACACACAAACATGGTCTCAGGCTTTCAGTAAAGGGCTCAGGAGTAACAGTAGAGATACAGTTCAGGGGTATGAAAAAGAGACTTCTTGTTGTTTTGCACTTCATTAAGGTTTTAATGTTAATCTTTATAGTTACACTTTAATTGTCACAGATTTGTAATTAGTGCTGACATGTGACACAAAGAAAGCCAGCGCTTCTCACAGTGCATAGTGGAACTAAAAAGTAGTTTCATACAAAATACATTTAGAATTAAAAGACACAAGAAAAAGGCATAAAAGTGCTCCACTAAACACTGAAAGACACACCAGGCTTCTATGTGCTGTAATCCCCACACCTTTCCTCCTTCTGCTTATCCTATTTTTGTTTTACCTGTTTGATGTGTCTCAGGTGTTATGCTGAGATCATTATCAGTTCATTACATTAGTATATGCTCCCACCCTAAACATCCAACAGATGGTAGGATAATAATCTCATTTTCCTGAAGATGTGATGAGTCATTTAGTAATAGACTGAAATGCATGGAACAAACTAAGACCTTGTGTTTTTCTAAGATTTATATAGTTTTAAAGTCAAGGAGACCAAAGAGTCCATCATAGGTCATAGTGGATCGAGACAGTATGACTGAAAGCAGCTACCCAATTCAAGTATCCCAGCCCCCAAAAAACACAAAGCCCTTAAACTTTTATGTGCTTTATGGACTTAAATTTTAAAATTATGAAAACTGTAAGCATAACCATGGGGGGTTTTGCATTTGTCAGAAATCACTATTTAAATATGGTGTAATTTATCAGAGCAACTTACTTTAATATTATCTCCCAGCTTGCAATATATCTCTAAGTATATCTTCTATCTCTCATGTTGTTTTCAATTTTTTTTTTTTCATTCATTGCATTGGTTTTCAGTCTGTCGTACATTTCATAGCATCTGGTTTTCCTGGAAAAACAAAAGAATTTGCTGTATGTCTCAAGGAGACAGAGAGAGACTTACTGGCACCTTACTTTGGTCTGTTTTATGTGGATAGTTTCCTAACATGTGCAGGTTGCTCTGCAGGGAAGAGAAAAGGCTCTCTGTCATCAGGCTAAAAGGAGAGGAGGGAATGTGCGGGGCTGTAGCCTTTTTGTGAGTTCCCCATAAGGATACTGCTTCAAAGTGCATTAGGGGCAAACCTCAGTCTGTTTGTGGAATTCTGCAGGTGAGAGAAAAGACGAAAGGGAGAGAAAACAAAAGCTTTACTGAATTTGGTAAAAGGGCTTTTAGTCCTCTATTTGAGTTGGCTTTCAGGTGTAAACCTTTCAGAAGGGTCACCTACAAGGAAAACAGGTGCTTATCAGAAGTCACAGCTGCCCCAGCTTTTAACAAAAGTAACTGCTGTATCTTAATGGCAATATCAGGTCCCCATACGTTAAATTAAGCTCCATAGCCAAACTCTGACAGAGTAATATGTAGGCAGCAGGACCTTTTGGCAAGTCAACTATATCTTGAGTTGCCAAAAGTAGTGGGTTTTTGATATGATGATGCTATTGTCTATAACCTTTTTGTAATATTTGGATTCTAGTCCTCGTAAGACCACCTGTTAGAGTTTATTTCATAGCTGATTAGGGTTTCTCACTTTCCAACCAATATATCCTTTTTTTATAATGTATTGCCTATAGTTTTAGCTCATCTACAACAAAACAGAGTATCAAGAAGTGCAGAGCCTCCCTCTGAGCTTCTCTTTCTTAAAGCAATCACACAGATATCTGGCTGCCCGGAGCCTGCCATGTTGAAGACTGAACGTCCAACACACACATGCCACACGTGCACCGAAACACAGGCAGTGTTCTGATTTGTCTGTCTGATAGTGTTGTCAGTGAGCCTGGATGTCAGAGAGAAGGAATCTATTACAGGATCGATTTGGCCATGCAATTAGGTGGCAATGGGAATTTCTCATTTCACTTTTCTCTCTGTGACATTCGTCTCTTGGGACCTTTGAAAGAGGGATAAAGTGATATACCATGATGGCTGGCAGAGGAATAAAGAAGAGGCAGGATTATGGGAGGAGGAAAAGTGTCCATGTAGTTGTGGTCCTTTGAGAGAGTTCATGCAGCCTATGCAGAGGAAGAAAGTAGTGGCCAGCGGTATCACGCTTATCTGAAAAGTGCATCCGTTTGAGCAAAAATGCACTCATATTACTTATTTCCATTGTGATTTGGCTATACATATCTCCCCTCAGAATGCTCATCTTATTTTCATCTATTTCACACCATTGAGTGGGCCCTCTAATTGGCCAAGATGAAACATGAGTTTAGAGTTTCAGTGGCATTCTCTCATTCTTGCTTTCACTTTGCATCACTGAAAAATAAATGAACATTGTGAAAGAGATCCACACAGCCCCTACACTGTTGCCAGTTTACATCACAGGATGTGTGATGTGCAAATGACTTCATGTGTTTCTACCTAAATGAAGGCTTCTCATATTACCCACTCTTAATGCACATTCATGTTGTTGTCAATCACACAAGCTCAACAGTGCTGTGCTTCCTCGTTAGTGATAGAATATTAAAAACTAACACAACTTTTGCAGAGTTTTTACAAGGATTGTGGTGCTCTTTGACAAGTTTTTTACTTGTCAAAGAGCAAGTAATGATAGATACTGTCA